>NW_005357846.1:2305782-2333420 GCF_000412655.1 Myotis brandtii | reverse complement strand
TCTCTCCCTCTCTCTCTCTCATTAGGACTATGGTGTCGGTAACAAAGTTCTGGAGTCTATCTTCTCCTTGCCTTCAGATTAATCATTCCAAAACACATATTAATTCATTTAAAAACACAGAGCCCTTCAAGTGCTCTCCAGTACCTACGTGTAAAATCCAGGATCTTTGTCATATTATGCAAAGTCTGTTGTAATCAATGGCATTTTCAAGAGTGTGCAGGGCACAGCCTGTGTGGCTTGGGCAGTGGTCATGACTTAGACATGCAAGTAAGCCCTGGAAACAGACTGCTTGGGCTCAAATCCTGGCTCCATTACTTATTAGCTCTCTGATTTTTGATAAATTATCTTATTTTCATTTTCCTTGTCTAAAAAATGGGGTCAAAAATAACACTTTCCTTAAGTAGAGATTTACTAGTAGGAAAGACTGAACTTTATAGTTTGTGGAAAGCTCTTTAAAAAGTGCTTGGTACAGAATCATTGCTCAGCAAATGGTACATACTATTAATATTAATTAGTTAATATCAGCATCATCCTCTCATTAAGCTTCATATCTTCTATTATTTATCCTATTTCTACATGTGGTGAACACCTGCGAGTGGTACAGAGCACATGTTTGAGCATTGCAAAGCTCTGGATTCACATCTTTACCTCTGATACTTAGTACCTCATGTTTGGAAGAGGCAAAGCATTATCTCATTCACAGAGCTCTGTGAGCATTAAATGTGATAATACATGCCAAGTAATTATTACAGTATGTAATGAACATAGTAAATACTCCTGAATAGTACTATTATTATCATTTCTGTATCAACGGTGCTTTGCACATATAAAACATCTAATGACTGCTAAGTAACTTGCCAGGTTCTAATTTAGAGAAAACTAGTCTAATTGAGAAGACTTAGAGTGGTTGTGTTTTTATACCTTAAGAGTAGTAATCTGCATGAATTATGGGATCAATTTGAGACCATTATGAAACTCAATCAATTAAAATGTCAATGTATTAAAACACAGAGTAATCATGTACTTTTTTTCATTGGCTAAATCTAGTTTAGGTTGAACTACTAGTTGAAAAATTTGATATTCAATTTGCTCAACTTCTTCATATCAGAACATTTTATTGACAATTATAATTTTCAATTTATAATTAAATTAAATAAAAACATGTTGAAAACCATAGTTTTATTCAATGTTTGAATTAAACTAGACATTATAGTTTATGGGCATTAGACATTTAGCTGCAGGAGTTATTTATTAATGCCTATTTCACAAACAGGACGATAATTGCCATGAGGCACAGAGTCTCTCTATTTGTATTATGTGTTTGGTACCAAGTAAGATTTCACTAATATTTATGGAATGAATGAAATTCAATTACATCTTGTAACATTTTAAATTGACCTAAATAAGGAAGAGATTTAAAATTCATCTTATATAGTAAATGTTTCTGTATATATGATTTGATTTTGTGACCATTCTAAATCAGGGTTGGCAAATTATGGCCTGCATGGAGAAACCAGCCAGTTTTTGTTTTTTAACATATTTTTATTGATTTCAGAGAGGAAGGGAGAGGGAGAGAGAGAGATAGAAACATCAATGATGAGAGAGAATCATTGATTAGCTGCCTCCTGCACACCCCCTACTGGGGATTAAGCCCACAACCCAGGCATGAGCCCTGAATGGGAATCTAACACTGACCTCCTGGTTCATAGGTTGACGTTCAACCACTGAGCAACACTGGCCAGCCCCCAGACTGTTTTTTTAAGGCTTGTGAGTTAAAAGTTGGTTTTATGTTTTAAAATGCTTGGAAAAAATCCAAAGAGGAGTAATATTTTATGTGAAAATTATAGGAAATTAAAATTTCAGTGTTCATACATAGTTTTCTTGAATAACAAACATGTTCATTCATTTCTATATCATCTATGGCTGATTTTGCCCTAAATGGCAGTTGCATAGTTGCAACTAAGATTGTATGGCCCACAAAGCCTAAAATATTGACTATCTCTCTTTATAAAAACGAATTTGCCAACATCTGCTTTAAATTAAACAAATAAAAAGAGACACTACGTAGTTCAACTTGCTTTTGATTTTGAATGAATCAAGATAAATGGCCACATGCATATTTTAGTCCGCTATTTAAGTATAAATTATATTTAGATAATTTACTATCAATCAAAGATTATGAAGTCATAGCTACATAGTTGTTTAAACCAAATCACCCTATTAAAGATGAACTGGTATTAATAAAATATATACATTGCTTAATGTCAGATTAAACAATTTTTATTTTGAATTTTTTTTGTTTTCCATATGCTTTCATTTATATATGCTTAAAAATAACTCATATGTGTGCATATGAATGTGTTGTGTTTTTTTTAGGGTAAAGCATTAAAATCTAAATTTTAAATTCAGACTTTTTAGAGGTATAATTATTCTACTAACTTCAGAAATCTTACCTTTATTTATTATATATTCCCTTTTCCCCTTCTATCTCAGCTCTCAAGCTTTAGGTCATTAAAAAGAAAAAAAAAACACTCTGGGTAATAATAATAACACTTTATATTTTGATAGTATATTGTATTCTTTTATTTTTTAAAAATTTCACATAGATCCTGGAAACTCAGTTTGTAAATGCATGTAAACTGAACTTAGTCTAAACCAGTGGTTCTCAACCTTGGCTGCACATTAGAGTCACCTGGGAATCTTTTTAAAATCCTGATTTCTGGGCCTCATCCTCCAGAAATTCTGTTTCTTTGTTATGGGGTGGGGCCACAACATTAGTAACAAAGAAACAGAATTTCCGGAGGACGAGGCCCAGAAATCAGGATTTTAAAAAAGATTCCCAGGTGATTCTAATGTGCAGCCAAGGTTGAGAACCACTGGTCTAAACCATGCAAAGTTAGGGCATGATATGAGTCATTCTTGGGATTGGTATGAGGGCAGCTATGATACAGGTGAAGAAATTTTTAACCCTGCTTTTTTTTTTTTTCTAGCGTATTAATTCCTGTACTAATATCACAAACTGTTGACATGAATAGAGAAATGGAAGAAGAAAGCTTGTTCTTTAACTTTAGTAGTTGAAAGAAACACCATAGGTAATTAGAATTAGATTTTTAAAAACTTTGATGAAAGAATTCATCAAATAACCTGTGGTATTTTTAACCATTTTTGTGTGTAACGTAAGTAGACACATATTATCTGTGGCTAAATTTGTCATAACATTTTTTGGCATTTACAGTCATATGCAATTTCTCATTTGCTGAGCGGCTTTCAAAACCATTGCCAATATATTGTTTTCTTCCTAATAGGAACTGTACTAAACTGGGTACAAGCTAAAATGCTCTAACAAAGAGAATCCAAAATAGAGATTTAAAATGATAGAACTGTCTATTCTTCTTTCAACAATTCAGAGCTTTGGGATCCAAAGCTGGTGAGAAGATGCTGCCATCCTCGACACAGAGCTGTCTTCCCTGGGTTCACACTGGCTGTTCCAGTTATTTCCCAAGCAGAGAGAACAAAATGCTTGGCTCAATCCTTTTTTTTTTTAAAGTGGAGGAGGCCTCAAATTGGCTTATCTGTCACTTCTGCTCTAATCCTGTCTAGACAAATGGCCATACTAACTTGGGTGCGCAGGACGATGTTCCAACCACTGGACCACACCGGCCAGGGTGCATTTCAGTAATTTTCAAGGATAAACTCAGTAAGTAGAACTCATTAATTTCTAAAGTTTGAATGATTTGCACTGACTTTGCCTCTTTCTTGGATGAGTAGTTTCTCTAGTAAGTACACTAGTGTTAGATAGACTGTCTCTTGAATTTTTAAACTGACTTATTAAAAGAAAAAGCTCGAGTGAGAAAAAGCATACAATTACAAAGCCATCCCTTCCACTTACTATGAAGCTAGCCATATAAGGCTAATATTTAGTGTTATTAACAATGCCCAACGTCAAAGGTGTATGATTAAACGAAGGATACAAAAGGAGTGCCACATTTAAAACATCATTTACATAATTTTTAGAAGAATGCAAATCAAAGACTAGACTGAAAGCCCAAGAGAAAATTGTATGTAAGCATATTTGAATTTCTATTCAGTTCCATTTAACCCTCAGGTTGTTTTTTTTCTCCCTTTTTGATAACCTTTTGCCCCCAGGCCTGCCGTGAAAAGAACAATGAAGCAGCCACTGGTGTTCCCCAAACTCTGTTAGTGACTCTTCCTGGGTCATTATTCTTCAGCTTCTACAGGGAGCATGAAAAATCTCCTTTCTGCTTCTCCCACCAGGAATCCAGTGCAAAGCTTTATACTCTGTGTCTTGTAGAGCAGAAGTCAGGAAACACGGGGCCCATCTGTGTACATCTTGCGTGCTGAATGGAAAACATTATCACCATTGCACATTAACGAGAACCCTTTTTCTGGCCAAGGCTCTCTCCCCACACAATGTAAGTAATATGGCAAAGATCTGAGGCTTCCATGAAATGACTGCTTCCAGAATGGCCTCTCCTAGCGTCAAAAAAGCGGGGGAACCTGGACCATTTTCAGGGACTTAGTCCATGAATCTGCTTGCTGGGCTGGCGAAATCTTTGTACTTTAAAGTTTTCAGCTTTTTATCAAAAGAAGAAGAAAGGTAAAAAAGGAGAAAGGATTCAAAGCAGTGATGTAAATGCCAGGATTGAAGTTTTGATACTGATTTTCTATCTCTATTCTGCTTTTTTAATCATGAAGCCGAACTCTCTTTTTTTTCATTTGTAGTTTCCTTGCTTCTTTGTAAACTCATTAGTCTGTGAATCCAGAGTAGATTTTTATTCAGGAATCAGGCTTCAAATGCCAGGAACATCAGCGATTCTATGAGGTAATAAAACCGTTATCCAAACCTGCAGACTGCCTTCTAATGAGCTGGCATGCTCCTTAGGAAATCCAGGCTTTGCTAGGCACTAGTGGCCTTAGATTCTGAGTACTATGTTTATTAGCATATGCAATCATTCATTACTTGATCAGAATCAGAAGGTTATGAATCAAAAACAAAAACTGAAGAATATATATTTAACCTGCTTAGAAGCGAAAGATTATGCTTTACAGATGACATATCTAGATATCTTCTGTGAATAATACTTTTCCACTTCATTTTATGTCTTCCTTCCAGGTGCCTATCTTTTCCTTTTATTTAGTCAAATTCCCATTTTTGACCTTTTCTTTTTTTTACTCTGTTTACCTCCTTTGGTATTTTCTTCTTACGGATGAGTGAGAAGAGTGACCAAGTTTTGGAGTGCTCTGCTAAACTCCACAACAATTGCATAAGTATAATGAGTAAGGATGCTTTGCTCAGATGCACACTTATTGAATATCTACTAGGCAGCAAATACACTGTCACCTGCTAAGAATACACACAGTCATACTCTTTTAAAAAAAATTCTCACCTGAGGATATGAAATTAGGTGATCTGAAATAGTGAACCACAACTGCCACCTATTCCTATGTGATATTAAGCAAACAATTAACCTCCAGTTCTGGGATTCCTTGTCTTTCAAATAAAGATGTGTAATTTACCTCACAGGGCGGTTGTGAAGAATGAAAACACACATGTTAGAGCATTTTGAAACTGTAAGGGGCTATTTGAATGTGAATTATTTTAAGTGTCTTGGTTGTGAATATGTGAAAGATTCCCAATGTTTATGGGTAAAAGTGTTGACTCTTCTGAGATAAGAATATGTTGAGAAGGGAGTATGTGGCTTTGCTAGTTCTGTAACTGGAAACCTGGATTGTGAGTCAAGACTTCTGTCTAAGGGAATGACAAGTGTGTCAAAAAGAAGAAACTGGCTACAAAATATAGTAATTATATTTTACTTTATTGTTGGTGGAATATCATTTGCAAGGAAATGAAATTCATTTCTTTATATGTATTCTGTACTCTCAGAGGTTAGGTACTGACAAAAACAGGGTAAATTAAGAGGATCTCATTCAGGATGTTGACAACTTAAAAGGAACATTGGAAAGATGGAAAGATTTCTAAGGAGAGTCATAAATACAATGAAAGGGTTCGGGCATGGGACTTGTAGGGAAAAGGTTCTGGGATTATTCAGTTTGCTAAGGACAAGGCTAAATGTAGAAAAATGGGAATGAGTAATATACTAAGGATAAAAGAACATCTGTTTTCCATGTCTAAGAAAAATCAAAAAGGAACTGGGCTAAAGCTACAGGATAAAAATTTAAATTAGCAACAAGAAAGAATTTCCTGACAGTGAAGGTTGTTGGGCATACAGGACTTGCTGGAATCCTCTTTGCATATCTTAAAAAAATGTTTTCATTAAAATAGAATGGTGTAGGTGTTGACCTTCCTGAATGTAGGATAATAGATCAGAGAGTTTTTAAATAACATTTCTAATTTTCTGATTCTTAAGTTACTCTGGTAAAATAAAAGAGAATGCTGACAAAAATTGTCCAAAATGAAAAGGTGTTTATTTTTATGGGACAAACAAAAAATGCATCTTGATCCCAATTATTCTATATTGTATTATTATTCAATAAGTAAATTATTGCTTGGAATATGCAAGAATATGGGTATGTTTAGAAAGATCTAATGGAAGATTCATTAGAAATTGTCTCTGTCTGAATTCTTTCAACTCTGGAGTGACATGGTATAGGTCACACAAAGTGTGGGGAAGACTGTTAGCTATTTATTAAATACTTGTTACTTGTTTTTCCTGTGCTAGGCTATATTTCCCAACCACACTTGTATGGATGTGTAGCAATATGCTTGAATTCTAGCCACTGGAATGTGAATGTGGTGGATATTATATGTGCCATTTCTGGGTCTCTCTCTCAAAAAAACAAAAGGGTAAGTACACCTCCATTCTGTTTCCTCTTCTACCTGCTGAAATATGGCCATAATGAGGTCCTAAAAGATGGCTGAGCCACAAGCTGGAAGGGGCCTGGGTGTCTGAGTTACCATGTAGAAGGCCATCTGTCTACTAGTAACATCTGTCTCAGCTTGTTGTACAAATAAGAAGGAACTTTTATTTTATTTGATCATTTTACAGTTTTTAGATTTGTTTCTTCTGCAGACCTGAATGAGACATGAATGGCCAGGCCCATCTCATTGTATTTTTTTTCTTCTCAAATACTGTTCAAATACTTTTCTTCTCCTTGTTTTAGTTTTGTTTACATAAAACAATAAGAGTAATGAACTCACTTTTTTTCTGTATTGAAATGATGAATGACTGCATCTTGATCTATAGTTTTATTATTTAACCTAAAGGGAAAAAGGCTTTATTTAGTTGTTGAATAATTATGTTAGAATTATGTATTTGTTACAATAGAAAGATTGTAACCCATTTTACTCTATCTTCAAAGAAAAGCAATAGAAAAAACTTGAAAATATAGGAGGCCAAAGATTTACTACAAAGAATTGTTTGCAAATGAATTTTTCAAACAAACCCCATTAAAAACATGATATTATTTTCTCTGTAAAGATTTTCTTTAGTATGCTTAATAATTATTATTCATAAGCAAGCTTTATGTTCTACCTGTGAGAATTTTACATTTTCTCTTCTCTACCAGGGACTAATAGTACAACTAGTACTTTTATGGAGAAAAACCTATTTGCATTATATTTAACTATGTTTCTGTGAAATTGAAATATAAACTAAAAGAGATTTAAAGAACTTTCTAATTATTTTTCCTGTCTATGGACACTGTTAATCACAAATATATGGAAATTAGAGGCCTGGTGCACAAATTCATGCACAGGTGGGGTCCCTAGCCTGGACAGAGATCAGGGCCAATTGGGGCCTGCCAGCTGGGGGGAGGGACTGGGGGAGGTTGGCTGGTCATGGGAGGTTGGCTGTGGAGTGAACTGACCACCAGGGGGCAACTCCTGCATTGAGCATCTGCCCCCTGGTGGTCAGTGTGCCTCATAGTGACTGGTCGACGTCATTCTGGTTGTTCAGTCATAATAGTCATTTAGGCTTTATATATATAGACTAGTGCATGGGGTGTGGGGGGGGGCCTCCCTCAGCCCAGCCTGCACCCCTCTCCAATCAGGGACCCTTGGGGGATGTCTGCAGTCAGACATCCCTCTCGCAATCTGGGCCCGCTGGCTCCTAACCGTTCGCCTGCCTGCCTGCCTGATCACTCCTAACCCCTCTGCCTGCCTGCCTGATCACCCCTAATCTCTCTGCCTGCCTGCCTGATTGCCCTAACTGCCTCAGCCTGCCTGTCTGATCACCCCTAACTGCCCTCCTCTGCCGGCCTGATCTCACCCCCAACTGCCCTCCCTGCCAGCCTGTTCTCACCCAGTCTCTGTCTCTCTTTGTTTTTCTCAGCAGTCCTCTAGGCTTCCCTGCCTCCCTGTCTCCCTCTTCCTCTTTCCCGGCTGGGAGGGGGCGTGGACAGTGGGGGCCGCTCCACTCTCTGCCCACCCTCCCTTCCATCCAGGCCTCTTCAGGCCCAGTCTGTTTTGTTTCCTCATTCTGAGAGAGGCTTTGAGAGCGAGCTGGGAGGGAGGGAAAGAAAAGGAGAAAAGGCTGTGAGCTGGTGGGCGCTGTGTGTGTCTGTGCGTGTGTGCAGTTGTGAGTGAGTGTGAGTGCCAGCCCCGCCTCCCCCGTGTCCCTGTCTCCACTGCCACAAGTCCCCACCCACCAGAGCCTGCTGCGCATGCAGCCTGGGCGTTAGGTCGAGTCTCCAGTCATTGTGGATGTGATGGACCCAGGGTTTTTATATATTAGGATAATGTAATATACAGCACTTTGACTCTTAAGGCTGGCCCCACTTGACAGGTGAATAAACTGAGGTTTAGAGAGTTTAAGTAACTTTCTTAACATTACATCATTAGTAAACAAAAGCACCAGGATTTCAGTGTGGCTCTGGTGAAGAATTATGAACTGTCTGAGAGTTTTTCTTGCAGGCTAACAAGAAACAGTCTCATGCATGCTGGCAGAAGACTTGAGACTCTTGGGTCAGAGACAAAGGACTTTATTACACATGTTAATAATAGTAGTCACAGTATCAGCATTTTCCTGAGCCCCCATTTCTAAAGAATGATAGTAAGGGGGGCAGGTGTCACCGGCACATGCAGTGAGCTGAGTTTTAAGAGAGAAAAAGCTGAGTTGAGGAAATACATTTTTTTCTTTTTTATAATGGGCACGAAGTATGGCTACCTTTTGCTCTGGAGGGGAAATGCAACCTCGATCTTCCAAGGCTGTTTGCTATTTAATCATTCTTGCAAAGATAGCTCAGAACAAAGTCAGTCAGTGCCACTGTTCGAAAGGCATGCAGAAATGGGAAAGACCCATGCGCAATTGTCTCCCCACATACTTTCACTGCAAAACTCCTATTATCAGCCACTAGACCACACTGACTTGGTAATATTTCAGCTGGCAGTAAAACATGATGTTGAAATGGTTTGCTATTGAAATGGAAGCATTTCAATAATATAAATTTCCACAATTGAAATGCCATTGGTAGTCACGCCATTGAATCTTGGAATGAATCACACTGAGGGAGGTGCACATAGGTCTACAGATGTATAGGCAGGGCTCATTTTCTGCAACTTCTTCTGTCTTTATACACTTTTATCCTGTACTTAGCAGCCTGCCTGAAGGAAGAAAGAGAAAAAACAGGAGACTCTAAGCTCAGTTTGAAGAGAACAGCCTCTCTAGGTTTTAGATTGCATGTCAGTCTTCTTTTTTTTTTAATGCATTTTTTTTATGGATCTCAGAGAGGAAGGGAGAGGGAGAGAGAGATAGAAACATCAATGATGAGAGAATCATTGATCAACTGCTTCTTGCACGCTCCACACTGGGGATCGAGCTTACAACCCAGGCATGTGCCCTGACCGGAGAATCAAACCCTGACCTTTTGATTCATAGGCTCAACCACTGAGCCACTCGTCAGTCTTGACAGGTTGCTGCTAATGTGCTTAGGTCTCTTCATAGCATCAAAAGGATAGAAGCTACCAGGTGGAAAGGGCAGTTTGGTCTCCTGAGCTTAGATAAATTCTGCTTACTCAACTGGTGTCCTTGGATAAATTTTACCTCCATCTCTGGGAGTTTCATTAGCTTTAAGGTGAGGGTGACCCTTGTCAAACTCATCGGACAGTACCTGCCCAATAATAAGCAATCTGTTAACATTAGTTATTACTAAAAGTAGCAGAAGTCTGGCATGGCTAAAAGTTATACTGAAACATGCTTTTAATACCTGGAAATCCCATAAGAAATATCACTTTCAGCTAAAGTCGGTACAAGGAGGAATTTTAAATTGACAGTTGCATTTTTATTATTTAAAAAGGTAGAAATAATATTTGTGATGATAATGTTAATGCCGCTGCCTTTAAATCCCAGAATGAAACTCAACTGCCTTCATTTATGCATTTCCCGCCCCCCCCCAAAGGAACTCTTTTGTTAAGCCTCACTTAGTCCATCCTAAAGCACCTTTCAGTCAAAGAACAGCTTCTCATTAAGGGAAAAATGATTATTAACATCCTCATTTTGCTTCCTCTCGTGAATTATTTGCATTCAGAAATGTGCATGGCATTAGTTTCAGGGTAAATGCAAATATGACAGCGGGATTTCTCACCAAGCTCTTTTTTATTATTAGCTCTTTTTATGTACTCCATTTATTATTCCCTCCTCATTTTTCACATTGTATTAAAATGTTAGATTTCTTAAAATAATAATATCTCTTTCATTTGGTAATTGTCTCAGCCCTGTCTACAACAGTCTACATCATACAGGGCCCATCTATAATTTGGAATGGCTTATCACGACGCTTTGTCTTCGCTTAGGGGCTGCCCAGGAATAAGCTATCCTGGTAACTGAATCCCTCTCTCCCACGGAGAATGTGATTACTCCAGGTGAGGCTCAGGGGCTTGCGAAAGAGGGCAGTGGTGTGAGGAAGGCTTCTGCTGTGAGTGCTGGCAGTGTATTTACAGTCTGGGGCTTAAAGATAAATTAAGATTTTTTTTCCCCCTCTCAGCTTTGAAAAGTGTCCATCTGTGGTGCTTTTTAAATACAATAGCGCCCACTGGATTTTTCTCTCGATGCCGTGAAGGCATTTTGTGAGAGAGCATTTTGTGAGGAGTGAGTGAATTGGGAGGCTAAGTATTCTTAGTCAAAGGGTAGTGGGCACAGCTAGGTTGGTATAGAATCCGGGAATCGGGGGTATGCTTTCCACTGGGGTCTGCCTTGATAAACTGATTATAATTATTTTGTTTTTCCCTGGTCCTAAAAAAAAAAAAGGTAATAGATCTGACTAATAAAATGAAACTAATAAAATCATTTGATCATTTTGATTCACTGCACTTCACTGTACCAGCTTCCCTGTTGCCTCACAAATTGTTGCTGTCAAATCATTTTATATTTGTTTCTTTTGGATATGACTTAACGTCTCCCTTTCTCTCCCCTTGTTACTGTCCATCATTTCACTTCTTTCTTCCAGGGAGCAGGGGGATGATTGATGATCAAGGCTCAAAGGGAGCTATCCAGTAGATCACACAAATGTGTCTGTTCTTCAAAAGGCATAGTGTGCAACATAGAGATGGTCTGATAAGGCTCTTACCGTAGGATGTGCTTCTTGGCGCATTGCGAACTACAGGACAGAGTAATTAGCTCTTGCACTTCTGCCGTGTGATATGCAAATTGCTTCTTTGCAGAGTATGAGGTGAGAGGGTACTGACTTCATCATGATCTGGAAGATAGTAACATGAGTCAGCGTCCAACTCAGCATTCTGCTGGTACAGGCCCGCAGTGGGACTAGTTCTCCTACGTGTTTGAGAATGCCTGCCTTGTACCAGTTTCATTACAAAGCTCTTGTGAATAGTGGGTCAGCATATACCAGCAGCACTTGGCAGGTAGGAAAGGGGGATACATTGTTTCTCACAACTGCTAATGGGCTATTGGACAGCGTACCCCATTTGGCCTAAAGTAGGCATGCGATTTTGAGTAGTTCCGATGTGCTCAGCACTTTGCTAGGTGGCTTACAGACATTATTTCATTACATTTCACAACAAGGCCATGAGGCAGTTTTTATATTATCTTCATTGGTACAAGAGGAAGTTGAAAAGCAAAGATGGTAATCAGAATTGCCCAAATTTTTCATATCATAGGGCACCTGGGATATTAGATCTCTGTGGTACACTGAGGAAGGAGGGTGAGGGTGCTTGCATACAGGCCAGAGTCTGCGCAAACCTGAGACCCTTTGCAACACAGCAATGCACATTGGATGGGAATTTGGTGAGATCTCCTCCTCCTCCCCCTCCTCCTCCTCCTCCTCCTTCTTCTTCTTCTTCTTCTTCTTCTTCTTCTTCTCCCCCCCTATTGATTTATAAATCCAATCTAGGATATGGAGGTGGCAAGATGACAGACTGGATTCAAACTCCCTGGGTTTATGTATGGGCACTGTTCATGCATGTCTCATGCTTATGTTCTGCCACTTGTTAATGGTGACTACTAGCCAGTTACCTAGCCATCTTTCCCTCAAAAGACAATTATAATAGAACCACCCCTTGGGTCTCTAATGAAATAGCACTTGTAAACCAGTGAGAACAGTGCCCTTAAAGAAGAAGCACTCATAATATTAGTTATTATATCATGGATATTAGCACTTTGTTATATATATTACACATATTTTTCTAATTTACCTTTTTTTTGGGGTCAACTTTATTTGTGAGGTTTTGATACATGTAAAACTTTTGGTGAAAATGACTGGAACAAATCCACAAAAGTGAAAAGAAACTATTAAAAATGCTTGTTTAGAACAGGTATGCAGTTAATAGCAGTGATAAAATCTATGTAAGTAAAAAGACATCCACGACTCTTTCGATGACATTTCATTTATTCTTTTATCTATACACTAGAGGCCCAGTGCACAAAATTTGTGCATGGGCGGGGGGTCCCTCAGCCCGGCCTGTGCCCTCTTGCAGTCCGGGACCCCTTGCTCCTTACTGCCCACCTGCTCGCTGCTCCTTACCGCTCGGCTCACTGCTCCTTAGGGAGGCTCCTGCCAAAGCCACTGCGCTCGCTAGCCATGAGCCTGGCTTCTGGCTGAGCGGCGCTCCCCCTGTGGGAGCACACTGACCACTAGGGGGCAGCTACTGCATTGAGCATCTGCCTCCTGGTGGTCAGTGTACATCATAGAAACCAGTTGTTCTGGTCTTTCTGCTGTAACAGTTGCTTAGGCTTTTATTATATAGATTCCAATGATTTCCTTCAAGGAGGAAAGCAAGTCATCTATGTTACATTTGCCAGTTGATTTCTTCCCGCTTTCCCCCTGTCTATGTGCACTTTGATAGTCCAGGATGGAGAAAGCATATTTATCTCATAGGAACTGCAGTGCTCAGGAATGCTTGATTTTGATGCCCTCACTGTAAAGTACTATGAGGTACTCGATGTCATCACTCAAAACCCTGGCCAATTCTATTAGGATCCATGGAGCACAGGGGTTACAGCAACTATTTAACTGCCATCCAGGCAACCACCAGGGGAACTGAGCCAGTAGATTGAGAGATGATGTCTCTGTTGAAGGATAGTCCCTAAATCATTGTTGTTATGTGTATTATGTGAATGACAGGCTAATACAATTCTTCATCCACAGAGAGTGGGTAAGAAAAATACACTTCAAATGGAACCAGTAAGACTCATCATTCTCTCAGAAGATAGATTGCAATCATTTTTTGACCTAGTGTAATGGTCTCTTTCTGATTTATGTGTGTGTGTGTGTGTGTGTACACATTTCTTGGAAGGATAACCACTCAATTAAAAACATAGACTTGGCAGACTTGGCCTATTGTTTTATATACCATACTATATATGATAATTTTTCTATTTAGATTATCTGGTGTTTGACAAACCACAACTTTTCCACAGAAATATTTCAGAGGTCCAAATCTCCCCCTCCCTACCCCCCCAAAAGGAACTCAACCATGAAAAGCATAAATACCTCAGACCTCTGAAAGTGGTGATCTCTTTGATTTGAATTTTAGTGAAAGGGTTTATTCTTTAGGTATCTCTGGTTTATATCACCCCAATTTCCAATAAGGTACCATGATTTGTATAATTAACAACTATACATGTCAATAAAAAAAATCTATACATGCCACATTTTATATGCCCATAAAGAAAATTACCACAGTGGGGCATTAAAAAAATGCTCAGAAAAACTAAATATATTCTATCAACAAATACAGTTAATCAGTGTTTGGAGGCCCAGGAGGTTGTCCATATGTTCTCAATCCTTTAGGTGATTCTGGCATCTATTGATGAAACTCTAGGCCAAAGATTCCTTTAAGTCACATGGATCTGCCAGATAGGATCTGGCAAGGATTTCCTTATTTTATTACAACCTGTCTGGGGACTAGTGTGAAAAACTATATGGCTGAGCATATGAATACATCTACTGTCCCTATCAAAAAGGTAGCTATCATCAGCATAATTTTGGTCCTGAGGCAATGCCTGTCTTAAGCTTCTCATGATAATGTTGAGAAGAATATTTGGCTGGTACTGCACAAAAATAGAGTTATTTATATATGAAGAACTTAAGGGAATATTCTAATTGTTGAAATAACTCAAGAAACATCCATCTGGATTAGTATTAATGCTTGCTGGTTTGTGCACATCTAAGTTAAATATAAACAGATCCTTTAATGTCTAAGAGCTTAATATGAGTGGCATATGCATAAACAGATTGAAAGATATACAGACAAATGCCAACATCAACCAAAAAAGTAAATTGAACCAAATATTTGCATGATGTACAATTGTTTGCGCAATGCTAGGAAAGTGCAATTTGAGACATGAAACGTGTCTATCAGAATATCTGTTATTGAGGGAGAAATAATCTCATTAATTCTAGTTATGCATAGAGAACTTTCTAAGGCAATAGTTTGCTATTTGAAGGGCCTAGCATGGCATGTGAACCGTAGTAGATGCTCAGTAATTTTTTTTTCTTTGTAGAAAGAATGAAGGAAAGTTTGGGGAAAAAGAGGGTTTTAGGTATGTGTAGTAAGAAGATTTAGGACCTAGGAAAAGTGGACAATTTGATTGAAGGTCCTGAGAAAATATCTCTGTTAGAAAAACAACAAAACATGCCAATAATCAGAACATTAGAGAAGAGAGAGTGGGAATGGGAAAAATAAAATGCAATTTTAGTTAAATGCTTCTCAGACTTTGATAACATACTTTCAGCTTGATTGTATAAATCCTTGTATTTCACAGGCATAACAGTGGTTAATTAATTAAAGTGAAATTTCTCAACTCCTATTCTCGATGGCTTGAAAAGGAGGAAGCTTCTTTGCTCAGGATGATATGGAAGGGATCGCGGGACCTTTGGCCCTCCCTGTCTGATGTCATGCCTATAAAAAACCTATCGGAAGGAGCCATAGTGAGTGAAAACCATTAATTTTCTCTTGTCAGATTTTTACCTTTGTCGTGATGGTGAAGAGCTTTGTTCCACGCCAGTGGGACCGAGCAGCGTCAGGTGGTGGGGGTGGGGGGGTTGAATTCCAGGAGGACTGTGCTCCAAAGGAAGTGTGGCTAATCGCAATGCCAGGGTTGTCTTGATGATGTTGAGACATTCAACCTGGCCAGACAATGAGGTTCAGAAGAAATCTGCCCGGACAGGGCTAGGCTCCCTTCAAAGCCCTTGAAGGGACACAGTCAGGAAAGCAGAGAAGGAAATGGGAAAAATAAAATGCATAACCATGGAGGAGGCGATCTGATTACAAACAACAGGATTCCGCTCCTTAAAGTGGGCGTTTTAAAATTTATGTATTTTATGATCTACTTTTTCAGTTTCTGGCTGTCTACTAGGTTAGGTTTTCAGGAGGGAGAAATGACAAGCCCTTCCCCATCTGAGGGAGCATGGCCTTTGAATCGCATCCACGTCTCAATTCTAGCTTTGTTTGTTAGCAGCTATGTGGCTTTGGGCGAGTTACTTCACCTTTTGGGGTCCCACTTTTCTGTTTTGTAAAATGGAGATAAAAGGGTCTATCGAGCAGGACTTTTCTAAGAATTTGATGTTATAAAATCGCCTAGCACCAGCACCTGCGAACTGTTAGATTCCTTTACAAAGAAGAAAGTGGGGAGTAAAAAGAATCCAATTTTGAAAGAAAGAACCAAATACTTAAAGTTTCTATGCATTTCTCGAGTTTCAGCAATATAGCGAAGCTCAGCAATAAACCAAGTCTGAAAATGTAGCCAAAGGATATAATCACGATATTGTGCAAATATTTAAAAGAATGTTACTTGCAAGTTTCGTTTATAATGGAGAACATTATAAATGATCGAAATGTTCACTACGGGATTGCTTAAACAGACTGGTAAATCCATTTGATGTAATACTAAGCAGTCATTAAAAATATCTTGTAGCTGGATACCTAAAGGGGTGGGAACATTTACAGTGTGCCACTCGGGGGAGGGGGAAGCCTAATTTAATTACTACAGGATTCCAGTTTTAAAAATTGAACATAATATAAACCTTTAGAAACTACCCAGAAAGTAATATACCTACATGTTAAAGTTGTTATGTGGTTGGGGTGATATTGTGTGTGGTTTTATTAATTTTTGGGGTCAGTTTTGATGTCTCCTGATTTTTCAACAACAGTAAAATTTTGTTATAATAAAATATATTTTAAAATAATTAGTCCTTCACTTATACTTTAAATAATAGTATAATTAATGAGTGGCACAGTTCCTTAAAAGCCAAAACCCAATATTAAAATAATTACTAAGTGAATTATATTTCTGCACATGTCTCAAGAAAAACAGGTGAATTTGTAGAATTGGCAATGCTTATTATAAGGATATCTGTCTTATTTCTAGTTTAAACAGGTATTTTATATTATACATTTTATTGACCATAAATATTTTCATTTATATTAGAATTAACTCTTCTGAATGGATCAAGATAAAAAATGCTTGGTTTTTGTTTGGTCATTTACATAGACGAATTTTTTTTATACGTTAAAAATATTTTGCTTTTATTTAGAAAATTAAATACATGTGAAATCGCCAAATGCAGAAGCTAAATGATTAATACATGCTTTTCAAATTTGAATTCAGTAGAAAATAATAGTAGTTTGAAATATGTGTTAATTTATCTACTCATTCATTTGTTTTTTTCATTAATTATACCTTTCTTCTATTCAAATGTAGCTACAGTTTAAAATAGAAACATGTAATACAACATTTAAAATATAGTTTTAAATGTAATAAAATAATCTAGGAGTCGCTATATTCTTACTAGTCTTCAGCCTCACTTTTAGACTAATTAAGTCATACAACTGAAAGAAAAAAGATGGTGCATTTGCTTAAACTTGATTCCATTAATATAACTGTGGACTTTGTTATAAGAAAGTTGTATTAGGATAGTTAGTAATTTGGAGAATTTAGGGAATCAGATTCTATTATAATACTAAAGTTATAAGATCTCTGAGTCTGGAGTTAGATGATATAAAGCATTATTTGTTATCACTGGGTCAACATAGTAAATACTGTGTCCAAAAAATTGTCTTTAAAAGCTGATGAATCAACTGTTTGTAGTTACTTTTTTTCCTAAGAAATCCCATGATTTATTTCTATAAAATCACTTTTATTGGATCTGATTTGTCCACTTATAAGACGAAAAACAGATGAACATTTTAAAATTCAGTACACTGACATAGGCCTGAGGAGTAAAGGCAGTTAGTGATTAAGAATGCACAGCAAGGGATGTGCACATGGCTTTTAATAAATATCCTACCACATTATCCTTTGATAGATTCAGAAACAGATCTCATGGGCGACACATAACTCTGACTGCAGTTGATTTCAGTTATCTAGATGTCCTGCTATCAGGTGTTTAAATATTTAAATAGATTTAAAATAGATTTTATATATGCTATATGTATATGCATATCTACACTAATAAAAGAGAAACATGGTAATTGGCGTACGACCGCTACCCTTCCCATTGGCTAATCAGGGAGATATAATACATGTGAAATCGCCAAATGCAGAAGCTAAATGATTAATACATGCTTTTCAAATTTGAATTCAGTAGAAAATAATAGTAGTTTGAAATATGTGTTAATTAATCTACTCATTCATTTGTTTTTTTCATTAATAATACCTTTCTTCTATTCAAATGTAGCTACAGTTTAAAATAGAAACATGTAATACAACATTTAAAATATAGTTTTAAATGTAATAAAATAATCTAGGAGTCGCTATATTCTTACTAGTCTTCAGCCTCACTTTTAGACTAATTAAGTCATACAACTGAAAGAAAAAAGATGGTGCATTTGCTTAAACTTGATTCCATTAATATAACTGTGGACTTTGTTATAAGAAAGTTGTATTAGGATAGTTAGTAATTTGGAGAATTTAGGGAATCAGATTCTATTATAATACTAAAGTTATAAGATCTCTGAGTCTGGAGTTAGATGATATAAAGCATTATTTGTTATCACTGGGTCAACATAGTAAATACTGTGTCCAAAAAATTGTCTTTAAAAGCTGATGAATCAACTGTTTGTAGTTACTTTTTTTCCTAAGAAATCCCATGATTTATTTCTATAAAATCACTTTTATTGGATCTGATTTGTCCACTTATAAGACGAAAAACAGATGAACATTTTAAAATTCAGTACACTGACATAGGCCTGAGGAGTAAAGGCAGTTAGTGATTAAGAATGCACAGCAAGGGATGTGCACATGGCTTTTAATAAATATCCTACCACATTATCCTTTGATAGATTCAGAAACAGATCTCATGGGCGACACATAACTCTGACTGCAGTTGATTTCAGTTATCTAGATGTCCTGCTATCAGGTGTTTAAATATTTAAATAGATTTAAAATAGATTTTATATATGCTATATGTATATGCATATATATAATATAAAATGTTATAACATTTATTGAAATTTAAAGTTTTCTTCCTTTGAATTTTATATGAAAAATATTTCTATATGAGGAAAATAGACAAAGATAGTATAAGGAAGAAAAAATATTAAAGGGAAAAGAGTAATCATACAGAGGTAATAATCTCTGTTAACAGTTTGGCATATTTCTTCAATCAATAAATCTCTCACCACACACAAAAGATAAATGCACACACATGCATACATATACTCATCAAATTAGTACAATAGTTAAATAATTCCAATTTATGTATAAAGTTATAATCCTGCTTTTTATCCACATAATATTATATCACTTGATCCATTATATCATATAATATTATCTCATACTATTGGGTACTTAAATTTGTCATTTGCCACTAAACATTTTTATTGGCCACATAAATAGTCCATTGTATGGATAAACTTTAATCTACATAACTATTATAATTTAATATTCAGGTTTTATTAAAGATTTACTATTACAAATAATATTATGATGGACATGTTTAGCATACAACTTTGTATATTTCTAATTGCTGTGTCAAAATTTTTATATGTATATAAATTTGTTTAAATACATTCTCAAAGTCAATATTAATGTTTTTCAATGAGGCATGACCAACATGAAATATATGTGAATTGTTATTATTTTTTTAAATTTAATAAAATTTAATAAATTTATTGGGGTGACATTGGTTAATAAAATTATACAATTTTCAAGTGTATAATTCTATAATACAACATCTGTATATTGCAGTGTGTGTTCACTACCCAAAGTTGAGTCTCTTACTGTCACCATATGTTTGACCCCTTTTTCCCTCTTCTCCCTCCCCCTCATCCTCCTTTCCTTCTGGTAATCACCATACTATAATTTAGTAAGGTGATTTTCCTCTGCCTTTTAAAAAAATCAATGAGAAAGAGAGAGAGAGAGAGAAAAAGAGAGAGAGAAACATTCATTCTGCTCCCCCCCACCCCCGCCCCAGACATGCATCTAAACTGGGGATCAAACCCACAACCTGGGCTTGTGCCCTAACCAGAAATTGAACTAGATACTTTTTGGTGTACAGGATGATGCTCCAACTAACTGAGCCACAACAGCCAGGGCACATGTAAATTATTTTTAAATGTACTTTAAGTAAAGTGATAATGCTCCTTCATTCACTTAAGTATCTATTGAGTACCTGTTACGTCAGCACTGTTCTGGATGGTGGAGATCTATCTATCCTTTCTTTCAGTACCAGATTATAATGATGCTGTTCAAATTGCCTTTTCCAACAACGTCTTTGTTACTCTTTTTAGGACATGTTCTTTTCTTTGTATGTATCTGAGACACCACTCACTCTTGGTTTCTCTTTAATTTCATTGGCTGATCTTCCTTTGCTGGTTTATCTTTATTTTCTTGACCTATACATATTCAAGTGATGTAGGGATAATTCCTCAAACTTCTCTATGATATGCACAAGCTAGATGATCTCATCTGCCCCATAGCTTTAAATGCCATCTATTTCCTAACAAGAGCCAAATTTATTTTCTACCTCTGACTTCTCCTACATTTCAGACATACATGGACCATTTGATCTCTCCACTTGAATATGTAGTAGATATTTTAAACTTCTGTTGAGAGCTGAAGTACTGACTTCACACTTTCCCACTAACTAAACAAACATACAGCCTGCCTCTGCAGTTGTTTCCTCTCCCATGCCCCCAATAAGTGGTAACTCCATTCGTCTAATTTCTCTGTTCAAAACCTTGGAGCCACCATGTCATTTATTCAACAAACAATTATTCCAGGCTCTGTTGTCAATTATGGGGATTAATCAGTTGTGCTCATGCACACGCCCACAACCTCTTAAAATAGAGTTTATATTTTAGTGAACTCTATTTCTGTCTCTTTCAGCCCCCACCATTCCATCAGAAAATTCTGTTGACTCTACTTTCGTAATAAATCTAATACTGGCCACTTTCTGTATCTATACCCCTTTCCACCTAGTCCAAGCCATCACCATTTCCTGGACTGTTGCATTAGCCTTCTAACTGATCTCCTTTACTTCTGTCTTTGCCTCAGCAAAAATTTTTGTTAATACAATATCCAGAGGGACCTTTTAAAAAATGAAGCCATATCGTGTCACTCTTCAATTTAAAATCTTTCCTATTTCAAAACAAAATCCAAAGTCCTTACCATGAACTTTTAGACCCATAGTAGGAACTCAACAAATATCTAGGATGAAAGGCTGGATGAAAAGGTTCAAGGGATATGACTTACAGGCCCTGTGTGGACAGCCCTTCCCAACTTAATTCCAAAGCCAAGATCAAGCTTGTTATGATGGCTGTCTCTGGTGGAGGAGGTGGACTGTACTGACACAGAGGTCTGAGTATTTGATTGACAAATAGTCAACCTAGTTTTTGACATTAAGACCAATCTGGTTAGATGTGGCCATGGATGCTTCAGGAAGATCTTTTCAGTGGGACTGTGTGGACAGCCCTTCCCAACTTAATTCCAAAGCCAAGATCAAGCTTGTTATGATGGCTGTCTCTGGTGGAGGAGGTGGACTGTACTGACACAGAGGTCTGAGTATTTGATTGACAAATAGTCAACCTAGTTTTTGACATTAAGACCAATCTGGTTAGATGTGGCCGTGGATGCTTCAAGAAGATCTTTTCAGTGGGAAGGAGATTGATTTGAAAGAGAGGCTTTACTCTTAGCATTTACCATCCTCTTTTATGTGGCATTGAAGAGCTATAAAGTCAGATGCTCAAGTATGTTTCAATCTAGCCATATAAAATTCTTGATTTATTTGAATCATATGTATATATTGCCCAATAGTTACGGGTATCAGTCGCTCCGCACCTACCTCATCTGTTATCGTTAACATTAATCGGTTGACCAAGCTTGGCAAGCTACCCAGACTTTAATCCATAAGTGGAAACAAGAAAAAAAAATCAATTCTTTTTGGTTTATATGTGTGAAATTAAAACACTTCTAGTTTAAAATCCCTGCCTGGCCTAAAAGAACTCAGTTTGCCTCACTATCATTTTAAAAATAGAACCATTTGTTAGAACATTCCTGTTAATGTGTTGATCAGTAGCAAATTTCAGTTAGTGGTATTTGGTATTAATTTTAGTAGCTAGCTCAGTGGTTTGCCATACTAAAGGCCTGTTTGCTGCTTTCTTTTAAAAAATGGGAGCAATTATTTGTACTTTTGAGAGTGGTAGGAGCAACCAAACACTAAAAACAAGAATTATGAAATTAGCTGCAGGTCAATTACAGAGCAGGGGACAAGTCATGAACATTTCCTCTGTCTGGCCTGCTGCTGCCCTCCCTCCTGAAGTGGACGCGTTATTTACTTGAACGGGTGACATGTTGGAGAGCCCCTTCTCTCATCTGATTCCACGTCTCTTCAGTTTGAAATGCCAATTGAGGGCTTTGTTTGATGCTGTACTTTGGTTCCGGAGACAAACCTATTCGAACCATAGCTGAGAGTAGAAAACGCATTATGTCAGGGCCACCTGTTAAATGTGAGGTGTAACCTTTGGACTGGGTGACAATTTTGTGGTTTTTAATTCTACTTTCACGTCTTTGAACAGTAAGCTGCCTCTGTGCAAAGGTACTCTCAATTCATATATTTAATGAGGAAAATGTTTTGAATTGGCAAGTGCTATTTGTTATTACTACCTAAAATACATATACTAGTATCCATTCCTCTCAAAAAAATAGCCAACAACAAAAAAATGACCGGATTCACCTTTGGAGAAGACAAAGAGGGGAAAAATAATACATGAGGGAAAAGGCTCTAAGCAAAATCACATTTAGTGATCAGATTCTCTGTTTTCTTGGCTGCTGTTGCCAAGGCATCTGCAATTATTATCTTTTTTGTATCAGGATGAACACATGGAAGAAAACAGAACTCGCACCTAGCTGAATGAAATATAAGAATCATTTGGGTGTAGGTGGAAAGGAAGCGAGAGAGTTCAGAAGAACAGATGTTCTAAGAGTTATTAAAACTTTTCAAAATGAAATTTCAGACCCTACGTCTAATTACTGCATAGCTCTTCTTGAGAAAATTGAAGAGAAATGGCATGTAGAGGGCAAAGTAAAACCAGCACCCTGACCACTGACAACTTTCAGCCCAAGACATGCTGCCCCTGCCTTCAGCTGGTCACCTACATGGCAGAGCGCTGCCCACAAAAATGCCAGAACAGAGCTCTTTTGACGGCATGTCTCGCATTCTTCAAGTACATTATTAGAATTCCTCTGTGAAGGCCCCTTTGGTACCCTATTGTTCCCAAAATAAATGCTTTTTGATTTGTTTGACTTCGTGTTTGCAATGCCCTAAAACAGAATCCATGTTATTCTCTAGCGCCAAGTTATGTGAGCACGCATTTTCTTTTTATGCAAAACTAGGTTTTCTGTACCAATAGATTGGGAGCTAAATGCTTCATATTTATTATCTTTAAGGTGCTGTGTTAATGAAAGAATTTTAATCATTGACATTGCTCTGTGAATTATGTATTACAAAAACCCCTGCTGGTGAGTTAGACAAAATTAACCTACTGTAAGGGGCATTAAAAAAAATCACAGCTAATTAGTAAGCCAACAGGAACAAAGAAAATGTAAAACAAAGATGTGGAGAACAAGACATTGAGGTGGAAACATGCCTCCGTTTCAGACTGGGCTCTTTCATTCCGGCGACATTTGTAACCTTGCCTGCCACGGCTGGAATCTCCCTCGGATCACGTATGTTCCCTTAGAGTTGAGCATCTTTATGTTTTGTAATTAGTTTTCTAAGCTACAGACTCTTCCCTCTTTCAAATTGTGGAAATCCAAAGGCTCATAATAGAAAATGGAAGATATTTTTAAATGCTTTTAAATTATTTCCCAAGCGATCTATATTAGAGATGTAAGGCAATTCGTGGGGATTATAATGGGAAATGATTTTCATCGCTTTTTTTCCCCTTGAATCCCTCTGTATGCTCATCAGATCTCCTGTATCCATTCCTGTGTCTTAAAGTAGCCAAGCTTTGTCCAGGCTCTCTTCCTGATGGCAATTCCTTGTGGAGCGGACAAAAAGGCAGGCAAGGGTTTAAATCACAGACCGCTTGCCTCCTTAGCTCCTCCTCACGCTGACATCCAAGGGGCCATGCATCACTCTGCTGGCGCTGAGCTGGGAGGAGACAATTGACCCTGAGAGGCTGTCGGAGAGGTGCTCATGCTGGGCCCCATTTGCTTGTAATTGCTCTTTCTAAGTTATAGGTGGAGATAAAGCAACCAAAATGGGACACACAGAGGCAAGAGACAACACTAATGTCTATTTCAATTTTTCCCTGTTCAACAGAGGCACTGAGCATTAAAAGGGATAAGACAATCCTTTGACCTTTTGTTTTCTTCTGGATTATTTCTTTTTATTTCCTTCGTGTTAAAATTTCTCTCCTGGCCTCCTAATATCCAAGACCATTGTGTTTCTGATGAGAATCTGATCTGTTGTTCTTTAAGAAAGTGTGATTCATCTTTCCTCTTCCGTCCCCTTAGCTTACTGTTAGAGTAACCTCTGACCCTTGGATAATTTGAAGCAAACTCAGTAATTTTGTAAAAATCTTGCCTCTTTTAGGCAAAGGGAAATGGCCAAAGCTTGCACAAGAAGGTGGGGTTCCTGTTTTCAAAGTGGCCTAAAGTGTAGAAGGATACAGGATGTCTCCTGTGGGATGCGAGCATTTCACGTGAGAATTTCGGCTCCTGCTGCATTCAACTTGGAGTAGCAGGCATCTCTTTCATGTTTGTCTTTACTTTTTCTTTTCTAGGTTTAGAGAACTTAAAGGATTGTTCTACCTTTCAATTCAGGTGAGTTTCCTCTTTTATTATAAGCTCAGGGAAAACAGGCGGGACCTCTGTAATACATCTGAATGGTGAAGAGTCTAAGAGCCCCCTTCCCACAGCTTCTCCTTCCATCTTCACTGTCAGAAAAGGAAGCTCGAGAACCTTCCTTTCCCTCCACAGTCTCCCCATGACGGTCTGACTGGAACCCACCATACTTTTCACTGTTTATGTCACTCACTTCAAGAGCCCCAGGCTCCAGGTTCGCCCTTTCTACCACACTCTCACCCCCACAAGGCTCACCTGTAATGCAGTTCCTCCAAACACTTGGCGCCCTATCAGCATGAGTTTGTTCCAATATTAGCAAACTATCCCATGCTCCCGACTTCATCTCTAAATGTTCATTTCATTCTCCCCACCCTCCTCCTCCTTGGCCCAGGAGTGGAAGACATTCATTCTCTTGCTCCTCCTGCCCCGCCCAGATCACTTGCTTTCCCCTCCACTCTAAAATTCCCCTTTGATCTCAGTTTGTCAGTGTTTTCCCCATTGTTGCCGACCTCTACTGACCTTTGGGTTTTCCCCTTCTTAATTTGGTTTCACTTCTAGAACATTGCCACTCTCACCAGTATTATCTCCAAGTCATGACTTCATTCATGGTGATTTAAATAAATATGCATAGAGCTGATCTTTCTAACCCCTGCATCACTCTGCTGGTGCAGGAGCTGGGAGGAGACAATTGACCCTGAGAGGCTGCCAGGGAGGTGCTCACACTGGGCCCCATTTGTTTGTAATAGCTCTTTCTAAGTGGCTAGTTCCTTGACCACTTCTCCTCCAGGAATCTTTACTTTCACCTACTTTAGCCTTTCCTTTCTGAGGTCATACCCTTAGAGGCTAGACCTGATCAATGTCAATCACAGCATTTCCCTATCATTCAAATTTCCTGCCTTTCATTTCCTGCTACTACCTCCTATCTTTCCAGGTCTCTCTCTCTCTCTCTCTCTTTCCTCACCTTCAATGATCTTTTGCCACCACAGTGACCTCTAATGTATTGGAATAATTACTTTGCACTTTCCTTACCAACCCAGTGTCCTTACTGGCTTCCTTATGAAGCTTGAATCTCTTTGGTTTTTTACTGTTGCTGGTAAATATATCATAATATCGTAATGGTATGATGTATTTGTGCTGCACTGACTTCCCCACTTTCCTGGGTGATTCACACTTCATCCTCTCCTGTTTAATCTCATGCATAATGTATTAATCCATATCAGTCTCTTGGACAGTTCATAAGCACACTGTGCATACTCTTTCAGGCTTTCCTGACAGCTTCAACACCTTGTAGCTGTGTAATCTTGGGCAAGTTGCTTGGCTTCTCTGTACCTCAGCTCCCTCATCTGTAAGACACATATATTATATCTATATTGTTGAATTGTTGTGAGGATTAACTGAAAACATATTTGTAAAGTCCTTAGTTTACTACTTGACATAAAACTGGGGCTTGAAAAATATTGGACAATATCCTATCTAATAAAAGAGAAACATGGTAATTAGCCGTAACTCCGCTACCCTTCCCATTGGCTAATCAGGGCGATATGCAAATTAACTGCCAGCCAAGATGGCGGTTAACCGCCAACAAAGATGGTGGCTAATTTGCATACATAAGCGCAATGATGAGAGGCAAAAGGGGAAAGACGGAAGAATGGTGGCAGGCAAGAGCTGGGGGACGGGCAAAGGCAGCCCACAGGGTTGCCTTTGCCCATCCCCCAGCCAGTGATTGCCATCAGAAAGCCCAGCAGGCCAGGTGACACCCCCGGCAGGGGTTTCGGTGATCGCCATGGCGATTGGAGGAAGAGAGAGCTGGGGTGCAGGACCCCCGGGGCCAGGGGTGCCGGCTGGCCTGCGGTCCCTTGATCTGCGATGGCGAAAGGAGGGGCGGGGCCCCAGGCACAGTGGCACCCTGGCACCGGGTGCCGCTGTGCCTGCAGTCCCCTGATCTGCGATCTTGAAGGGAGAGGCGGGGCTGCAGGCAAGGCAGCATCCTGGGCACTGGGTGCAGGCCCAGGGTGCAGCCTGCCTGCAGCCATCTGATCTGCAATCGCGAAGGGAGGGGTGGGGCCACAGGCACAGCAGCACCCAGGGCATCCGGTGCAGCCATGCCTGCAGCCCCCGATCTGCAATGGAGAAGGGAGGGGTGGGGCAGCAGGCATGGCAGCATCCTGGGCACCGGGTGCAGGCCCAGGGTGCAGCCTGCCTGCAGCCATCTGATCTGCAATCGCGAAGGGAGGGGTGGGGCCACAGGCACAGCAGCACCCAGGGCATCCGGTGCAGCCATGCCTGCAGCCCCCGATCTGCAATGGAGAAGGGAGGGGTGGGGCAGCAGGCATGGCAGCATCCTGGGCACCGGGTGCAGGCCCAGGGTGCAGCCTGCCTGCAGCCATCTGATCTGCAATCGCGAAGGGAGGGGTGGGGCCACAGGCACAGCAGCACCCAGGGCATCCGGTGCAGCCATGCCTGCAGCCCCCGATCTGCAATGGAGAAGGGAGGGGTGGGGCAGCAGGCATGGCAGCATCCTGGGCACCGGGTGCAGGCCCAGGGTGCAGCCTGCCTGCAGCCATCTGATCTGCAATCGCGAAGGGAGGGGTGGGGCCACAGGCACAGCAGCACCCAGGGCATCCGGTGCAGCCATGCCTGCAGCCCCCGATCTGCAATGGAGAAGGGAGGGGTGGGGCAGCAGGCATGGCAGCATCCTGGGCACCGGGTGCAGGCCCAGGGTGCAGCCTGCCTGCAGCCATCTGATCTGCAATCGCGAAGGGAGGGGTGGGGCCACAGGCACAGCAGCACCCAGGGCATCCGGTGCAGCCATGCCTGCAGCCCCCGATCTGCAATGGAGAAGGGAGGGGTGGGGCAGCAGGCATGGCAGCATCCTGGGCACCGGGTGCAGGCCCAGGGTGCAGCCTGCCTGCAGCC
>NW_005357846.1:2275517-2304890 GCF_000412655.1 Myotis brandtii | reverse complement strand
CGTTCATTCAACAAATACTTCATATGCTCCTTCAATAATCACACTGGGAATGGGTATTTGTTTGTTTGTTTGTTTTGGTTAATCCTCACCTGAGGACATTTTTGCATTGATTTTTTTTTGTTTATTTTTTTTTTTTTACAGAGAGTGGAAGGGAGGGAGAAAGACAGAAACTAATATGAGAGACATCAAATGGTTGTCTCTTGCTGAATCCCCGACCAGGGCCCTGGATTAAGCCAGCAACCCAGGTATATGCCTTCGATTGGAATCCAACCTGGTACCCTTCAGTCTGCCTGCAGAAGCACTATCCACTGAATCAAACCAGCATTTTTTTTCTTCTTTTTAAGTCCCCCTCTAAGGATATGTTCTTTTCATTGATTCTAGAGAGAGAGGAAGGGAGAGGGAAAGAGAAAGAGAAACATCGATCAGTTGCCCAAGCAACCCACAACCTGTGTATGTGCCCTCACCTGGAATCGAACTCATGACCCTTTGGTGCGTGGGAGGACACTCTAACTACTGATCCACACCAACCTGGAGGTACAATGAGTTCCCTCAGGGGGAGTGCTGCTCATCCAGAAGCCGACTCATGGCTGGTGAGTACAGCGGAGGTGGCAGGAACCTCCGCGGCAGCACTGAGGAGCAGCGAGCCGAGTGGTAGGGAGCAGCAAGCAGGTGGGCGGTAAGGAGTGAGGGGTCCCAGACTGTGAGAGGGCACAGGCCGGGCTGAGGGATTCCCCCCACCCCCAGTGCATGAATTTCGTGCACCAGGCCTCTAGTTATTACTATATTTATTTGGGAGGGGCCAGGAATAAACTTCTACTCATCTTTAAAGGCCAGAATGTAATTGTTCTTTCTGATAACTTGTTGCATCTTCTTCTATTACTATAGCATCCTGTGCCAGTCTTTTGCAGTAATTACACTGCATTACTTTTATTTCTTATGTGTCCGGCTCCTCAACTAAACTGTCTTGTCCTGATAACACTTCATATGTCTTATTTAAATTTGCATCTAGATGCTCTAGCTTAGTGACTGGCAAAAATTATGTGCTAGTTGTGTGAATAAAAGAGATAGTTAATATTTCAGTATAATGTAGTACTTCTCCTATGTCTAGATAGATTGCCAAAATTGATCTCAATAAGAAAAAATGTTTTCTATGAAGAATTAGTTGAAAACAAATATTAAAGTAGAATTTGAATTCTGCTCAATATCCACATATATTAAAATTACATCAAAGTAGTAAGATAGTTGAATGGGTATTGTCGATTGACTATGTAGCCCATGGTCAGTGCTGAGGCTAGACCAAGGGCTCTACTTTCTCACACAATCCCATCAGTCCAGCACAGTCCTAGCCCTGTGTATGCTGAGATGCCTTTCGAAGTTCAGCTGTTCCCAAGGTTTCTTCTGCAACAGACTTGACACTCAAAGGCATGAGTTGCTTCTCTATATAAATTCAACTTCAGACTTCAGTGTGAGAGACATCTGTCTTCCCCTTGGGGGTTCTGTGGTACTCTTTTCTTGAAAATCTCTTCCCTCCTGCAGAGTCATCAGGATCATAAGATGCTAGTAAATTAAAAGTTTGGTTTGAGGCTGGCTGGGAAAGGAATATCCTGCTGCTATTCTTTTTCATGCATTTGTCCTATAAAATGTTATCTTTACATCTCTAAGAAGATTAATTACTTAATAATAATTGTTATTAATTGGTTAATAACAATCAATGTTATTGTATGCACTTTACTGATGAAATGCTAAAAACCAAGGTGTGGGTTGTTTGCCTTCATGTAAAAGTCAGCTGCCCTCAGGTCTGTCTGGGCATAGTTGTTCCAGACTTTCCCTTGCTGTTTTGAATTTTCATCACTCGGGGCTTGACTCATGTAAGAAAGAACTACTATTTCAAATTTATGTTTGGACATAGCACTTTTTTAAGGGAAGGTGGGAGAACAATGAACAAACTGTCTGTAGATGCTGTCACCACATATAGACAGTCTTGCTGAGGGCATTACAAGGTGCGAAGAACTGTCAGCTGAAAAAAGATCTATTGGTTCTCCGGCTGGCCAGCATCTGGGAAAGAGCTGAGCAGCCCGTTGAAACCTCATACCATGCAAAATTGTATTCGATTTTTCATAGTTAGCTCACTCCCTTTTCCCTCCTGAATGGAGAACGCCTACAGGTCCTTTTCCCATCCCCCTCCACTCCCAGCCTGATGGATCATCTGAAACTCTCTGAGGGCACTTCCTATGGAATTACACAAAGAAATATTGTACAAGTAAATATGCTAGTGGGGGACCAGGCAAATATCTGCATGCATGTCGGAACGTAAAGAGCTAGGGAAAGCTGCTGCCAGCACTTGAGTCTACGAGTAAGTTTCAAGAAATTGACTGGTTTTCACAGTTGATCAGTTAATCTGTTGTGTAACAGTAAAAGCAGACAAAGAACAAGTGGCTCTCTAACAAAGCAGTCCTTTGTTACCTGTACACTAGTGTCTTCCACCTTGAAACCATAGTTCCTGTGCAATGAACAACAGGACAACACAAAGGCCAAGAGGGCTAAGATTGCACAATAGAAATTCAGGGCTACATAGACAGACTTCAGACCACTGACCTTTACACTAAAAAGGAGAATCCTATTATTATTAGCAACTACTATGTGTACTGACTGATTTCTAAAACCTAGCTCCTGTGTTCAACAATCCAATGCACTTAGTTAGCTCATTTAATCCCTTTAAGAACTCTGTGAAGTTGCTCTATTTTTACCACTTTACGGGAGTGGGAACTGAAACTCACAGAGGTTAAATCACTTGCTAAAGAAAGCGAGGTAGAGAGTCAGGGAGTGTGATGTTGACCCACAGCCTGCATTTGCATCATCTTTCTCACTTGCTCTTTCCCAAATCTACAGATTACAAATCTGTTCCAAAGGCTACAGAGTACAAGGGCTTCGTGACCAGGGAACACACCCAGAGACCCCAAAGCCGCAGGTACACTACGAGATTGCACTTACAAGATGGTAAATTTCGGAAAACATTTAAACTGAACAAATATGGATTCAATGCTGGTTACAAGCTCAGTAATGTGCTAAACCCTGGGTGAGAATAAGTGCTTCTGGAGGTGAAGAAATGTGGATCACTCCATTCCTATTCTCAGTCCTCTGCCAAGGAGCAAAGAGCTCAGCTCCCCTTCTATCTAAGAGTATGTTTTCCATCCCCAAAGGTCTAAGCATCGATTTGGGTAGGGGGACCAGACATTGTACTTTCCCTGGGTACCACTGGCTTACACCCATCCTTCTGACATATTGTCAATAGCATCCGCTAGCACTCAAGCATGTCCTGGTTTGAAAAGTCATATGATTGCCTCAAATTAGGGATTTTTTTCACTATATGGAGAAAGGAAAAGAGAAACCTAAATCAGCCAAGCAATGTTTACTTTAAGGAATTGAGGGCTTTTTTTTTTTCATACATTGTCTTGTCCTTAGAAATGGTGTGGGAAAGAACATGAGAAGAATGGGAAATAAACTGTGGATGTTCAATGACTCATAGAGTCCCTGGACAGTCTGCATGGCTGGGTCCTGGTCCAGCCCCTCCCTGGGGCACCCTTGGGGCCATACTCCTTTGGATGGTATGTGTGAGGCCTTAGGGAATCATAAACTTTTTATTTTTTTTATTATTTTAAAAATCTTTATTGCTGAAAGCATTACATATGTTCCTTTTTTTCTCCCATTGACCCCTTATGGCCTGACCCTGTACCCCACCCCAGGCTTCCACCACCCTATTGTCTGCGTCCATGGGTTATGTATATACGCATACAAGTTCTTTGGTTGGGAATCATAAACCTTTTAGCTTTCAAAGATGTGCAGTGGAGTAATCACCTAACTAAGGGGGGATCTTTTGATCAAAATACAGTTTCTGATGAACCACTCAGGCCTCAAAATCGACCCTGAAACCTTTTTTGAATTTGAAACTTTGGGAGCATCTGTGCTCTTAGAAACCAGCAAGCTAGGAGACATTCCACCCTTCCACCCAGCAGCTGATGCCGCAGCTGGGCCCCCGCATCCTGCCTGGGCCTCCTGAGCTGGGCAGCGGTGTCAGATGGAAACAGTTGTGGGGCTTTGAGGACACCTTTCTCCTTCCCTGCCCCACCTGGCTCTCTGCCCCTAGTTCTTCACGACACTCGGAGAGAGCCTGTAGGAAGAATGAACAACCGATTTCTCAATTCAGAGTGAATGTAGGGTTTGCACATTTAAAAGTGACTCGGTGAATTAAAACTTGGTGAAATTCACAAAGAGCTGTGTTGCTGCCAAAATGCCACCTTCATTGGAGACTTAGGTAAAAATGCCAGGATTCTGTTTGTAGTTGGGTGAGTATTTCGAACTGTATCTAAGTCACCTCTGTGACTGTTTAATGTGTTTTTGTAACGCGTGGCAAAAGTATATAAATAAAACGCCCCCAGGTTCCTATCTTTGCTCAGCTGTGTTGCAAAGGGGTAATCGGACCCCACCGCCAGCGCGAGGGAAAAACACAGCTTAGCTGACAAATTAGTGGTATTTGGTGCTAATATTACTAATTCGACATTTGGAGGGTTGCTCACTGGGGAAAAATAACATGTTCTATAAGTCACAGTAGAAACGAGGGAGATAGTTAATGGGTGTTGGCTCCACTGCGCAGATTGCTCACAATACTCTTCAAACTGCTGCTGACTTGCTGCCAATAGACGTGGAAGTAATTGTCAACAAGATTTATTGTTACGTTCACATTTACACAGCGAGGGAGGAAAGGTTGAAAGAGTTCTGTGAAGTTCAGTACCGACTTCTACTGAACCATAGCAACGCGCCCTGCTTATCGCTAATGTGTGCCACAGAAAGAATTTTGCATCTATTGAGGCCTTAAAATCACTCTTCTTGTCAGGAACAAATTCCCTCACCATCCTCAGTCGTCTCTCCTCAGATCAATGAGCATCAGTGTACTTTTTCTATGGCAAAACGGTTGGCTTGCACGTGGTGAAGCAGTGGCCTTCAGCTACAGAATTAGGAGTCGGGTAGAGTGTGACCAATGAACCCCCCAGCCTGAGGAACTAGCAAAGAAAACTAACTGGAGAAACAGATTTTAATTTTGAAAGGAAAAGGTTTTGCTTGCCAACTGAGAAGCTGTCAGAGAGGGAATATAGTTGTTAAAGAAGCTAATGAATATTCAGGAGCTTGTATAGTATCATATTCTCTCCATTTCAACTCTATTGTCAGGATACCTGGATTGTGTGGGCTTATGAAGGAGTTGCTCTTTTCTTCTTCAAATGGCATCTCGCGCTAAATGAGTGAAACTAAGAAGGTGAGATTACAGTTTCCTGTGATCTGGGTAGATTTTTCTAAGAGCGAAGAGCAAACCTATGAGTGTCAAGAAATATGCCAGCAGAGTGTGGGCTTCCTAAACCATTGCATGCATTTAAACCCACCCACACCACTAACACACACAGAAGATTAGCTCTTCCTTGAATTTCTGGATGGCATTTCCAGGCACAAGAAGCACCTGTTGGTAAAATTTCTCCCTGTAATAAAGGCCATCTGGAGAGGAGACAAAAAGTAGGGTGTGAGGATCTGGTAAGTGGAGAGAGAGCCGCTAGTACTGACTGAGGCAGCAACTGCTCTGAGGACTGCTAACAACTGTGGGGGAGCAGATATATTGGACAAGGAGCCATTTATCTAAGCAGTATTTACACAGGCAGCAGGCATTCAAAAAGGAATGGATTTAGATTATGAAACCTTTTTTTTCCTCCTCTGCAAAAAATAGACACGATGCAGGAAATCCGAAACCTCCTGGCTTCCCCCCTTGTCATTTGAACATTTACCATGGTGCTTGTTTGCATACCATGGAGTGTCCCTTGATTACTCTTTGGAGAGGGAGGAGCACAGATACGAAGGGACTTATTCTTTTAAATGCCACCTTTCAAAATGAAGATAAAAGTGTGAAGCAGTATTGATGAATAACGTTAGTCATATTAGATTTCAGAGTAGAACATAGAACTTGCTGTACTGAATCAATCAAGTGGCCTATTCAGCTCTGTATTTCTTATCACAGAGTGGCACAGGGAGCTATTTCCTGGGAGGCCAGGTGGCTTTACATGACATGAACCTTGAAATGAGGTGGAAATAAACCCCTCTGAGGATTAATCATCCAGAAATGCATGAGCACTTTTGTTGTGTGTATATTTATTTTTTTCTTCCAGAGCTCCACACTTTGATTTGATTTTCATTAATTTAATTAACAGATACCTATTAAGCACCTACTCTGTGTTAAGCGCATTGCTCCAGGCACTGAGGATCCAGCCGTGAGAACAGATTAAAAATCCTTCTCTCCTTTAAGCGTATATTCCAAAGGAAAGATCATCAGAATAAAGCATTAAGATACATGGGGGTAAGTGAGCTGTGGGGAAAGTAAAGCAGGGAAGGGGGCATTTGTGGGATGGGGAGAGGGAGATTATAGTTTTAAATTGGGTGATCAGACAAGGCCTCACTGAAAAGGTGGCCTTTGAGGAAAGGCCTAAGGGAGGTGCGGAGTAAGCCCTGTAGAGTCTGGGAGAAGGCATTTCCAGATTGAAGGTGTGGAAGTACGAAGGCCCTGGTGAAGCAGCAGGCCTGGTATTTTTAAAGAGCAGCAAAGAGGCTACCATGCAGTGGAGAAAGTAGTAGATAATTAGGCGCCTGAGTTGTGCAGCATCTTGTTGGCCATCATAAGGATTTTGACTTTTGCTCTAAGTGAAATAGGAAGTCATTGGAAGCTTTTAAGGGAAGAGATGACTTGTTTTAAACAATTTATTTGCCATTTTGAGAAAATGGTATAGGGGCAAGATTGGAAGTAGAATGATGAATTAGGAGACTACTGAAATAACCCAGGCAAGAAATAAAGGTGGCTTAGAAAAGAATGTTAACAGTGGTGGTGAAAAGTGGTAGATTCTGAGATATTTTAAAGGTAATGTACCAATAGGGTTTGCTGCTGTATTGGATGTGGAGTATATATAAAATGAATTGTCCTTAAATCATCCCTTTACAGCTTCTAGGTGCAGATTCAAGAGCTTTGCATTTATTTATAGTTCACTTGGTTTTGTAAACTTTGGTCATCTTTCCCACCAAGGCCTTAACCCTTCTAGACAAAAGGCTTTGAACATTGTTCTTAGATGGGAAATCTCTATCCTCTTCTTGACCTCCTCCAAGTTCATTATGACAGTGTTAGATGAAGGGAGTGTTTAGGTGAATGCAGTATTCCATGTGAGGTTATACCATGTTGTTTTGATATGCAAATCCATATTACATCTGCCCAGAAAAAAATATTACTACTCCATTCTTTTTGTTCTATGTTCACTCCTCCCTGTAAGAAATAAGTAATGTATCTAAGTGTAATATGAATTAGTACTGAAGCCCCATTGGTAACAATGAAGTGTTTTGAGTGTATTACCCTCATTTTCTCATTTAATTTTCACAGCCAGCTATTCTCTGAAGTAGGCACCAATGAGGAAACTGAGTTTTAGAGAGTTTGGAACTCTGGGATCTGCAACCTATTCTTCTTTATTTTTTTAAATCCCCAATCAGAGGATATGCTTTTTTTATTTTTTAAATTGATCTTTTAGAGAGAGGTGAAGGGAGAGAGAAACATCGATGTGAAAGAAAAATATCAATTGGTGCCTCCTGTACACTCCCCAGCTGGGGATCAAACCCCCAACCTAGGTATGTGCCCTGACTGGGAATCAAACCCAAAACCTTTTGGTCTATGGGACAAGGCTCCAACCAACTGAGCCACTCGGCCAGGGCTGCAGCCTATTCTATAAGCACAATATGCCTGCTCTCATGTTTGGTATCCTTGGTGTGATAGTTAACTTTATGTGAACTTGAAGGGTGCATTTGGGTGAGCTTAACATTTGAATCAGTAAACTTTGGGTAAAGCAAATTGTCCTCCATCATGTGGATGGGTGTCACCCAATTTTTAGAGGCCTGAATAAAACAAAGGGACTGGCCTCTCCCAGTAAGAGCAAGTTCTCCAGTAGACTGCCCTTGGAGAGGAACTGGAGCAGGGCTCGCTGAGCTCTGTGTCTGTCAGCATTCAGGCTGGACTGCACCACTGGCTTTTCTGAGTCTCCAGTCTAGTGGACCACACTGTAGACTTTGGACCCATCAGCCTCCATGATTACCTGAGCCAAAATATAAAGAGATAAGGAATTGCCTCAGGTAATTATGGAGGCTGATATATAGGGTGTCCCCCAAAACTGTAAACATACTTTACAGCTGAGAGCTCAATTTATGTTTCATTCTTTTCAGATTTAACCCATTGGAATTAATAATTATTCAAAGTGTGCATACATTTTTGGGAATATGTATATATATATTCTAGTTGTTCTATTTCTTTGAAGAACCATAATTCATACACTGGAAGTTATTTTTTTACTTTGATTGGATAAGGATTTTCTCTGTGAAGTGCAGTCATCACCAGTATTTCAGTTTAGGACTATTGAAATCTAAATGCACTGCAACTGGGACCTGCTGGGATATAAGATTTTTGCCTACATAAGAACAATATCTGCCTCCCTCCATCACTACCCCTATGTTAATCTGGGTCCAAATGACCAAGCTCTCACACAAAATATGACACAATTTCTATCCTTTCTAATGGTGACCACTGCATATCACCACTGTATTAATTAAAAGCAGCTGTTTTCTTTCATTCCCTTTTTCTGCTACATGTACTATTAAGGGTTTCCTTTTCCATAAATTTGACAGAACACTTTGCAATAGTTTGTTTTTTTTGAAATAATAAAAGCTAATTTACTGTTCTAAAAGTGTTATATAATGGTCCAATCAGAAAACTTAAGTTATGGCTTCTAGTTCCCATTGGATATAAAACTGAGGATTTTCTCTTCATATAGTTTTTAGATAAAGGCAAACAAACAAATCCCCATTCCAAAGGGAGAAAGTATCCTTCTCACAGACAGGCATCTAGGTTAAGTTTCAAGGTATTTTTTTGCATCCTGCCTACCATTAAAAAAAATTGCTAGTTTAGATTTTCAAAGTAGATGTTTTTCAAGGTGACCAAGCCTGGGTATTCTCAAGAGAGATTAGTGAATACTGGAATAAGAGGAATTAGTAGAGAGTAGAAGTAAATAGTAGAGTTCTGTATTTATTTATTTACTTACTTATTTATTTTTGTTAATCCTCACCAGAGGATATTTTTCCATTGATTTTTTTTTTTTAGGGAAGGGAGGGGGAGAGACAGAGAGAGAAACATCGATGTGAGAGAAACACATCGATTGGTTGCCTCCCAAACTCGCCCTGACCAGGGCCAGGGATCAAGCCTGCAACCTAGGTACTGGTATGTGCCCTTGACTGGAATCAAACCCAGGACCCTTTAGTCTGCAGGCCAATGCTCTATCCACTGAGCCAAACCAGCTAGGGCTAGGGTTCTGTATTGTTTCAAAAAAGATTTTTATAATTACCACTTTTATTTGAACAAGTGTACAAGGAGAAAAAAAGCATTTTTCTAAATTCCAGGTTAATTTGTTTAAAACAATCAGTTAAGTCATAAGCAGTTAGTTGGTTTAGTAGTATAAAGTCTATGAATAAATTAAACTTAATGTCATCTATCAAAAATAATGAATAAATATAAATTACTTCAACAAATAAATAAAGCATACATCATAGCATCAAGTTGAATAATATATAACATGGCAGCTTAAGAAGTCATAATGTCACTGGAGATTGTCTCATAAACACGCTAGTCAGCATTTAATTTCATAATCATAAGACATAGATTAAGTATAAAACTTATTCAAAAAGGTCTTTGAACTTAGCCTAGCTATTAATTATATCCTTACTATTTTGAAGTATCAGACTGGCAGGCATTCTGCAAGCTTCTTTTCTATTCTTATGAGATGTCAAAGGCTAGATCAGTGTTCCATATTCTCAAAGTATTTTGGTCAATAATTCAGTCTTTCATTCTCTCCAAGTTACTGTTATTGAAACCAATTATCTCTAGTTACAGCTCATTTAATTGAAAAATATTTGGATCTTTTTTTAAATTACCATAAGAGCTGTAGCCTTGTGTGTCAGGCATAGTTATACATAGATCTTGTAAGCAAACCATGTGGGTTTAATTCTTTGCTTCTTAACTTCTCCTTAACCTACTCCGTATGTTTAACCTACTCCACTTGATCTGCCTGAGCCTTTTTTTAAAGAGCTCCTAGAAAAATTAAGATAATGTATATTGGGATCAAGTGGCAGGCAAACTGCAATGATTCAAGAATAAGATAACAGTGTGGTGACTGTGGGGGGTGAGTGGGGTGGGTGAAGGTGGAAGAAGGCATAGAGGAGATAAATGGTGATGGGGAAAAAAGAATAATTTGGCTTGTAAAATTGTGGACTACAATAAACATAGGATCAGCACACTGTAGCCTGGGGCCCAAATCTGGTCTGCTGTCTAAGTTTGTAAATAAAGTTTTATTGGAACAGAGCAATATCTTTTCACTAATGTATTGTCTCTGGAGATGTGCATGCTGCAAAGGCAGAATGGAGTAGTTGTGGTAGAGAGCATTTGGCCTGAAAAGCCTAAAATATCTGCTATCTAACCCTTTATAGGAAAAGTTTGCTGACCCCTGAAAAAACTGATATAAAGATCACCATTAAGTAAAATAGCTGGCATCCCCTTTCCAAATCACTTGAAGATTTCACAAAGTTGAAAATAGAGACTGATATTTGAGAGACTGATATCTGGTCCTGTTTCTAGAAAAGCATCAGGAGAAGATAAAACAATAATAGCCCATAAGGAATTCGGTGCCCTCCCTGCCCGGTAACCCTGTATCAGACTAGATTCTGTAAGTTGCTAGAGGCAAGGTAATTCCAAGCCCACAAAAGTTGGTAGCTTGTTGTTAAATTTGGCATCACTAATTTTCAAGTGGTTCCAAATGCAACAAATTGCTTTTTCCATGATGATGTATGTCTCCTTGCCTGAACTGCATGATGAGTATTAATTAAAGTACTTTCCTGCACAAACATGTTCTTCAGGGAGGAAGTGAATACTCTTTTTTTAAAAAAATATATTTTTATTGATTTTTTACAGAGAGTAAGGGAGAGGGATAGAGAGTTAGAAACATCGATCAGCTGCCTCCTGCATGCCTCCTACTGGGGATGTGCCTGAAGCCAAGGTACATGCCCTGGACCGGAATCGAACCTGGGACACTCTATCCACTGAGCCAAACCTGTTAGGGTAGAAGTGAACACTCTTACAATCATTTCTCTATCCTGAGATTTTATTTTTAAAAAAGCAGATGAACATAAAGGTCAACAACCCATTTCATTAGATTTAAATCAGTTCTTTTTCTGTACCTCAGACCAAAAATTTTCTCCCCCCCCTTTTTTTCTCTTAATCTACCATAGCTAAAATATAGAACAGCAGCTAAATGCAGGACTCTGTGGCCAAAACTCTGGGTTTCAGATCCTGCTTCTGTCACTTACTACCTGTGTAACCTAGGAAAGCCACGTAACCTCTCTAATTCCCAGTTCTCTCATTCATTAAATAGAAATAATAATGGTTTATTCCCTTTATGGTTGTTGGAAGGATTACATGAGTTAGTACATGTAAAGTGCCTTAACATTTTTTTGCATATAGAAAGCATCAAAATAGAATTTGATTTGCTACTAATACCATCATGCTTGGCTCCCCCCCGCCCCTCCCAGGAGACATTTATTCCAAGCTCAAAATACTTCGAGTTGTGTATTTAGGGAAGATATAGCTCAGATTTTAGTAGGAGGAAAAAATGACACTTCTTTCAATTGATATGGTTATTTCTAATTTAATTGATTATCCATACAGCAGGCATTATTTACCTAATATTGTGCCAGATTGATGGTGGTAAAAAAAAAAAAAGTGATACCATCCTGGCTGTCAAATAATTTATAGTCTAGTAGCAGAGATACAATATACGCACAGGAAATAATTAGAGATCAATTCAACAGCAGCAGCATCCTTATTGTCTCATCATTCAGCTTCTATTTATTGATCACTTACTCTTGCCAGCTACTATTCTTGCTATTTTACACACATTACCCCCATGAATTCTTACGCACTAATCTTGCAATGAGATGTTATTATGCCTGTTTACATATGAAGACATTGTAGTTTAGAGAAGTTCTATGACTTGCCTAATGAGGTCATACATACTCTGAATACATAGCCATTAAACATATGATTTCAAAAATTCCTCCTCCCTAGGTGACCCGGCAGTGTTTTAAAAAAGGAATGTTAGTCTTGGCCAGTGTGGCTCAGTTGGTTGGAGCATTGTCCAGTGCACCAAAAAGTTGTGGGTTCAGTTCCTGGTCAGGGCACATACCCAAGTCAGGGTGCGGATGGAGGAAGCTGATCGATGTTTCTCTCTCACATCAATGTTTCTTTCTCTCCCTCTCCCTTCCCCTCTCTAAAACTAATAAGCATGTCCTCAGGCGAGGATTAATATAAATAAACAAACAAATAAAATAAAATAAAGAATATTAATTTTTAAAAATATGACTCCTATTTGTTTTAGTGTGGGTGAGGAATATTGGAAAATGTCAGTGATTTGTAATCTGTCCTTTTTTTACAGGTTTATTACAAAACTGAATTTAGTCAGGTTCAAAATAAGAGATATGAACTAATGATATGAGCTACATGCTTTGGAAGTTAAAAATAAGGGTGTGAAAGGCTGGAAAAAAATGATGGGCAGACTTTGTGAAGGTTTCAGTGATGATTTCTGGTGATTATTTTAATTCAGCACCATTGTTTTTGTGGTGTTCAAAGATGTGCTCTTGAAGATCAGTCATACATTTAAATATACCCCAAAGAGCCTGTAAATGTCACTCTGTTATTCCATGGGGGTATATTTTGCTTTATACAATAGATGTATTTTTAAAATAAATTGAAACATGATCTCTTGGCATGTAGTGGGTGCTTAATAAATACTTGCTAATAAAAAGAATGAATGAATATATTTACATTGAATTTACATCGTAATTTCAGAGCTGCTTTATTTTCATTTCTGATTCCTATTTAATTGGCTGTGGCCTTGCCACTCTAACTTTAATTATGTCTGTCCCAACAGATGCTGTAGCAAGTGATATTAAGTGAATAACACTTACTTGTTCAGACTCACTACTCAAATAACTCCAAAGTACATCCATTTATAAATACTCTTAGAAAACAAAACAAAACAACACCTTATCTAGTCTCTAGCGTCAGTGGTTGTTTGTGTTTTATTTTCTTAAAATATACTTTATAGAATATTGAGGTAAGATTCAGCAAGCCTGCTATTAAAGTGGGGGAAATAGAAAGGCATTTTGTGCATGTGTGCCTAGAGGAACAATTTTCTCATCTTTAAAAGATGTGTGTGGGAGAAGATGTGAGATTTTAAGGGATCTACAATCATTTTTGTAATGTTATTGAGAATGTCATATGAAATGGAAACAAAATACTCTCTCTTGTTCCTTTAGTTCTATTTCTCTAAGTGAGCTTTGAGACTCACCTCTATGGGGATCACATGAGATATCTATTAAAATGCAGCTTGCTGGGTCCCACCCCAGACACATCAAATCAAAATTTCTGGGGTCAGGCCAGAAAACATATATTTTTTAACAAGCATGCCAGGATATTATTACACACATTAAGAGTAAGAACTACTCCTTCAGTCCTAACGAAGGTTGAAAAACAGAAGAGCCAGACTTATTAAATTTTCTGAGACTGACATTTGCATTATGTATTTACTAATATGAAATCTTTATTGTATAAAAATGTATAACCAGAACATTAGAAATGCTTCTCAACTGAAAAGTTGATACATTGAACAGAATATAGGATATTCAGTGAAGAATGAATAACATAATTGGAATGGGAATGTAATGATTTACACTTATCTCTGAAATTAAAATTATTGCCAGGTTTTTATATATACTTTCTTAACATTTCCGGGGTAAAGGTGAGGGGTGAGGGATGAGAAGTTTAATTTTGACAAGTGACAAAATTAGTGGTCCTTGACTCCTATAAAAGCTGCTATATTTCTTTCATTAAAGTCACACATATTTGGCTTCTGCTCAATATCTTTATAATAATTATAAAATAGTAAAAAAAAAATGATTGTAGTGCTATAAATAAGACCATGGGTCAGCACCAGTATGCAGTGTTCTTTCTTATAAAACTTCAGCGATTCATTTTTTTCCCATTGACAAATAGAATACTTTTTGTCCACATTTAAAAATCAAAAGAGACAATGATAACACTATGTTTATAATTTTATAATGCATAGATATTGGGTCCTTATTTTGCACCAGGCTTTCTGCTTGCATATTATGTCATTTATGCATATTTTTCAGTGCCTTCTCAAAATTAAATTCTGAATGGGTATTATTACTAGGATTTTCAGATGAAAAGATGGCTATATAGAGAAGTTTAATAAGTTGGTTTAAATGCCACACAGTTAGAGGTAAGGTTGGGCAGTGAATTCAGGCACATCTGAGTCTAGAGCAGTGGTTCTCAACCTTCCTAATGTCGTGACCCTTTAATACAGTTCCTCATGTTGTGGTGACCCCCAACCATAAAATTATTTTCGTTGCTACTTCATAACTGTAATTTTGCTACTGTTATGAATCGTAATGTAAATATCTGATATGCAGGATGTATTTTCATTGTTGCAAATTGAACATAATTAAAGCATAGTGATTAATCACAAAAACAATATGTAATTATATATGTGTTTTCCGATGGTCTTAGGCGACCCCTGTGAAAGGGTCATTCGACCCCCAAAGGGGTCACGACCCACAGGTTGAGAACCGCTGGTCTAGAGTGTGGGAGCTTAAAGAAGCAATTTGCCATGTTTGATAATCTATTCATATTTTGGTAATGAGAAGGAGGCATGAGACTTTAATGAGCTAAAATTAAAAACAAAAAAACAAGAAACAAAAACAAGCCCGACCACAGTGGCTAAGTGGTTGAGCATCAACCTATGAACCAGGAGGCCATGGTTAGATTCCCTGTCAGAGCACATGCCCAGGTTGCCGATTGATCCTCAGTAGGGGGCATGCAGAAGGCAACAGCCAATCAATGATTCTCTCTCATCATTGATCTTTCTCCCTCTCTCTTCCTCTTTAAAATAAATAAAAATAAATTTAAAATATTATTTAAAGAATCAAAAAACAATACAAAACAAAAAACTATCTCTCATGTTTAATCCCTTTGTCTGCTATTTTCACCTCATTACTAGCAAACAACTTGTCATGTTTGACTTGCATATTTGATGTGTAACATGCCTGTGGTTTGCATTTTTGTCACCTAAAGCTATTTGAAAGAAGAATAAAAAACTAGGGCATTGACATTCACCAGGGTAAGTGGAGTAGACCCTAAATTATTTTTAGGTCTGGGGGAGATTCTGGAGGCTGAATATGCTAAAAATGTTCCTGAATGGTTAAGGCTGAGCTTCATCAGAAGTGACATCATGACTGTGACCCTGGGCCTAGTCCCTCTGTCGTCCTGCCTTGGACAGGCTCAGTGTTCTATTTCCTGTCAGAAAGTTGAGAGGGAGAAAAAGATCTCTTTTTCAGGAGTGAAGTTTTAAACCAAGTATCTGAGTAATAATCCTGTCATTTTTCCAACTGTCATGAAAAACTGACTGAACTCAAAGGAGTCAGAAGCCAATTTGAGAAAGAAAAGATAGGGGATAGGAGCAAACACAGTCATGATTTCTGAAATGAAAAGTGTCAAGAGACAAACTTAGCCCTGGCTGGTGGTCTCAGTGGTTAGAGCGTTGGCCCTCCCACCAAAAGGTTGTGGGTTCAGTTGCTGTTCAAGATCACATACCTAGGTTATAGGTTCAATCCCCAGACCCCAGTCAGGGCATGTGAGGGAGGCAACCAATTGATGTGCCCCTCTCACATCAATGTCTCCCTCTCTCCCCCTTCTACTCTCTCTGAAAATCAATGGAAGAAATATCTTCCGGTGAGGATCAAAAACAACAACAAAAAGATAGACAAACTTAGCATAGCTTCAATCTCTGATAAAAGCCACCTGAGTGTGTAAACTGGAATGTGGTTTAAGATAGGTGCAATTAAAATTAATATATTTGAATAAGAGAAGAATTATAGGTGCAGTATTATCCAACGACTGAGCAAATGGAAACACAAAGCATATTGTTTGAAAAAGGACTAAAAAACAACAAAACAAAAACTTCAAGGAAAGACTTGAAGGCAGAGTTTTCTGACTTACATGAGAAGCTTTTAGTGGCTTATTGATACAAAGTATTGTAGGATTTGAACACTAACAGAAATTAAATGGTTGTGGGTTTCCAATGTCATATTAAACCCAAGATGTCATTTTCTAGGGCTACTTTCTGTTCATCAGAGAATGTGGATTCCTTATACTGACACTCAGTGAGGACTAAGCCTATCCTTTAGAAGAGCATGCGAGGTTGCAGCAGGCGTTCCAGACAGGCGGACATGTTTCTACTAATTTCTCTGATTGGGTAGTAATGGAAGTTCAGGACCACCATTTACTGAAAGACCACCCATGCCTCATTCTGGGGGCTCCAGTGGGCTTATTATATATTAGGAATAAACTTTAAGACAGTAGCTAGCAATGACTTTCTCCCACTACCCAAGAGACTTGACCTAGAGAAATAGGGTTGATGTAACAGGAAGTTTTCTAGGGAAATTTATTGTTCTGGATCAATCTTAGTGTGATTCTTTGGCCAACATTATTCTCCCTTGTAAATGAATTTGCAAGCAAAGTCATGCATATAAAATTGGTTATTCATGGAGAAAAAGGAGACTGTTTTCTTTTTAAATAAACATTTGTAGCTTACACTATAAATAGAATTTGAACTCTGTAGAAACGTTTGCTAAATGAAAAAAGACAGAATTGCTTATTTATAGTTGCTTTACTTATGTATTGACGCTAGGAATAAGGGCTATATTTGATGTTGGGAAGAAATTAATACAATAAGTTGGGGAATGTGCCATTCGAAAAAGACCAGGATAACATAGTTGCAACATATTTTGCACAAAAATAAGTTAAATGTGCACAAAGTCGTCTGGATGATTGAACACACATTTCTCTAAGTTCCCTCTCAAAAGCCCCACAAAAGTAGAGGAGTTAAAATAAACCAGCAATAAGCACATTAAAAAAAATATAGGCGAGAAGGCAATCATAGACAAGGAATTTCAGGGAGATCGAGTATGGAGGACTGATTCTAATTTAGGGAAGGTGAGAAAGAGATAACCTGACCTCCAGCATAAGAGAGTACTAATGAGAGGGGGTTACACCTGCTCTGCAGAACTCAGAAAGGAGGCACCAGCCCCCTGGAGTCATGAAAGAGGCATGACAATGAACACAGAGGATCTGCATGTGGGAGAGTTCCATGCCCCGGGCCACCTTCCGGATGTGGCCCAGCTCCGCGACTGATAGATGCTCTCCAGCCCCTTCCCACCACCAAGCTAATCCACACCCACTACTCATGACAAGAAGTTTAACTTCTTTAGAAATTGAACTAGAAAGTCTCTGAGTTTAGGTACTTCAGACCCTGCTCTGGGTAAGGTGAGGCTAAGGATGACTGATGGGCATCTGCATGCTGAAAGGTGGGAGAGCCAGCCCTCACTCTCCTCTTGTAGATGCCGAGGCAGTAGGACATCCCCTTCCACCTCCTAACCCAGGTAGGAGACCAGAGGGCTTTCCTCTGCAAAAAGCAGAATGGCCCTAATGGAAAAAAGTAATCTTTCAATGTTGACATTTCTTGTGGTTATTTCCCCCACACAAAAAATTTAGCTTGTCACTCAATCACGTTATAATAAGATTTAATAGTTTGCAAATCCCACCCTAACACAGAGAACTTCCCATGAGTGTTTTAAATATCTTACTATTTAAAAAAAAATATTTTTATTGATTTCAGAGAGGAAGGGAGAGGGAGAGGGAGATAGAAACATCAATGATGAGAGAGAATCATTGATTGGCTGCCTCCTGCATGCCCCACGCTGGGGATCAAGCCTGCAACCTGGGCTTGTGCTCAGACTGGGAATTGAACCATGATTTCTGGTTCATAGGTAGGTGCTCAACCACTGAGCTACACCAGTTGGGCCATATCTTACTCTTAAACATATGAAAGAGGACAGGTAAGGTCAACAGATATTGGGAGAAAGTTTCTGGCTGAAAGAGACAAAATCAAAAATAATCTGCAAAACAGAACTCTCAGGAAACAATAATAAAGGAAGTAGAAGAACACCTTAAAAAAAGTGTTCACCTCTATAATAATATTCTCAGAGAAATAACCAAAGATATTGTATTTATGAAACAAAATAGGAATCTAAAAATAAATAAAGCAATAAAAGAAAAGAAAAGAGGCTTTAGATATAAAACAATTAAAATGAAAATTGTATTGTCGGTAAAGATGAAGTTAAGGATATCTCTCTGGAATTAGAACAAAAAGATAGAGATAGAAAATAGAATAGAGAACTAAGAAAATTAAAAGACCAATTATGGAGATTCAACAACTAGCTCCAGAAAGAAAGAAAACAGAAAATGGAGGGAATGAAATTATCAAAGAAATTGTACAAAGACAGTTTTCACTATTTTTAAAGATATGTCTCCATGTTGAAAGGCACTAGCAACTCCCCACAACAAATTAACATATACAAATTTTATGAGGAGAAGAATATTACCTAGGATACACTGTTGCCTGTTCTTATAAAGGCCAAAATAATAGTGGTGGGAACATGATAGAAATGTATTTCTCTCTTCTTTTTCAGTCCAAACACAAGCAGCATAACTACTCCATGGTATTTAGAATTCAAGCTTCTTTTATCTTGTTGTGCTGTCATTCTTAATATATGGTTTTCTCCTTTGGTTTAAGATGGCTCTTTAGCTGTTGCCATTGCATCTGTGCTACAATCAGCAGGAAGAAGAGAAACAAAAAGTGAGATCATCTCCCTTCCTTTTCAGAACCCATTCCAGGAGCTATATCATTTCTGCTCACATCTACTTGGCCCAAAGTTAGTCACATGGTCTTCCCACTACAGGGGAAACTGGGAATTGTAGTCTTTAGTTTGGGTTGCCATATGCCTAGTTAAATGCTAAGGGAAGAAAGGAAAAATGGATGGATATTGGGGAGCAACTAGCAGTCTCTGCCACACCCAGAGATAAAGAAAAAAACCTGGAAACTCACACAAAGAAATAGAAAAAATAAGCCAACAACAACAGTCGCATATTAAGAATTAGGGAAAATGGTCCTTATTAGCAACACTTTAACCTAAAATACAGTGGAGTAATTATTTTGATATATAGGAAGAATTTTCGTCTATACTAATAAAAGGATAATATGCTAATTAGACCGGATCAACCCGACATCTTCCGGACGTCCGACTTCCTTCCAGACAAAGCCACCGTGGTGGGGGCCAAGGCAGAGGCAGTTAGGGGCAATCAGGCTGGCAGGGGAGGGAGGTTAGGGGCAATCAGGCAGGCAGGCAGAGGTGATTAGGGGTGATCAGGTAGGCAGGGGAGTGGTTAGGAGTCAGTGGTCCTGGATTGTGAGAGGGATGTCCAGGGTGCAGGCCGGGATGAGGGACACCCCCATCCCAGTGAATTTCGTGCACCGGGCCTCTAGTCCTATATAAAGGGAAATAAACGAATAGTCAACTGTGAAGGTTGAAATAAAGACATTTTCAAACTTGTAAATTCTCAGAAACAAATGTCTTTCTGTATATTCTTTCTTGGAACTATACTAAATGCTGTTTTAGCACAGTGATAGGATAAAATTTTTTTTAAAAAAGTCACAGGATTTAGAAAGCATGGATTTTCAACACAGGAGAATTACAGCTGAAAAGGACTAGAGAGTAATAGTCCAGATTGGATCAGGTCTGAACATAGGGTTTTATTTTAAGCTTTAGGTGGGTAGAATTCAAACTATGATGTAAAATTGCTAATGAGAATAAAGAGTTCTGAAGGGTGAGAATTAGAGCCCTGCACAAGGGAGAGGTTTGGGGGAAGGAGACTGGAGTTAGGACATGCCTAGGTCCTTCAGGGATTCATACTTCATAGGAGTGGGGATGGAAGAGAGCAAGAAGATAGAACCTCAACAAGGCCTAGTGAAAAATCACAAGGAGGGAGGACTTGTTTGGAATTCCTGAAGAGATACAGACATGTGAGAACAGTAGAAGAGTCAGAAATTTGTTTGTTTAGGCAAAGATACAACTTGACTACTTCATAATTTCCCTCTGGTGGAAGGTAGAGTGGAACAGGATATAATCTTCTATGCAATCTTTTTGAAGAATGTGAAGGCAGTGCTGGAGGGTGAATTTTTCTAGATGGTGTGGCAAGGTTAGAATTGAAGTCCTATGTGCTTCAGGGAGACTTCTCGGGCAAGGTTTAAACAGGAATTATAGCCTGACCACAAAAGATATCTTGAGGTTTAGTCAGCAGGGGCATGTGCTGAGATTTTAGAGCATGTGGCTGAGTTCCCTGGGAGCAATCATGGTACTTACCTTTACCTTTGTGGGGAGAACAAATCCCAAACTGAGTCTGAGGAAATTGTGTGTGTGTGTGTGTGTGTGTGTGTGTGTGTGTGTGTGTGTGTGAGAGAGAGAGAGAGAGAGAGAGAGACTAAAGAGAAAGACCTAGAAATACACACTAAGGATGAAAGAAAATAGATGAAATAGACCAACTTTGGTTGGGCAACATGTTCAGTTTATGATATTTAATGATTTGAATATAAAGGACATGTTATGATGTTGCATTTTTCACAACATTAGGCATAAATAGTACTATTGCTGCTTGGTATTTGACCTGGGAACTGGGTAAAATTAAATACAGGCCTGCCTGGGTTAAACTTTTTAGAATGTGATTCCCCATTCCTGTTGTATATATGCTTATTAGTTGAGAAAATGTTTCTACTTGAATGTGGATTAGTGGTTTGTGAAAAATAACACAAATTATTCTTTATTGGATTTAAGGAAGACAATATTAAGAGATGGAAGGAAAATTTTTGCTCTAGGTCTGAAACATAGGCCATAAAATACTGGGATATAAGCCATAAAATAATTGGCCTGAGTATCAGAAAAATAGTATTTTTCTGAAGGATTAAAGACCACAAGGCCGTGTTAGGACTTTTGATTGAAGCATATATTCTAGCAATAAGGGTTTCAGGAGAATAGAATTTAAGCTCATAACTCATAGCCTAGTCTATGATTCTAATTATATATGCCAGAAATATAAAGAAAAATATTATTATAGAATTTTTCTCTCAGTGGAGACTAAGGAACCCTAGGGATTTTATAAGAAGTCTACTTTAGTGAGCATTTTTTTTTGTCAAAAGTGCTTCCAACTCAAACCCCATTTAGATTTGCTCATCAGTAGTTGTTAAGCCTTCAATATATTTTGTCAATAGAATGTAATAATAATTATTGTATTGTATGTACTTGTAGCAGCCGACAACTATGATGTACAGAAAGTGAGAAAGAGAGGCTATAATTTTGCGTGTTTTATTAACTCATTCATTATATGAGGTGACATTGGTTATATCAAGATTGCATAATAGTCTATTCAAAAGTATGGATTTTTTTCATAAGACAGCATGAGTGTGTCACGCCAAAGTAATATGAACATGAAAGAATATCCATCATAGACTAATAAAGGAAGGATAAAATCATTTTACAAAATGAGACACAGAATTCATTTGCTCAAGTAGCTGCCAGTTGGTTGGGTGATAAAAGAGCTAATACATAACAGCACAGTTATGGATGTGTATTCATGGTAAAGACAGCATTTCAGCATTGTGAGTTTTATGTCACAGGCGCTACAATGTGTTTGAAAGAGTGGACTTTTTAATATACTAGCTCTGCCTGCAGTACTGGATTCTAAATCCGTTTTCATTGTGTTCTCTTGATCCTTCCTAGTATTTTACCTGTCTAGGCTATAATGAGCCACAGTTTCTTCATCTGTGAACAAAATTTTCTCCTATTTTTAAAATATTATCATACTATGCTTTTTACTAAAGGAGAGGCACAGTTAATAACCACAGCTCTAAAGATTGACTGTCTGTTGATCAATTGCAAGAAGTCAATCTCTACCTAAGAGGACATGCAATGGGAAATGCTTACAAATGATCGCGTAAAGAATATTTGAGAAGGTAAAGGAGATGCACAGTGTCCCTGACTGCTGGCTACGTGGAGATAATGGCAGATAGCTGAATCAATTGGCTAACCTTGGCAGTGTTCTACTGTGAGGAGGTCAATTAGAAAGCTCTTCCTGGATTAAAGCAGCAGGAAAGAGAGGATCTTGTGGTGAAGAAAGCTGTGTGATGGAATAAAAGGCAGAATGCAAAGTGTATGTACTTGTGTGTGCATGTGTATGTGTACATGCAGCCAGCCATGTTCCTGTGGATACGTGTGCATTTCCACATTCCCATGGAAAGATAAAGAGATTTAATGAACATATGCTTTCTTTGCTTTCCCAATATTGCTTGGCAGAAGTATCATTTGAATACTCAAAATTAAAAAAAGTTCAGGATTTTTTTTCTGGTGAAGCACAGACATGATAAAAGTTCTCTACTGATTTCAGATTATTGTAAGAACTGCAGGATTTTTAAAGTCCTGGGTTTTAAAAATAAAGCTTGAAATCTGTCGACCTTTAAATAAAGTTATGTCTCTATGTCCTTCCTACCACATTGGGCAGGTAAAGTATGACATTAAAATACTTATTCAGAAAAATATCTCAAAAATCATAGCTATAGTAAAAGACTAAATCAAGTGGAAAATTTAACTCCTGGGCAATTAATTGGTCAGAGATGCATTGAACTTGAGCTAATGTAACATTCAAGGAAGAGATATCGAGTTTAAGAATAATTAACATAGATTTGGGATCATAGAGATACAGTTTGAAATCTCTCTGAATCCCCTTACCAAGTGTTTTACCTTAGGCTATTCATGTTTTAAGCCAAAATTTCCCATATTAGAAAAAACATTTCCTAGCTCCTAATGTTTTAAAAAATAAAAGAGAGTATGTTTGAATGCACTTAACACAGTGCCTGGCACATTGAAAGTGCCCACTAAATGGTCATTACAATATTTTTTAACACTGACTCTCACATAGTAGGTGCTCAAGAAACATTTGTTTCATTAATGTTTCTTGTGGTCATAGATTCAGGAAACCAAGGTGCCATGCTTATTACTGGCATGATTAACTGCAACTTCATAAAAATTAGTCCCTTACTAGCTTGTCAAAGAAGACATTTTCCATTTTTCTTCTGGGAGTAAAAACACACTGCACCTCATGAAATGACTGAGCCATGGGAGGGGAAGAACAAGGAGAGGTGAGAGTGTGGAGATTTTGACTCAGAGCAGGCCTGGGTGGGAGGTGGATGGTAAGAGAGGGACACTTAAGTGGGAGAGGGAGAGACTGAGGAGTATGTCCACATAAGCAATCACAAAGCACCAGCCCAATACCCATTCGTTCTCTTCCTTCATCCCTTTCTTCCTTCCTTTCCTCTCTCCCTTCCTCTCTCCTTCCCTTCTGTCTGCTCTTCTCCCCTACCCACCTTTCCCTTCTCTCCTATCCCCTTTCCATTCCCTTTACTCCCGGTCTTAGTGAATGATTTCAGGTGGGAAGTGACAAGCCAGACAGCTTGAATATGTCTTCTATTGTGCTAGGCAATATTTTTGGATCTACTGGCACTCAAATTGTTTTTTGTGAAACCTCACGTTTCTGCAAAATGCTTCCATAGTTTCACATTTTATTTCCACTAGAAATTATATTTCATTATTGAAAAATCCATAACCAAAGCAAAAACCAAAATCAAAAACAACAAACACTGACATATGTTATTTGTTCATTTTTAGCACTTTAGAGACTGTCAACCATACCCTGTGCACTGGGTTGAACTTGTTTCCATGCAGATTTTAGGCTGCAGTTTCTTTTGCTTATTTATGCATATATTTAACCTTTCTACAAACATGTAATTGATTAGGAAAGAAGGGTTTTTCTCTGACCTTTCTTTGAATTTAAGCTTAGCAACTTACGTCTGCTCATATAAAATTATACAAGTGAGTTCACTAGTTCAGCACATGTGTACTGTGCTCCATTCAATGCCAGGCAGCACTCAGGCACATCTGCTCAGCTCACTACAAGTGAGTTCACTAGTTCAGCACATGTGTACTGTGTGTGCTGTGCTCCATTAAATGCCAGGCCGCACTCAGGTACATCTGCTCAGCTCATGCTCTTATCATGGCTTATGAGACAATTGTGCAATAACAGGTGAACTCTACACACTGCATTATGACCATATCGTACTAACGCTAATGTCAGATGTTATTTTGCCTAAATTAAATATGCATAGAAGTGTACTTGTTAAAATTGAGGCAAAATAATTGCTGCTCCAACTAGAAACCAGTCACAAATTAAAACAGGAACTTTCAAAAGAAAATAAAATTTCATGGTTAATACCAAGAAAATTATCAGGATCAGATGACACAAGTCAGGTTATAGCAGCTCCAAGTGTAGTGCCCTCTACACAAAGTCCTCATTGTGTTTGTGAAATTTAAATTTGGGAAGTTCTTTGTTCTGTAAATTCTGAAAAGTTCTGGAGTAAAAGGTTAGCTATTAAAGTAGGTCTCCCAGCATCTTTTCATGCACTTTGAACCTCCACTTAACGTTCTTGAAAAACATGTACTTAAAAGTAAATCCACCAATAAGAAGGTATTCATAGCATCACTTGAAGTTATCACATTGTAAGCAAAGCAAAAGCACAAGATATCAGGAAAGCACTCATTCAACCCCATGCTATTGATTTTGCAACAGTTATGTAGATGAACAAGCAATGAGCACACTTATTGCCATTATCTTAAAATACTATGTGAAAAGAACACTAAGAAACTGTTTATGTAGAATTGTTTATTTCAAAAAGTAAATTATGTAAAATCATTATAATGCAACTGTTTTAAGGTATGAATACTGTGCATTATACCAATTTGTTGGTAAGATGGGACCATACAGTAAGTACAAAGGATGCATATGACTGGGTAAAATCTTTGGAGCACATACAACAGGAGAAAGTGTTTAAGGTTTATGTTAATTTTAAAAATATGCCATCAAATCTGTTGTCAAAAATGTATTGGTATTGCAATTAGCTTTGAGAACACAATGGCTGGAAAAACAGTAGGATTTTTAATTCACATAAGAGCAGTTGCCAAAATGAGTTCAAATAATTATAATATGTTGTTGAGACAAGCACTTGCTATTAAGCCGATTAATGAGCATCTTTCAAAAACAGTGTTTGGTTTTGTAATGAAAATGGACAATTTTTTTTTTAGTTATCCTGTTTATAATGCAGAATTTTTAGCATTATTGGTGGTTATGTAGAGGATGAGTTCCAAAATTCCCTTTTCAATTGAAGTTAGCTGGTTCTGCAAAGGCCAAATGATGACACAAATCTTTCAAAATGAGACAATTTTTTTTTCACTTCCAAGTAATAGCACCATCAACAAATCTTCTCCTAAAACATGGTTGTGCTTTGCTTGTGTTTTTAATAAGCTGACATTTTTAATAAGCTGAAGGAACTCAATAGGACGTTACTAGCCTGTCATGTTAATCTCATTTATAACTTTGAAGTAAGCAATTAAATTGGAACTTCAAATTTGGATTCAACATGAAAATTAAAATAAATCTGATTCTTAATATAGTTTGTATGAATATTTGATAGAGATGGGTTTTGAGATATGTGAAAATTTTTAGTGACTTTCTCATAATATGTTAAGATATGTGTGATATATGCATTCATTTTTATATATCAATAAAAATTTAAACTTACTGAGAAAATTGTTTATCAACTGTAATTCTGAGACATTGTTAGTTATCCCAATTGCAAACAAAAATTTAGTTCTACTCCTCTTTCGAGTGCATGTGTTTCATTGAAGACTTCTGAGATTAAAAAGTCAGATGCTAAAAAAATTCACTAGTCATCTGTATAAATCAGGATGTTCTCTAGCCTATACAAGCAAAACAAATGCAGAAATAAATTTGTTTGGCTGAAATCAGATTACATTAATCAATTACAGAGCCTGGTTTCAAAGTTTCATGTACTGTTCAATAATCTTATTTTCTTATCTATTGACTTTCTGAATTAATATTATGAATCCAAACTTACAAAATAAATTCATACTAGAACCCATTTGCATATTTTTTATATTGGAGTGTCTACCCAAACTTTCATTTTGTTTAATTTCATTATCTTTCTTCTCTCTCTTATAACTATACTGTCTTTCATTTATATTCATTGAACATCTATTATGTGGCAGTCAATTGTCCAGGTCATGGGAATTTTAAGGTGAACAAACCAGAAAAGGTTTCTGATTACAGGGAGCCTACATTTCTTTAGGAGAAAAACCTCTATTAAATTTTGAAAACAATGACCCTCCCTAGAGTTCCATTTCTACAACAAGTTCCTTCCCATCTGAGTGGAATCTGCAAATCCTTCTTTTCTAGAGAAGCTTGGCAGTGGAGCAGACTTTCTGGAGACACTTGGAACTAAGCAGTTGACAGGCTTCAGAATAAAGGCTGAGAGATCACTGGAAACATTTGGTTCAGAGTGAGTTGCTGAGAACCTAAGCTTAAACGCCTGAGGTTTTCTATATGGGGCCAGAAGAAAATATAAATAAAACAAATACTCAATAGGCATGCATTGTTTTGTTGCACTTTGCTTTATAGAGCTTCATGGATGTTGTGTTTTTACAAATCAAAGCCAAGACCTTCCACCAGCAAAATGATTACAACTCGCTTTATTGTGATACTCACTTTATTGCTGTGGTCTGGAGCCAAACCTGTAATATTTCGGAGGCATGCTTGTATTCCTTGCCAGCTTCCCAGGAGCTGGTACAGCCCCAGGATGTATGTAGTAGTTGCAGTTTATAGTTTTCAGTAGCTTAAAAGTTCTGAACGTGACCTAGAAAGATCAATCAACAAATATTATTAACCACCAGCACATTCCTAGGTAGTCTATGAGAAATAAATAAGAAATAAATATTTTCTTTATTCTTGAGAAGTTAGATAATTAACTCTAAAACAAAACTAGCCAATCATCACAGTAGACATTAACAGACACAGACTATCTGTAAACTTCCATTTAGAAACTGAAGATGAATCAGATGTTCCCTCTCCTGATGATTGATGAAATCAGAGATGATTGTGATACAACATAGAATATGATACAGACATAAACTAAAGACTTTCAAGCAGTGTGTCATTGACTTTAAATGCCATAGGTATTTAGAAAAAGAAGAAAACAATGTAGGCTAAAGTGGTTGGAAGGAAACTGTGGAGGGAGGATAGCAAGTGGGTCAGTGGTATGTTGGAACTGGCTCATGCGATCTCCCAAGAACCAACAATTGCACATTTCTTCCCAATTCTGGGTTGAGTGTCGACATGTTGGTAGCTGAAGCCTGTTCATAGTGAAATGTATTTATAACATGGAAAATGGCAAACACTAAGAATCTGAGCTTTTTGTTTGTTTGTGTGTTTTGTTTTGTTTTTGGTGGGGGGGCGGGGGAGAGTTCCCTGATAAACATTTACCTGTATAACACTGGATTATTGGGATGCACAGTAGGAGGACAGGTAGTGGTTGGGCAGTGGAGATTTCTATCTGCTGAACATTATCATGGATCCATGGTAGTCACTATTGCCTAACAAGCTTAGCATATCGCTGTGCATTAAATAAACATTAACTTGGAAAGATAATAGGAAAAGAAAATCTTGAGACCCACTGAGGCATTCCATTTCCCGTGGAGATGTGCCCCTGTGCTTAGATACATAGAGCACTCCCTAACAATGCCCTCATCCATGCTCCACCCAGAGATGTCCCCAACTCCTCCCCTCCATCAGTTGAACTTTCCAGAGTCCCTTTCCTTAAAAAAAATTGTATCACGTCTTATCAAAGTAGTTTGTAAGAACTCAATGTGATAAGCATTCCCTTAGATTACACTTTAAAGTCAAATAAAGTTGAACTCAAGCTGGCTCTGTTTCTCATTTATTGTATGACTACAGGCAACTTGTTAAGGTGACTTGCCTCAGATTCATTATTTCTTGAATGGAGTTAATAGCTACTTCAAAAGAGAAGAAGGCATAAATGAAATAATATATGGTATAGAGAATCTAATGGCATTCCTGACAATGAATAGGTAGGGGCTGTCATTATTTCATGTAGTATTATATATAAATATACACACATAAACGTATGTTTCTAACTATCATGTCTCCCTAACTTTTTCCTTTTCTGTTTTTTAATTGAAGTGTAATTGACATATAACATATTCATTTCAGGTGTACAATATAATGATTAAATATTTGTATATATTGTGAATTAATTACCCAAATAAGTCTAGTTAGCATTCATTGCCATAATACTTACACATTTTTCCTGTGCTGAGAACATGTAAGATTTATCCTTTAGCAACTTTTCAATATATGAAACAGTATTGAAATAGTTAACTATAGTCACCATGCTGTACACTTCATCCTCAGGACTTAATTCTCCTATAACTGGAAGTTTTTATCTTTTGACTCCTTTCACCATTTGTTGCCCCCTACCCCTGCCTCTGAAAACCACCAATCTGTTCTCTGTGCCTATGAGTTCCACTGTTGGTTTTTGATTCCACATATAAGTGAGATCATATAGTAGTTGTCTTTCTCAATCTGACCTATTTCATTTATCATAATGCCCTTAATGCCCATCCATGTTATCACAAATGACAAGATTCCCTTCTTTTTATGGCTGAACTAGAGGCCCGGTGCATGAAATTCATGCACGGGTAGGGTCCCTAGGCCTGGCTGATGATCAGGGCCGATTGGGGCCTTCTGGCTGTTGGCTGGGGCCTCCCTTCCCTGGCTTCCAGCTGCCAGCTGGGGCCTTCCTTAGTTCCATGTCACCCTGTGGTGGTCAGTGCACATCATAGTGAGAGATCGAACTCCTGGTCTCCTGGTCGAACTCCTGAGGGGACACTTTGTATATTAGCCATATATATCTACACTAATAAAAGAGAAACATGGTAATTGCGTACGACCGCTACCCTTCCCATTGGCTAATCAGCATATCCTTATGCAAATTAACTGTCAGCCAAGATGGCGGCCGGCAGCCAGGTAGTCACATGAGGCTCGCTTGCTCTAGTGACTGCAGACTCCAACGTTCGGCCTCTGAGTTGCAACTCTAAGCAACTATGTACTATGTTGCAAATGTAGAATCTAAACAAAAGCCCAGAAACCAGCTTTCAGCCTGCCGGGATCTCAGAGCTGAAGTTATACATTGTTTCGATTATAGAACGGCAAACAAACCAGATACCAGCTTTCAGCAGCGGAAGCCTCACAGCTAGAGC
>NW_005357846.1:2248312-2274697 GCF_000412655.1 Myotis brandtii | reverse complement strand
TCCCCCGAGGGGTCCCAGACTGCGAGAGGGCACAGGCCAGGCTGAGGGACCCCCCGAGGGCACAAATTTTTGTGCACCGGGCCTCTCATATATATAATATTCCATTTTATACACACACACACACACACACAGCACATTTGCTTTATCCTTTAATCTATTGATGGGCACTTTGGTTGCTTTTACTTCTTGGTTATTGTAAATGATGCTGCAATGGACGTAGGGATGCATATATCTTTTGAGTTAGTGATTTTGTTTCCTTCAAATAAATATCCTGAAGTATAATTGCTTGATAATATGATAGCTCTATTTTTAAATTTTTTGAGTAACCTCCATACTGTTTTTTATAGCAGCCACACCAATGTACAATCCTACCAGTGGTGATAAGGGTTCCCTTCATTTCACATTCTCACCAACATTTATTATTTGTCTTTTTGATAATAGCAGCAACAAAAGCGAAAATCCATGAAAATATTCACAGTATAATTTCCTGAGATGTTAACAACTTGAGGTTTAGAAGAAAAATGATTCATAGTGGTGCTTCCTCTTCTTTGTCACCTGAGGGACTAGTCACAGATCATACAGACATCAGCATGAAAGGGTTGTTGGTTTGACAACTGAAGATTTCCTGCAAACACCTTGGTCAAGAACCACATTTTTTGAGACAGAAGATATTGGAGAAATGAAGTTTGACTGTAGTTTCTCCAAGATTTGCGGGAAGCCACCACTTGCCAATACTGTCAGTGCACCAAGGATTGCGGAAGGCTGATGGACCTTGGGTGTTAGCAGGGCTGACGCTAAGCACCAAGTATTGAGATAGTGGTGGCTCAAGGCAATTCCCTAACCTGGTAATCCTTTTACAGTTTACCAAACTTTACCTTTGATCTGCCTGTATTCAGTGCTAAAGGGCAAATGTGTATTCAAGTAAATAAAAAGGGGACCAACCAGAGGTCAGTGTTCTCTTCACTTAAGAGAAACCCCCCAGCCCCCAATGCCTTCTAAATTCATATTTCTTGTATAGCATTTTCATTTATGCATTGGGCCCTTCCTTCAGATCCTGAACCCCACCATGCAGGTCACAGCAAAGATTGATTGTAGTTTCTCCGAGTTGGGCCAAAATGTGACAATACTCAGAGTAAAGGCTGTATTGACCTAGGAGCGTGCTGTAGTTTATATTTTCCTATGCAGTCAGATTTATGTACGTGTTTATACTTTGATGCCAGAATTTAGGAATGTTGTACATGCTGTAAATCTGGGATCACTCCAACGGAGCAGTGAAGTATTGTCATGCACATCAGTGTAATAGTGATAATACTTTTGTGATTTTGTGATATTAAATCAAATCTTTTTTTTTTTTTTTGCATTCCATTTCTAAGGCAAAGAGGTGAAGTTCATTGCCTTAGAAAGTAAGAGAGAATGGTTCACTCCTGGAACCCATAGGTCATTGATGTGCTTTGAATGTCAATGTTGGTTGTTTTGAATACAAGGCAATAATAGTGACATCCAGATAATATCTAAGGAAAAAGCATTTTTTCAAATTCCTTTGGTCCTTATTTATAAGATCCAGACATGGCTTACTCAAAAGTAGAGAATTTTTTAAATTTAAATTTTTCAATCACCATTTATCCCCTCTATGCCCTCTTCCACCTCCTCCCCTTCACCTGCAATCGCCACACTGTTGTACGTGTCCAGGAGTCCTCTTTCTCTTCTCTCTCTTCTCTCTCTCTCCTCTCTCTCTCTCTCTCTCTCTCTCTCTCTCTTTCAATGTGTTAGGAGTAAATAAAAGGAAAATATATAATAAAGACATGGCCTACCCCTTCTTAAATGATGGGAAAAGTGAGACTAAGATAAAGCAAAGATTTGTACTTTATGTTTTCTTTTGCTGTACATTTTTTTTTGGAATGAAAATTCAAGGAAGGAGTGTCAAAAATATCTACATATATTAGGGAATTCAGTAACATGGCTGTGTGTGTGTGTATATGTGTGCACTAGTAAAACTTTCTTAGGCATACAAATATTGAAAATTTTTAAGTCAGGGATTAGTAAATTTTTCTTGTTAAAACTCAGTAAACATTTAAGCTTTTTGGCTCATGTGGTCTCTGTTACAACTACTCAACTCTGCTACTTTGGTACCACAAAAGCAACCATAATAGACGATACATAAATGGATGAGTATGGACAGGTTTCAATAAAACTTCATATATAAAATCGAATAATAGTACGGATTTGGCTCTCAGGCCTTAGATCACCAACTCTCACTCTAGGGGGCACTTCAGATGTGGATATTTTCAACATGTGACAAGGCTTCTGTGAAAATGTATAGGAGTGCTATGAGAACTGGTGGGCCACTAGAGAACTGAGACCAAGACAGAGAGGCTACGGTTTTTAGGAAATGGTGACTGGTAATCAATGGCACACAACCCTCAAAAATACCAGAGTGTGTTTCATTCATCAGTATCAGAAGACCAGAGCAGGCATCTAATCACAACAAAAGGGTCCAGAGGACACTAGGGTATGGGAGCTCATCTAAACTTGGTCATCTTTTTGGCCACCCAATATATCTAAACATCATCCAGGCAAGACACAGGCAGAGAGGAGGCAATCCCCCCAAAATTAACAGTTACCGAGCAGGCTAAGGCATCCAAATGGGATCAGACTGCATTGACTGGATTGCATTATATTTTGTTCTGTACTCTTTGCTACTCAGCAGGGAGGGGATAATGTTGAGAATTTAGTGATTTATGAGAAAGTTGATCTGAGTAATAGAGAACTACAGAATCTGTTCTCTTTGCATGTCTGACTTAGTATTAGTCAATTGTTATCTTACTAATAGTGTTTTAGTGTTGAAAAGCCCTGCTCCCTGTGGTAGTTATGGTCATCTTGATTCTCACCTTACTCCCACTCACAAATTATACTTTAATACGCCTGCAGGAAGGGCATGGGTGAGGGAGGAGGACTAGAAATGTCTTTCATTCTTTCCTACCAGCCAACAATACTTTGACGAGCGATACTGTTCATCTTTAATATTAGAGATAGTTATTTTTTCATATTTCAAATATAAAATTCTATTGCTGAACACAAATTTTTAAAACATACTTGATTTTGATGCTGATACTCACTTCTAGGTAGGTATCAGTCATTCCTCCATATTAAGTCATTCCTCCTCCACCAACTCTTTCCTAGTGTGCAAACCCACTCTCCCCAAATCACAACCTTTTTAGAATCACTAATGTATCTGTACATTACTCAGTCAAGGCCAGGTGTTATTGCATAGTGGAAAAGGAATTTTTCTAAAAACACAAATTTAGCCCTGGCAGGCTTGGCTCAGTGGATAGAGCGTCACCCTGCGGACCGATGGGTCCCAGGTTCGATTCCGGCCAAGGGCACATGCCTGGGTTGTGGGCTCGATCCCCAGTGGGGGGTGTGCAGGAGGCAGCCAATCAATGATTCTCTCTCATCATCACAAATTATACTTTAATACGCCTGCAGGAAGGGCATGGGTGAGGGAGGAGGACTAGAAATGTCTTTCATTCTTTCCTACCAGCCAACAATACTTTGATGAGAGATACTGTTCATCTTTAATATTAGAGATAGTTATTTTTTCATATTTCAAATATAAAATTCTATTGCTGAACACAAATTTTTAAAACATACTTGATTTTGATGCTGATACTCACTTCTAGGTAGGTACCAGTCATTCCTCCATGATATTAAGTCATTCCTCCTCCACCAACTCTTTCTTAGTGTGCAAACCCACTCTCCCCAAACCACAACCTTTTTAGAATCACTAATCTATCTGTACATTACTCAGTCAAGGCCAGCTGTTATTGCATAGTGGAAAGGAATTTTCCTAAAAACACAAATTTAGCCCTGGCCGGCTTGGCTCAGTGGATAGAGCGTCAGCCTGCAGACCGATGGGTCCCAGGTTCGATTCCGGCCAAGGGCACATGCCTGGGTTGTGGGCTCGATCCCCAGTGGGGGGTGTGCAGGAGGCAGCCAATCAATGATTCTCTCTCATCATTGATGTTTCTATCTCTCTCTCCTTCTCCCTTCCTCTCTGAAATCAATAAAGAAATATATTAAAAAAAATTTATATTGAATAAGTCATTAATGTTTGAAACTAATTTAATCTCTGGTATGGGTTGAAGAACGTTCCCTCAAAAGATGTTTAAGTGCTGTACCCTAGCATTGCTGAATGTAACTTTATTTGGAAATAAGGTCTTTGTAGATGATAAAGTGGAGATGGGATCATTAGGGTCAGCATGAATCCGATATGACTGGTATTTATATAAAAGGGGAATGTTTCAATACAGAGACAGAGAGGTGCAGGGAATACATCATGTACAAGCCAAGGATTGCAGGAGACCATCAGAAGCTGGGAGAGAGGCATGGAACAGATCCTCCCTCAGAACCCTCAGAGGGAGCCAACCCTGCTGACAACTTGATTGTGGACTTCTAGGCTCCACAACTGTGAGACAATACATTTCTGTTTTTTTAAGCCACTCAATTTGTGGTACTTTGTTATGGCAGCCCCAGGAAACTAATACAAGTTCCTTTAATGTTTCTCTTTGAAGAATATTGAAAAGTTTAAGAACCAAAACTTCCAAATGAGCACTCATAACTAGGATTTCACCCTAACTCACCCTGTAATTCCCTGCTAGCCCTTGCCAAACATCTTATTGAACACACTGAAACAATTTTACAAATTTCCACCCACCTCTGGATAAAAAGTCTTTTCTAATGACATTCTTATGCAAGTGTTTATAAATCACAAATGAAAAGAGTCATCAAATGCCTCTTGCTTTTTTCAGGGCAGGACCCCTGGTCCTCAATCTGGCTCTGATGCTGGGGCCCAAGGTAATGCAAGGAGCTCCCAACCCTGATGTTTTGTTTTTTTTTTTCCTCTCTGTCAAATTCTTAGCATTTCTCCCTGGAAGCTGCAAGACAAAGGTTGTGTCTTCAGAGTAAAACAGAAATACAAAGTGGGTAATTATCCTGTTAATTTAAGGGTATAATTTTAGGCCTCAAGGTGAATACTTTCTGTTGGAATTATCCAGTTTGGCTGGGTAGAGAATGCCAAAGAAAACATGATTGTGACAGACTAGTTTGGTTCCAAATCTGTGGCTTCTGCCCTCTCAGAAAGTGATTTGAGCTTTGAGGATGAATTCCTTGCATTGCCAGGTTTTCCATTAGTGTACAAGGCTATTTTTGTGCAATTCTTTAGCATGTACACAAAGGCATTGTGTAAGCTATTCCATAGGGAATGAGACATGATTAAAAACATTTGTAGCTCATCGTTAAATATAGAAATCATTATAATTGGATTAATTTAGGAAATACACAATGATGCCTGAGTTTCCCCTTGAGAACTGAGAGTACATTAAAAGATAAATTTTCAAAAAGTACAGAGCTGACTTTCTCTCATAAAAAATATGGATTCATAATATAGACTCCCTTAAACCCAAGCCTCACTAAAGAAAGTGTAACATCTACCTGCCATATTGGCTAATACTTTTGCTTGAGTCAAACTGATTTTCTCTTGAAACTGAATATGAATCTCTGCAGGTGAATCTAGCACTAGTTCATGAAAATTCGGTCCTTGAGGTACAACTGGACCTTTACAAATGCCATTGGAAGCGGTTACATCAATCCTAGTAGGAGAAAGGAGAGTAGCAGATGGAGGAAATGTACTAGTAAGTGATGGAATAGTCATATAACAAAATACTTTCAACATATCTTTTGTTATGTAACGTTACCCATGACATGCCTATCAGTAACAGTGTCAGAGGCTGTAATTGAAGAGATATATTAATTATTATCAGTCACCTCCAGCACTCTTAATGGCTGGTAGAGTGATGTCTTCATAAAATAATGACACTGATGTTGTCTGATGTGAGGGAGGCAGCAGAGATGAGATTTTTTTCTTTCTTTTTTTTTGCAGTAAGGTATTTTTTTTTTTTTTTTTTTTTTTTTTTTTTTGCAGTAAGGGAAGATGCTCTGAATTGGATTTCCTTTTCAAGCTGTTCCTAAATTCCTGGACAGAAAAATTACTGGCAATGAAATGTCCATCTTTACTCTCTCTTTTTCCCTCCTCGCTTTCAATTTTGCTCTGGGAAAAGAAAAATTAAGAACACATTGTGGTTAACAAGCCCAGTGGCATGAGCTGGGAGGACTAATGTGGGTTCTTGCTATTCAGCCGGATTCCCCCTTCAGCTTGTCTGAGGGATTCAATTGCTTCTTTCTCGGCCTTGTGCCCACCTCTGTTCTGTGTCAGTGCAAAGCAAGTTGAGATAAATAAAGCAGTTCAGAGCCTGCCTCTTGTTTTCACCATCTCCTCACTTAAAAGGTACAATTTTGTAGAGACAGGTAGTGGGTTGTTACAGATAGTAATAGATTGCCCACAAGTTGAAAAGGCTTTTTAAATATTCAGTTGTTGTTTTTAATTGAAATTGGGATAAGATGTTCAGAATAAAACATGACTATTTTCAACTTCATTGTTTTTCAATAATTTGAGATAGTATTTGGAATTATAATAAACTCTCTAATATCCCATGTATAGGTCAGACTCTATTTGGCAAAAGTTGGAGTCAAAATAATTCTTTCACACATACAGAAACAGTGTGACCTGAGTGCTACTACCATATCTTTTCAAGTTATTAAAAATCATTCCAGGAGGATTGCATGAAAAATAGAGAAAGCCTGTTAGAAAGAGTGATCCATGGAGCAAGGAGTGATGGAAAAAGTGTAACATTTGTTTAATAGATACTTTATATTTAGGTGGACATGGATTTTTCTGGAACCACATTTTTGTCATTACCTTGTGGCTGCTTGTGAAAATTTTCAATTAATGAAAAATCAAATAACTAGATTTTAAGGTAAGTGTTCACTTTTATTTTACTAGTATAAAGGGAGACTGGAGGCAAAGAAAAAAGAGTAACCAACAGTTGGCTCATGACTAGTTCAAGATGAGGACTTGATATTGGTTAGATATCTGATTTCACTAATGGTATTTTACTTTTTTGGCGAAAAATAATTATATCACCAACATTTTATCTTCAACGTTTCAGGCTATTTTGAAATAACTACTAAAACTATATTTTAAAAATTAGAAATGCATTTATTTTGAAGCTGTTATTTTTATTGTGACGTGAAGTTTATGTGTAGATGTTGGAGATTCACAGATACCTTAGCAACCATTGTGTGTCCCCAACTGATCTTCTTATAGAGAAGTCATTCTTCTCCTTCCTCCATCTTAATCCTTTCACTCACACCCATATATAAGAACATGTTACCTACAAGTGATTGTGATGTTTTGCTAATTTTGGTGTATAGATTTGAACATGTTTTCCTCCTTGTTCACCTGGCTGCAAAACGCTTTGATGCTAAGGTTCATCATTCACATAAAGAATGGAGAGTTTGAGATTTTCCCAAGAATTTGGTATTGAGAACTTTCTTTTGTAGCCTTTAAATTTCCTAGTGAAATCTGTTTAGAATCATTAAAAATATTAATTCACTGCAATCTTTAATGTCTCTTAAAGGAATTTAAAAATTAATTCTGTTCTTCAAAACCTCTGAGCATTGAATGTTATAACTCTTATTTAAATCACTATGAAGCTCATGAAATTGAAAAATGAAGTTGTCTAAATTATTTTTTAAAACTCATTTCCCAACATGAATACCTTTTCTTTTACATAACACTCTTTCATTCTCTTGCCTTTTATGGATTAATTTCTGCCAACACACAATTTGCCTTTAGTGTATGTCACATGACATTTGAAAAATTCTGAGCAATCAGAAATAGCTAGCTGATTATAGGGAATCCTACATCTTTCACCCTCTATTCATGGCTTCACAATGTCACTGCCTTTTCATCTTCATATTACATTGTGGCAATTCAGGAGGGCCAAGAGGGAGACTATAGTGTAATAGTTAATAAAATGGATTTTGAGGTTTGAAAGACCAATTTAGACATGCTGGCCAGTTCATCTTAGGCAAATTATTTCATGTTGCTCTTCCTTCATTTTGTCATCTGTAAAAATGAAGATAATGATAGTATCAATCTCATTGCCATAAGGATTAAGTGAGATATAATTAAATGTATTACCCATAATCAGCACTTACTAAATGCAAGATATTAATAAGATATTGGTTAATCATTAAAAAGGTGCTAGAAATTTTGTCCAAAACTAAAATGTTTTTGTTGGGCACATTATCTTACTTTGGTAGAATAATTTATTATTTTATAACTATAATTCTAAATTATTCTACAGTTAGTTCTTATTTCTGGCATTGGTGTTTCCAATTGTAGTATGAAAATTGCAATTTATTACAGCATGTACATAAAGGTAATTGAATTAAAGGGGACATGAGAGGTTTCTGAGGGAAGATGGACATGTGTGTGCATTTTGAAAATTTGCAGATTCTAAATTTAAATTTAGAATAGTTAGCTTATTATGCCTTGAACTAGGTGAGCAGGGACTTCTGAGACTGTCTTTGCTCATGAGCTTCCAATAAGCCATCTGATAGGCAATAAGATAGAGTTCTGGGACAATGGAAGGTGTACAGCTTAGATTCCAATTCTACTTAGTCACTTTATCTATGGGGAATTCTGGACAAGTTATTTAATGTCTCAGAGCTCCAGTTTCTACATCTATAGATCATATAATAATACTTACCCCAGGATGCTGCTTTTAGAAGTAAATGAGGTAATATGCATAAAATTAGTCAGAACCATATTTGGCATCAATAAAAACTCAATATTAAATATTTTAAAAAATGTTTACTCCACTGGGTCTGTTGGTGATTTGTCTTATCTAATATTTTACTAGTGATAAGTGAACCCTGTGGTGCTTAGTTGTGTGCAAATACTTTGCAACTCATCTTTTTGGCACTCAGACTTGACTTGTGTCATATCTGGGAACATGGACCTGCTTGGATCAAGGATATTCATATTTGGGTAGCTGCTCAGAGAGTTCTTGTGGTACAAGTTTCTGTTGCTCACTCTGCCATTGTCAGAGTCTGCAGATCTGTCTGGAAGTGTGAAGAAAGAATTTTATTCAGTCTGAATTGTTCTTCCATGCTGGATAGATTAAAATACATTTAATATAAGTTTAAAATTTCATCAAATCTATGATGCCTTTGATTATAAAAAGACATCCAGATTTCAGAAAACATACATTGTAGACTTCATGAAATATGGCAAATATCAATCTTCAAGGATTTATTCTCTTTGGGAACTAAATATGCTTTGCGATTCAAGTTTTCTCTTTCCTCCTCATCACCAGCTTAATGGGCTGATTGGCACGTACAAGGATGAGCGAGACTAGGAAACAAGTTTTGACAAATATCTCAGATGCCTGTGTTGGCAGAGCCCCCCAAATTCACATAATCTGTAAAGCAATTATTTCAATAATACATTAAGATAATTTATTTTTTAAAATGATAATACAATAATTTTTTTTATTAAATATAACTGAATGCAGTTATTTTATTGAGTTAAAAGATGGACTATGGCTTATGATAACTGATAATACATTTAATAAAACTACATGTGATAAACATAGACAAATTGTTTATATACAAAATCTTTATGATTACAGTGAGCTGTTTGTATAATTATTTGAAGTGTTATATTATGATCAAAATTTATTATTTATTATAATTTTAAATATAGAAATATAGCTGGGATCTCTTAGCCAATCTCATAAATGTATGAAAGTACATATATTTCTAACAGCTCGGTTTGATGTGGGTGAAAAATGAAATTTGGGCCTTTGGTTTGACCACTGCTTATTGGTTCCAGACCTGCAGTTCTTGCTATGTGGAGTTCTTTTTCAATTCTTGAAGGAAATCTGAGCTGTGAATGCTTTGCACCTCAAACTTCTCTATTTAATCCCATCTAATCTGATGCTTACATCTGTAAATTTAAGGTGACTAGTGAACCTGACAAATTGGTTTCAGTCTAGAAAACAAATGCATAGGGAATTGGAAATCTTTTTGTAGAATTATAAGCTAATTTATTGAAAATGATTATAAGGGATAATATATAACCATATATTTTATAAATATATGCATGTGTGTATACATAGAGCAGAAACATATGTAATATCATACCACAAAATTGAACAACTTTTCAGAAATATGAAATATTAAAACCACCTTGATAGGGAGGCATCCTGTAATATGGATATTAAGGTTAGCGTAATGGACCTTGTCCAGGCTTCAAGTCATAGAGACCTAATTGAAAGTCCTAGTCTTTGGTGAATTAGCTATGATCTTAGACAAGTCACTTTACCTTTCTGAATCTCAGGTTTCTCTCGCATAAAAAAATAGTAAACACCCTCCTTACAGACGTGTTGAGAAGGTGGTTGAGGTAAAGTATGTGAAAAGAGTTAATGCCATGTCTCAGATAGACTACTCAGAAACTTGTTTTTGCTTCATTCTCTCAAAATCAGTATTGTGCATTGATTGCCACGTGAAAGCATCTACATACAAATATGTAAATATACTTAATATGGTTCTGGAATCAAGAGTATCCAACAGTAATTCCAGCAGATAATACAGCTTTCAGTTCCCCTCTCCATGTCTCTACTGACAGGAGTTAAGATGGAACGCCAGACACTTACCCATTCTCCAGCCCTCCATCACTCCACCACCATTACCTGCTCTGAGACCCTCAGATCAAACCATGTTGGTGTATTGTTTCTCCCATAAAAACACTCCAAAATCCCAGCCACCCTTCTTTTCTTGCTCTCTAATGCTCTAGATTAGTTCAGGAAATCATGGGTAATTACAAAATTTTCTGGACATTCATCACCATCTCTAAACAATTGTCTCACCTTCTTGTTCTCACTGGAAAGCTGGCTGTAGACATGGCTACTTTGGCAATCATCTCAGTGGGTGTTAATTTTTCTCCCACTCCACTATACTATATTGAAATGGTAGGTGTCCACCCTGTTCCATATTATTGTTTCTGTTCCATTCTCTCACCTTTCTTTCCTGCCAGCTTTAAATCTCATAGCATCTTTTTATCACCACTTTCTTGCATTCACTTACCAATCCCTAGTTCACTTTCCTGCATCACTTAAAGACTTCCTCCTGGCTCTTTGCTTCTCAATCAATTCCATCATAACTCTTGCTAATTTTAATATTGATAAAGGTGATCCTTCCCATATGACAGCTGCTCTTCTCCAATGATTTGTCTTCCACCTATTTCTAGGGTCACATTTTAAACCTGCTCATTGCTGAAAGCCTTTCCATAATCCCAAATTCATGCACCCCACATAATGGTCACCACCTCCTATTTGTTTCAGTGCAATTCTTCTAGTGTCTTGACTCCAACAATCTTTAAGTCCTGCTGGAATCTACATCCACTTATTATGTTTTTACTGTTCTTTATACATCTCATGTTTTCACTTTCTTTCCTAGACAGTTTACACTTCATGTTTAATTAATAAAAGAAGAATCTCCTTTCATTTTCACTTAGTTATGATAGGGGTGGTCTGGTAGACTTGGGGAGATGTGCTGCTCAGATTCTCCTTTGAGAAAGAAATTGTCCAATTGCTGGGAGTATAGCTGGCTGATAGCCTCCAGCTTTTAACACCTTTGGGTCTGCTGTGAACTCCTTGCAGTTGTTCAGAGACTCCAACCAATGACTGAGCAAGGCAATGGTACCAAGCTCTAGCTATATTCACTTAGTGCAGAATTACTCTAAAGGGGTTCCTGATCCACTGATGGAGTTTGTCAGTCTGTACTAGGGTCTACGGACTTCCTCTTTCCAATATTGTTTCCTCCCTTTTAACTTTAGGGGCATTATTTCCCAATAAAATCTTTTGTACTCATTCCATCTCAATATCTGGCACAACTGGCAAAATTATAACCCTAGTTGAGTTGAACTCTCTGCTGAGTTTGTACCTACACCTGGACCTGGATGTTGGTTTCACTTCTAATTTATAATCAATTAGATAAGTAGGCCCTTTATGCTGCCAGGCAATCATACTAAATTTCCTTAATCCATTTACAATTTAATTCTCCTAGATCATTATTTCATTCTAGAGGCCCGGTGCATGAAATACGTACACGGGTAGGGTCCCTAGGCCTGGCCAGCAATCAGGGCCGATATGTGGGGTAACCAGCATGGCAATTTGGAGCCCCTGCTGGCACCTGTCTTGGCCAGCCTGGCGCTGCCCACACGCCAACCCCCTTCACCCCACCCCTGGTCACCTCCCTTGGGCCTGCGGGCTGGGGGTAGCTCCTACATTGAGAGTCCGCCCCCTGGTAGCCAGTGCGTATCATAGCAACTGGTCATTCCACTGTTTGGTCTATTTGCATATTAGGCTTTTATTATATAGGATTCTCTATTTTTTCTCTCACCACCTACATATTGATAACTCTCATATTTCTGTCTCTAGCTCAGTCCGCATTCCTAAACTCCAGACTCCTTTAACTCCTTTAACAGTCCATTTACCATCTCTATTAGAATATTTAACAAGCACCTCAAATAGGCTCTGAATACAATTGCTTTCTTCCACTATCTGCTTCAAACTCGCTTCTCCTGCTGCAACCTCATTATTCCAATTGATTATGCCTAAATGTCATAGTAATTTTCAATACTTAATCTTTTTCCAGAAATTTACACTCAAACTATTAGCAAGTGTTATGATTTTAGCTTTAAAATATATCCTGAATCTGACCACTTCTCACCATGTCTTCTGCTACCACCCTAGTCTGAGCCTCTTTCCTGGATTGTTGCAAGTGTCTCCTAACTAGTCTCCCGGCTTCAGTCCTCGTGCCTTTACAGTCTATTCTTACCACAGAAGCCATAGTGATCTAAGATATGTTAGAACATGACACTTCCTGCTCAACTCCCTTCAGTGGCTCCCACTCAGCGTAAAAACTCACAAAAGCCAACATCCTTAAAAACGTCTAAGGGTTTAACATGATAGGGAGACCTGTTACCTCTCTGACTACTTTGTCTTGCTTTCTTTCTCTCACACCCCCAGAAGATTTCACTTCATAGTCTGCTTCTGCCTGGAATTTTCTTCCTTAGATATTCACAGTGCTCACTCTTGAACTCCCTTCAGATTATTGTTAAGATGTGTAACCTGGGTGTCCACTTTCTTTCACATTAATTGCCCCCTCTCTGGCATACAATATTACCCTTTCCTGTTTCATTTTATTTCATAGGACTCATCACCATCTAGCACCCTCTATATTTATTTTATTACTTTTCTTCCTCATTGGACTATCAACTCAATGAGGATAGAAAATTTTGCCTGCTTTCTTTACTGCTCTATTTCCAGTGCACAGGATAGTCATGGCATATAGTAGGTCTTCGATAATATTTGATAAGTGTTAAATAATACATTATTTCTATGTCCATCATAGGTTTCTAGCATCCTGTTCATAGTTCTAGTGACTAGAAAAGAAGTGCATATCCAGATTATGCCCTTGGTCTTTTTATTACCTAGCTGGATAATGTTACATTGCCTTTGCATACGTAAGTACTAGTAAATTTATATTTTATTATAGACCCTACTACCATGGGTTTGGAAGTCATAAGTATGCTAGAATTACAGACACATTGTCCACCTTTCAAATCACAAAGCAGCACTTATTCATTAGTGTCATGCCTTTTAGAACTCAGTAGTCTTTAATTCAACCTTTCAATTTATATGTTTTGTCATGATTACTTAATAGCTTCATGTGAGTAATTCTCATTTCCAAAATAATAACAAAACTGTGCTTCTTAATCTAGTCCAAGGGATATTGTAGGCATCCAGATTCTTGAGTATTTGAGTTAATTAAAATAATTGTGTGTAGTAGCAACTCTGATTAAAACAGAAGGTCTAAATAATTAGCTTTTAGAATGAAAGTTGAAAGAGGAAGTAATTCATAATTTTTTTATTGCACTGTTGTCATTTATATAATTAAGACTTCTCAGCATTTATCTCTGGCCCAGATCTTTCCTAAACACCTGATTCAGACTCATAACCTCCCCTACTACCTACTTGATATTTCCATCTGATTGTCCCTTAGTATCTCAAACATATAATCTAGCTCTATTTGCCTGTAGCTCCTTTTATTTCTTGTTTTAGTGAATGGCATCTTCATCTACTCAGTTGCCTAAGACAGAAATTGGGTGTCTTCAGAGTCATCTCTAAGTGTATGGTACTAGGCTAGATACTGAGAGTGCAATGTTGATTAAGATACAGATCCTGTTCTCCAGTAGGTTTAATCTAGTAGGGGAAATCAACACAAAATTATAATTTCATTTTATTGTGGTCAGTGATAAGAATGATATAGAAAAAAATCTTTTTTTATTGGATTCAAAATTTATTGAAAAATTTCCTTTGCTGAATATTAGAGAATGAATTTTGAAGTTGCAAAGTAGTAGGAATACATGAAGCAGAGATAGCAATCAAAGAAAAGACTACAAGTGAATTACAAAGCTTAACGATCAAAGTGTGGTATGAGTCATTTGCATAACAATATGTTATAACAATAAATACAATGTTTATGGCAGTAAAGGTGGACGTGAAGTTGCATGGGTAGATCTGGACAAAGCCACAGAGAGCCTTGCATATTATGCTAAGAAGCCACCGGCAATGGGAAGCATTGAAAAATTTTAAGTAGAGGAATCCACCACTTCATTTGTTGTGGGGAGGCTGCAGTACAAAATACGAAAGACTGGAGGGAGGGCAATGAGAGGGCTGTTGCTTCAGATTAGAAAACAAGAGGGTCTGACCTGTATCAGTGAAAATAAAAATAGACAGCAGGTAGTATAGTTATCCATTTAAGCTCTTTTGTCTAAAAGATTGAGTAGAGGGAGACAAAAGTTATTAATTTAAAAGGTAATAACTCTGACTTCATGTCAACAGCTTCACTAATAGGTGCTTCAGAAATCACAAAATAACAAACAACTAAAAAATACAGCACTAAAATTACGAATGTTTGATACATGTATTTTTTTTGCATCAACTTTAATCAGGGAAATGGCATTTGAGCATATGGTTTAAACATCTTAGAAATGAGTTTGAATAAGTCCCAATGTTTTCACTGTGTGTAAAGTCTTTATATATCCTGATGGCAACATCTGTACTTCTGACCTTTCTTTCTACTGCACTTAAGTTCAGAGCAGTGGCAGAAATCATTTGTAAGGGGGGAAAAAACTGGGTTTAAAAATGTTAACTATGCATTTGTTCTTCTGATAGCCTTCCCTAAAATGCGCTATGTGAGCTCCCAGTAAAGAAAGGGTCAGTATTAATTACAGCAGGTTTAGCTTTCCTGCATATTGCATGAGACACGAGGCTGATAGTGGTCTCCTATCTTTGTACTTTTGCATTATGTTAATGATCGTCAGGAAGGCAGTGTGCCAGGAAAACTACCCAGCCTTCTACTTCTGCCCGAGGTAGCTGCTTTTTAATCCAAAATATCTATGTTTAAGCTCAAATCCCAGAAGGCACTCAAATGAGTCTGCTCTATTGTATGAAGCACTTCCTTGTGCCAGTGAGTGGGTTTTCGTGCTGTGTGAAGTCAGACGCACTCCAGTTCTACAGCAAGTGTCCCTCAAAGAGATGCCTCTGTGCTTTGTTGTCTCACTGGATGTAGCGTTGGCAATGGTCCAGTGAGACTGAGAAAATACTATCAAATTAGGCACGGACGAGTGATAATGGCTAATTATTGAATGCCAATGGGTGAGGAGAGAAAAATCCATGTAATGGCAAAGAGAGGGTATGTAAAAGTGCCAACCACACTGTCCTAAGCATTTAACCCATCAATTTTTATAAATAAAGGACACATTCAATTAGGCGAAGTAGATGGTTATTTAACAATAGTCGATAAAATATGCCTTTATTGTATAGTAAATAAGGCTTACACTTAACCACAGCTTAGTATATTCCGGTGTTAAGCCAGAGCAGTTTGTTTTCATAGCTTGATCTAAACAGCACTTTATGTTGACACTTCTATTGCGTATTTAATGAACTCATATCAAATATGCATGGCAAATGAATACTGTGTTCCTGCTAAACCTTTATTCCTTCCCCGCTCTTGATCTTTTCAAGTGAAGCAAAGCTCTTTTCACAATGTATTTCTTCTCTCATAAAAATGCGTATCACAACATTGTAACTAAATCTCATTTCAATATTTTTTGCCAGACTGAAATGAGAAATCTAGATCATTGTAAGTGCAGACTTGCTGCTGTTTTAAAAGGCAGCCCAGAATTGTACCTCAGTTTGCCTCTAAGCAGCCAGTCTTCTGACAGAAAGGATTAAGGCTTCCTGAAACTCCTTAATCTTCGGCCTATATGGAAAAGCACCGCAGCAATGCACATGATGCCGCCAATCAGAAGCAGGGCTGGCCGTGATGGCTGCTCTTAGCTTTGCATGTATGAGAGAAGGTAGAAAATGCAGCTGCAGCGTGGCTCTACATCAGGGTGTGAGATCAAGGCATTTTAAAAAAAATATATTTTATTGATTTTTTTACAGAGAGGAAGGGAGAGGGGTAGAGAGTCAGAAACATCGATGAGAGGGAAACATCGATCAGCTGCCTCCTGCACGCCCCCTACTGGGGATGTGCCCGCAACCAAGATACATGCCCTTGACCAGAATCGAACCCGGGACCCTTTAGTCCGCAGGCCAACGCTCTATCCACTGAGCCAAACCAGTCAGGGCCAGGCATTGTTAATCTCTTCTAAGAACAAAGTAATACCTGAAGCTGGACCTTAAGGTGTTGGGTGTGCCTTCACAGTTGTAAGGTTGATACTTGGATTTCAAAGATGTGAAGGGTCACATAATTGGCAGGTCCTTAAATCTCCTACATAATCCATACTTAAGCACAAGTAAAAGCTGAGTAGTTGAAAGAAATAGATGGACACATGTACGAGGTACGGCTCTCTGATTTCTGCCAAAGTCATGGTTAGATTGTGACGTTGCCTCGGGTGTCACTTTCACTGAAGGAACAGAGGATGGCAATTTGCTCCCCAGGTTTTCAGTACTAGCCTGTGGTTCAGTGAAACAGAAAGCAAAGTAGTGATTTCTTCCTTTTTCTGCAGACAAATATGAAGATAGAAACTGCTATGTAGTGTTTGTCTTGCCCAAAGACAGAGTGTGCTATCTTTAGGGTTTTCCTGGTAATTAAATTTTGAAAAGGACACGAGTCCCTTTATTTATAATGGGAAACTTTGACACCAGAAATAACAAATGTTTGATTCTTTAGCTCAATGGACTTTGAAAGAAATGCTTATTTTTGTTCATCTCTAGCTTTGGGTATTTTTTGAAATGCAGCTTTAAAGCTAGCCTTCCTTATAATTCACTATGGGATGTCTTTATACACCGCTGACAGTAATACAACTCATTTTGGGTGATTAACTTAACCCCCAGTATCTCAAGTGTCGGGCTACATTAACATATCTTTCAAGGAATAGTTGCAGTGTGAGAAAATTGCCTGTAGGATTATTTGCAACTAGGAACCTGTGAAATGTAAAATAAAATTGAAGACTATAAAGTAAAACATCAAAGCTACCTAAAATATTAATAGCCAGCACTCTAAAAAGTAATTGAGAAGATTGCATGAGGTAGTTAAAGTTACTAATTTAAAAACAGAGTTACAAAAATACAGACAGGAGTTTAGAAGAAACAGCATACAATAGAAATTCATGTTGTTGATATTATAAAAGGAATTTAAGGGGTAGTGAAGACTGATCAATTGAGAGGATATCAAGTTTAATATTTGGCCATGCTGAACTTAAAAATATATGAAAGCAAAGCTGACATTTTGTCCACTTCACAATTGAAGGGAAAACATACTATATTCTTGGCAAAATATTGTAGTGGATCCAAAGAGTATTTTCAATTCCACCCTGAAATTTGCTTCACTGGAGCATTTGTTTTTTCAATTTGCCCTGTGATATCTGCCTGTGGTTCAGAAGTCATTTGATGGTCTATTTCTTAGACATTGTCAAGGTTCAAAGGCGATTCTTCGGTATCCAGTCATTCTCACTAGGTCTGTTTTGAGTGGCACAGTGAATGTACTTATTTTTCTTCAAGTGCAGAACTGGTTTTATTGGCAGAATGCATGGATTCTTGAGTCATACACATTTGGATTCAGATCTTATGTCTGCCACTTACCAGCTCTGTGTTGACCTTGGATTAAGTTATTTAACATAGTTAACTCTTAGTTAACTCATTGGAAGTAGGTCATAATGTGTTGTCAAAGATTCCATGAGATAGCACTCATAAAACTTTCAGAATATTGCTTGGTAAGTATCAAATATTCAATAAAGAAATTCATCATTCAAGATGGTAGTTTCAGATATGCAAGTGATAATGCTGGGTACCTAAATTTGTTGTGCCTCTTTTAGGTAATGCTTACTTAAAACAGAAAAAAAATAATTTAAAACTGAACATTTAAATATAGCAAATCATGCTTCCAAATATTTCATGATGTCTAACGAAATGCAGGGTATGCTCAGAGTAGAAGAGTAAAATTAAAGCAATATTGGAGTAAGTGAACATATTAAAGAAAAAAACACACACACACGAGAGAAAGAATAGAAAGAAGGAAGGGAAAATAGAAAAAAAGAAAGAAATCACACAAATGAAAAATGTCTTTAAAAAAACGAAAGGAAACAACTCAGAAGAAAAGACAATGAAGATAATCATAATAATGATGATACTATTTTATGAACACTGACTATGTGCCAGGCTCTGTACTAGGCATTATAGTCTTGGTTTTATTTAGTTTTGAATAAAGATCTTATTATTAGCATTAACAAGTAGGGATATAGGTTCAGGAATGTTATGTAACTTGTCCAAGATATACAATATTTAGGATATCAAGAGTTTAGGAAATATGAGGAAAATGATTTTTAAGCCATAGGTATCAAATGAGACCATGATATTTGACTTGAAGAAACCAGAATATGCTCATTGGGAAAAACACTGTGAAAGCCTTTATAAAGTTGAAGTTAAACCACATAAAGCCATTCAATTATGGGAGAAGTACTGCTATTACAAAATATATATTTATCATTTAATAGTATATCATATGTATATGCTATGAATTTTTTCAAATTATTTTTATAGCAAAAATAAGACACACATTTAGTGTAATTATTATGCATATAGTCAGAATTTTTTAAAATATTAATTAAACATTAGAAGCATATCATTTAACAAAACATACTGAGGAATTGATAAGATGGAGAACATAATAACTTCCTTTATACTTTGGTATCAATATCTAGTATTTTGTAGATTGTATTCTGTACTCAGCTTTGAATTAGGACTTTGTGGACACAAAGAAAGAATTTGTGATCTGTGTTGTCAATGAGCTCATAGTTTACCTGGGGACAATGAGATACATGAAATACTATAATATAAAACTATTAAGGAAGTAATTCTAATAAATTATGTGGGTCAATTAATGCTGGGAGAAATCAGAGAAAAAGCTGTGTCTTTGGAATATTTGGAGATTGTTAATAAATGTTAAAAACTAATTTGTAAAAGGTCATGTAAATAAAACAATAAATATACTAAAAGGAGACCTAGGGAAAATCCTTAAGGAGAATAGGAAAGGCCTGTCCATGATCAAAAATCTAGAAGTAAAAAAAAGTTGCTGTATAAAAATAAATATCTGCTCAGTCAAAAAAGGCCTTACGCATGGTAAAACTCAATGAGCAAACAAATGATACTACTATATGAAATTGTTAAGAGAGGGACAAGCAACCCAAAAGACAAATGGACCTAAGGTATCAACTGAGACTTCACTGAAAAGAAAATACATATTGTTCTTAAGCATATGAAGATTTGCTTAACCCAAGTCATAACAAGAAAAATGTAAATATGTATTGAAATACTATTTTTCAATTATCTAAACTAGGACTGGAGCCCCAATAAACTGCATGGGCGAGGTAGGAAGGCAGGTTCTTCAAATAAATTGTCATGTAATGTCACAGAAAATAAGAGGATTAAATGCTGGACAGCAAAACAAAAAATCTATACTAATGAAAGCCTATGTGGTCGTCACATCCTCATGCCGTGATACCCTCACGCCATAACAATCCATCATCAGGAGGCTGCATGTGCACTAGGCGTGCACAGGTGGGTGGGGACTTGATGCTGCATGTGTGGTGTGGAGGCTGGTCCCGCAACTCTGCTTGGCAATGCCGGGGGCGCGACCCTCTGTTCCAGCCTACCTCTTTGAGGCAATCCATTCAGGAGCTCTGGATGGGTGGGTGGGGCCTACCTCTTTGGGGAAATTGATCACGGGGCTCCTGCACTGTGAGAGGGTACAGGCCAGGCTGGGGAACTCCCCTGCCCACCCCCCACCCCCCAGTGCACTAATTTCGTGCACCGGGCCTCTAGTAAATACATAAAAATCAAGTATCTAGTAACCTGTTATCATTTCATCATGAGTACTTTATTCCATGGATATTTTAATGAGGAAGCTATGTATTCTATAAAGTGTCAGCATATTTTGTGGACTCAAATATATTCTAAGACTGCTGCTTTCAGTCAAGCAACATCAATCAAGATGAATTAACAGGACATCATATTTATCTTCTTTGAAATAACTGAAAAAGTAGACAAAATATACTAAACTAGTACTTTTAAGAAATTGAACATTAGAGGACTAAAACCAGTGATACTAAGTTTCAGGACACACATGAGGTAAGCCCTATAGTTGCCCCAGTTTATTGCTGTAAGAGGATTTCCAAGCTGTGGGCCAAGGAGGAAGAACCTATGCGCTGCCTGGCAGGCTTCCTGAATTGGAGGGAAAGGAGCTGAGAGTCTTGGAAGACCGATGTGCACAAAAATCAACCAACAAACCAACAAACAAAATGCCTCCAGGAATCTGCAGGGAGTCCTCCTCGAGTGAGTTAGTGAAGTACTGCTCAGCAAATATGCATGAGGAAATACTGGAGGCCAAGGGAAAAAACTACCTGACAGCATTAGAAACAACTGTACTCAGAGCTCACACTGGGCCAAGAATATTGCTTATTTCCCAGTTGGACTGGAAAATCATGTAATTCACAGAGACTTGGGCAAATACTCAGAAGGGTCAGTAGAGGAGAGAAATGAGATCTAGATTACTTTTGCTTTAGTCTAACAAAACTTAAAAGCAAGTCCCCAAAGATCAAACTGTTTCTAAGTTACTCAACTAAATTCTGGAAAAAAGCTCAAGAATTTTAGAGGAATATAAAAATATTCAGCACTCAACAAGGTATAATTCACAATTTCTGGTATGCAATCAACAAATCACCAGGCATGAAAAAAAGCAGGAAAATAAAATCTATTATGAGGAGAAAAATTAATTGATATCAACCGAGCTCTGAAACAAATTTTAGAATTAGCAGACAAGGACATTTTATAACTATACTCCATATATTCAAAGAGAAAGGAATTGAAAATATTACATAAAGACATGGACAATATAAAAAAGACCAAAATCTAACTTCTGGAGATGAAAACTATAATGTCTAAGATAAAAATACACTGGATAGGATTAGTGGTAGATTACATATTGCCGAAGAAAAGGTTAGTGAACTTTAAGATCTAGCAATAAAGCTATTCAAAATGAAAAACAGAAAGAAAAAAACTCATAGAAAACAACAAAACCAGATAATCAGGGAACAACTTCACAAAATTCAATGAATGTGTAAGTAGAGTCCCAAAAGAGAGAAGAAAATAAACATTTGAAAAATAATGGCAAAAATTTTACAAATTTGATGAAAACTGTAAACCCACAGTTGAAAGATGTTCAGTGAACCACAAGTACAAAACTATACTAAGGCACAAAGTAATTATACTCAAAATGAGTAATAAAATGAAAATCTTAAAACCAGCCATATAAAAAGATGTTATCAACAGAGGAACAAAAAATAAGGAGAGCAGCAGGTTTTCTTCAGAAACAATGAAAATGAGAAGATAGTGGAGCAACATTTCTAAAGAAGAAAAAGATGTCTAGGAGGAATTTTATAACCAGGTCAGCTTCTGTTTCAGCTTGGAGAAGGAGAGACCTGGAAAGAACATTACATCATGAAAATGCGGGACAAACTTCATATTAATGGCTTTTCTTGAATTTATCAGAAAGTTGCAATGGGAAATCTTGTGATAGATAGCTGCAGAGAGAAATAGAATGCAAGCATTTGCTTACTTAGGGCAGATACTATGGGATGTTATAAAAACTGATAAGACTATACAGCTAACTATTAACAAATTACTAACAGTATGATGTGGGCTGCCATTAGAGTAGACTGGGGACTTCAGATATTATAACATTCTCACACTCTTGCAAGAAAAGCCTTAACCCCACAAGGCACTAATTGGGATGATGGGAAGAGTCAGAATGTCATGCCTAACTTCACTTACACAAAAATTATGGCCCAAAACTATTAAAAATTAACCCTGTAGCATATACTACTTAGTGGTGCCATAAAGTCTGAAATTCTGACTTTTGATTTACATCTAATGTTCTTATCATTAAGCCATTATGTGGCTAGCTACTCCCCATATCGTTTCCTCTCCTTTCTGGGCACATAGTTGGACTACATTTCCTATCTTTCTTTTCAGTTAGATGTGGCCATGTGGTCAAGTTCTAGCCAATGGCATGTAAACAGAAATGATAGGCGTAACTTTTAACCTCACCCTTAAATATGTCTTGTACATGACTTACTTCTCTTTCCCCATTGTGTGGCTAAAAGAAGACCCTTCCAAGACCGTAGAAGGAGGCAGAGCTCACAATATCAAACAGTCTTTGAAAATTAAAATGTGGAAAACTGAATGCTTAACCAGGAACAGTGGAATTAGACTGTTAGTGAGTCATAAATTTTGTTGGGTTAAGCCATGAAATTTGGTGTTGTTGGCTACAACACTGATTTTATGATAACTAACATTCATTGCTAATTTTTACCTGCAGTAATGGAAGTAAGAAAGGTGACCCTTAAGATAGCAATGTCTTCCCATAGATAATTACTTTTTTTGATCTGTTTTTATACATGTTACTCTGGTGCCAGATTCACAATAGATATTTAATAAATACTTTTTAATTTTCTTGACTTGTGTTTTTCCCTTTTATTTTTTGGTATACAGCAACAACAAAAAGAGAATATACATTTATTTGTTTTAATTAGCATTTCTTTATGACAAAATTAATAAGTTTTAGAAGTTTTGTCTATATAGTTGCTTTTGCTATTATCTCTAAGAATAAGAATCATATAACATTTTGATTGAGAGAAATAATTACTACTGAAATAGAATGCATATAAGAATTTATAGTTTCTTGCAGAAAACTTATTCACACTTTTGACCAAAATTCCATTATGCAATTCCAAATTATGTTTCCAAAAACAAATTACAAAACAAAATACTTTTCTTTAGTGGAAAATCATCTTGTAAAATAATTGCTTTCATGAATAGCGCTATTTCTTTTCAATTTGTGGGTGTTATTTCTAAAGAATGTATTAAGTAGCCCCATTTCTCTATAGGGTTTACTAAAACAAACTTCACTACATGAGTGCAGAAGGAATATAGCCATTTGGTTCTACAGTCCAGCCAATGGGTAATTGTTAAAAAGGCGACCCCATAGCATTCCTTTCTGGGTCGATTTGATAGCTACAGTACCACCTCCACTAGAGACTCACTCCACCTTGCATAACCACAGGCTCTAAAGTCAACATGCACCCTAGAGGAGGAAAAAAAGACTCTCTTCTCAAATTGCAAGAAATAGCCTTTCCAGAGAAATTACTACAATCCTAGCAGAATTGCTATTTCTTTAAGGAATGAAAAAGAAATACATGCTGGTAGTTGGGAGTCTATAGAGTTTAGAATGGGAGATGTGAAATGGCCACTGCAAGATATAGAATTGGTTTTCCTGTGTATCACATTGTTGAATGGAGCCCCTGGTAAGTACAGATGGGCTCAGAAAAATGCCAGCTAACTCAGTTCAGAGGGTAGTGTTACCTGGGGTCTATGTACTTTACACACGAGATCACAGAAGTTCAATGCGCATTAAGATATTCCTGATGAAGCTCTGCCCTCACTACTTTGCTTATTTATTGGAGACCACTATTGATTAGAGAAGTGGACACATGTTTGGTAACAGATAGACTCAATCCATTAATGCTAAAAAGGAAATCATCCAAAAAGTGGAGAGCTTAGGAAAAATCTTGAATAGGTTGGGAATACCCCAAAGAGAGGTTGAAGAGAGAGCCTTGAGGCAGTTTCCAGACCACAGACCTTTAGATGAGTGAGGAGTCACTCAAAACCCTCTTCTCTATGTTATTTGAAATATATCAATGGATTTAATGTGAATAAATCAACTCCACTCCTCTGGCCTAGATCATAAATAGAAAATCAAAGAACTAAAATCTGAGGGCTAAAAAGGACATAGAGAAAGCACAGAATTTGCCTCCCAGCATAGAATGGTATCTAAGTCTAACAAGGCACGTAATGAATATTCTTAAAGGTTACTGGTCGTCCACACTGTTCAAATGGATGTCCAACTACCTTTTACTAAAAGAAAGAACTCTTTCCCCTACTACTATCAGTGGCAGAATCATTCTAACTAAAATATGTGTTAAATATCAGGCACTGTCCATGCTCTCATAGATGTCTTTATACTTCACATTAGACAGTGTGATTTGAAATAGTGACTTTTAAATCACTTATCTGTGCACTGACAGGACAGGTATTTTAAAGCTACTTTTTACCTTTACTTTTCTCCATGTCCACAAGCAGATGTAGCTGGATTTGTTTTAAAACTTTTTCCTACTTTTCATTCTTCTCCCTCTACCTTAATCCTGGGCTCATGATTTGGAGTTAAAAAAAATGTGGGATAACAGAATGAACCCTGGGCTCCTGAGAGTTGTCTGAGTAGAGGAGAAACAAGTAAGCAGTCTCAAGGTAATGTGGCAGGGGCTGTGATGGAGTTATGTGCAGCCCATCATTTATGAGCTCTTTAATTATTATTGGAGAGTCAGGGCGAGTAGTGTGGAAGTGACTTGACCAAGAGGAAGGAGATGGGCATGAAGGGATGGTGGTGTTCCCCAGAGGACACAGCATAAGCAAAGTTGTGAAGCTGTTAAATAGCATAGTCCACTCAGTGGTTAGCAATCAGTTAGTCATCATTGAAGCTAAGAGGGGGAAGCACAAACAACTGGAAATAAGCCTGGAGGCCTTGGCATAGGTCAGGACTTGGAGGGACTTCTATCATAAAGGAGAGGCTTTTGGATATTACCCTCAGCATGTTATTGAATCTTAATCTTTCTGGATGTGCATTCTTTCCTTGAGAGTAATGCAGAAACTCACTAGCAGGAGGCCCAGAAGGGCTACAGGAGCTGCTATGGACAGAGCTGAAACCAGAGTGGGAGACCTACTGAGACAGGAACCCAGGAGGGAAAGAAAGACACTGTGATAACCAGGCCCAGAGATTTTTTTCTTCCTGTGGTGGATTCTGATGAATCATCTTGTTGCCCGGAACAGTCATCATCTCTAAAGTTTAAACAGACAGGGCTATAGTTTAGATTTTGATATAAAGATCCACTTTATTTTTTTAAATATATTTTATTGATTTTTTACAGAGAGGAAGGGAGAGGGATAGAGAGTTAGAAACATTGATGAGAGAGAAACATCGATCAGCTGCCTCCTGCACACTCCCTACTGGGGATGTGCCCGCAACCAAGGTACATGCCCTTGACTGGAATTGAACCTGGGACCCTTCAGCCCGCAAGCCGACGCTCTATCCACTGAGCCAAACTGGCCAGGGTTATAAAGATCCACTTTAATTCAGCTCAAAGATTGACTTGAATTTAGGAGGCAAAGTTGTTAGACAACCAGAAGACTTGCTGGCAGAGTTCTATTGTCATGCAAGGCAATGACCAATGCTTTAAATCCCAAGCCATTCAAGAGAGAATATCTCCTTCGACCCTCTCTCAATCCAGGTGGCTGCCTCCTGCATGCCCCACACTGGGGATCAGGCCACAACCCCAACATGTGCCCTGACCTGGAATTGAACCATGACCTCCTGGTTCATAAGTCAGTGCTCAACTGGGCACATTGCATTGCTGCTTTAATATACTGACAAGGGTCACAATAGCAGTGATCTGTCTGAACTGCCTTTCTTTGAGGCTATTCTGAGCTACACAGCAAGTTCCAACATTATTAGAAATTGTCTTGAGTTGCAAAGTCAAGCTCCCTTAATGATATGGTGCATTTGGATAGCATTTATTCCATTGCTAAGAATAAGAACATTGCAGCCTAAATGTCCATCAGAAGATGAATGGATTAAAAAAAAACCTGTGGTACATCTACACAATGGAATACTACACTGCTATAAAAAAAGAAAGAACTCTTACCATTCTCAACAGCATGGATGGACCTGGAGAGC
>NW_005357846.1:2223752-2248005 GCF_000412655.1 Myotis brandtii | reverse complement strand
AAAGGAGACACATGTAATACTTTAAACAATAAAGAATTTAAGTTTTTATAAAAAAGAATAAGAATGTTGAACATGCATTTCTGAGAGCTTATGTAGCAAAGGAGGGGGAGCCCAGGTGGTTGTCCTGGCAGCAGGAATGTTGAAAGCACAGGACACTGTGTCAGTTGGTTTTCATCTTGTCTTCATGTGCATCCCAGGAGAGTGTAAGAAGGAGGCTCTCTCTCTGGCTAAACAGGGACATGAAGAGTAAGAAGCAATAGTACAATGTCAAGGCCATCTGGATCTTCCCCAAGATTTGCATTTTCCTAAATATAAAGATGTTGTGCCAGTCTGGCTTCAAGGCTGATAATAACAACAATATTGACTCTTTGCCCTAAAATATAAATAAATATAAATAAAAATTTTAAAGGAAATAAATAAATAAAAGAAGAAACCAAATTTCCAGCCTGAATCCCACCTCCTCAGAATTCTACCCAGCCTCAGTTCTAAGCCTGGGTTTCTGCTTTAGCGCCCAATCTAATTTGCTGTTCTCCTACATGTTGAGAGAGCATCTTTCTTCATCTTCCACTGTCCATAAATGTCTAAATCATGACTGGGTAGGAATGAACTTTCAGGACAATGAACTAAGCCTGTGTAGCTAAATATTTGTTGCCAATTAAGCCCATTTCCTAGTTCTTGCTTAAGTAGAGAAGTTAATACACAACTATAGACTCTTCCTCCATATGTACAAACCCCTTCTGTGAATATCTTCCAAACCTCTTTAGGTCTCCAGAAATAATGAGCACATGTGATGTCTGAAAAGGGGAAAGGTCTGCTTTGGAAGGGAAGGTACTCTAGGTCAAGAGCCAATTAGATAAGGCTCCATTTCACTTTTTACCATGTAAACAACAGGTCAATGAAATTATTTTAAGTTAAAATTCACCATCTAAAACTTATTCTGTACAAAATTATTTTATTTGGGATCACATATTAGAGTTCCTAATAGGGATTTAAACTAATAATTCTGAGATGATTATTCTAGCACTGTAGTTTAAGAAATAAATCCTCTTAGCCATCTTTTAACGTTGTGTTCTACGATACTTGATTTTTAAAGGGTAAGTTATTTTCTGTGTCATTGTTTGCTTTTTTAGACATAGGCTCAAAGTAAAACTTCTTAATTTTTAAGATTGTGGTTAGTGCCATTAAGATTTACTCAGTGAGCTTCCAGGTTATTCTTTTTGTTAATATGACTTTTCACAAACTAAGTGGTCTGAAAATAACTAATTATATAGTGTGACAAAGGAGGTTTACACATTTCTCACCCAAAAGTATTGTGCTAAAAATACCATTTTAATTTCATTTTTCACAATGTAAAAATTAAAGGCAGATTTTAGGACAAGTGACTGCCTCAACTTCATATAGTGTTCTGGTGTTTGGAGCTTTTATTGTCTATGACATAGGATGCATGTTCAGTAGGACAGTTCTGTTTAATTTGATATCTGGACATTCTAATGTTTTCATCACGACATCTAGTTGTCCCAGATCTCTTTATGCTGTTTTCTGGGAGTGACAGAGTAAAAAACAACCATGCCTCTTTAACATGTTATTCTGCTTAACTCCTCCTCTGCAATTACATTTGCATGAATAATACATCATAATAACTCAGATGCTGTAAAGTCACAAGATAGAAATTATGTGAGGTTGTGGCCAGAGATGTAGCTGATGTAACAAGAGAGGATGATATTAGAGGTTGAGAGAAAGAACCCTAATGAATGAAAACCACTGTAGAAGATAGCAGGTGATGTCTATCTTCTCATCTTTTTAAGATCAGTGATTCGTTGCAGAAAAGTAAACGAAAAGGGAAAATATAAAACCAATTGTGTTACTACCAGTTTTCAAATAGATTAAAATGAAACAAACTGTTTCTGGAAGGGAAGATATTCATTGGTTTTTTAGCAGTAAAAGTACGTATGACATTGAGGAAATTTATTTATTTCACATGTTAACCTGAAAAGAAAGAAAGAAAGATATTGAGGTTGTAATTCAAGCTTATTGGAAGTGTTTTCTACAAGACTGGAAACAATCTTCTTGACTAGATGAACCTAGGCTGAAATTACAGCTATCCCCATAAACACCCCAACCTCTCTGTTCTGCTCCTTCCTTCTAATGACTGGATTAAAGTGTTTTTCTCATGTGATTGTATGTCCTCTGGCCTCCTGACACACAAAATTGGCCAATTTAGAAGCCGGATGGTCATCAAAAGGCATTGTCCCTGAAGTGCTATTCTTACATGTCATACGTTGGCCAATAATTGGTGCAAGGACCAGGTCCTTCTCTGAAAGGTTCGAATAGCCACTTTCAAAGTGATGAGGATCAGCCAATACCTGATGTTGATTTTAAATGTTTTGCTTGGTCGGACCAAGGCAGGAGAAACAGGAATTAGACTCCCCGTCTTCTCTGTATTACTCTCTTTCTCTCTCATGTTTTTTCTCTTTCCATTTTTCTTACACATTTTCTGTCTGTTTTCCACAAATATATGAGGCAAATAATAAATTTTCAGTAACCTGAAAGTTGGATTAAGTTTCAGAGAAGCCCCGAATATTAGGGTGGTTACAATACATGCTATAAATCTTTGCTTTCTGTCCTGCTCTCCTCGGCTTCTATTTCCTTCGCTTCCTCCCAGTCCCATTACTTCTCCTCTCATCTCCGGCCAGGCGTCCCCCTCCGCAAGGAGGAATGTAACAGATTGCTTGAGTGAAACATTTGCCATTCTCCAGGTCTTGTCTCATCACTCCGTTGCAGCCTTTTCCCAATGCTCTTGACAATGTGGAAGCGCTCCCCAGCCAATCACTTCCTGGCATTCTGCTGGTTCCATGGTGGGATCCGAGGAAGCCCGTCAGCCTCTGCCAGGCAGATAACCATCATTGCTTCTAATGTGTGCTTTGGCATTTCTCATCGCTGCACGCATCTGTTGGGGAGATAAAAGGAGAGATTTACAAATAAATAATCAGCAGATGTATGAAGGCTGTTGCGGCAAAGTAGACTAAGAAGGAAGCCTATCCATATTTGGGGGGAACGGGGAAGAGTCGATAAACATGCTGGCTTTTGTCTGTCTAGGTCATTACTAACACCTGGAGGCTGTCTCAGTCCTTGGAGAAAAACCATGAAGAATATTTGGTAATGAACACATTTGGTTCACAGAGGGGGTTATTTTGAGCCAGATTGGAAAACATTTTAAAATGGGATATTGCCTGCATAAAAGAGGCAGATATTTCAGCTTTGCTACATAACACGAGTTCTCTAGTGGATCCTTCTGCATAATAGATCCGTATGGTAAGTCTATGGAATATCACACTCTGATGTCAGAAAAGCACACATATCCTTCGCCAAATGTTCGCATGTGCATTAGAGCAAATACAGAATTATATAATCACTTTCTCCTGGGCCCTTGTGTATTAGCTCTAGAGCCCTAGTTCTATTGGAAACTCGCTTAAAATCAGTGGGGTTTCCAAATACTAATGGAGAGTTTTTATAACTCTAGTTCTTTAAATATTGTTTGAAGTCTATCTCTTGTTAATCTTTAGCATCCTCTTCCCCCCAATTTCCTACATGGAAAATTTTGGAAGCTTTTAGATTGAAGTCTATCTCTTGTTAATCTTTAGCATCCTCTTTCCCCCAATTTCCTACATGGAAAATTTTGGAAACTTTTAGAATAAATGTTAAACTAATTTCATAGTTGAGGCTTTTCTTTTACCTTATCTAAAATAAAACTGATAGATATTATCAGTCTTCCTTCCTAAGACACATTTTATTGATGAATTAATATGTACTAGAAGCTAGCACATGTGGTAGAAGCTATATTTTTTAAGGAAAAAGGGACAGATCATAATCCTCTAGGGAAGGAAACAAGAAATTGATGACCTAGTCCTGGCTTGACAACAAGAAAAACTTAATGTAGTGATTTCTCACCATGGACTCAGATTTCTAGAAAACTGTGCATAATAAGAGAATCTCTGTGGGTCAGTCTAAGTCATCAGGATATTGGGAGGTTGCATTAGGATGTCACTGTCCGACAGAGAGGAATTGGCTGGCCTGGTAAGAGATTAAACATTTAATATTTGAGGGTATTATATTATTCTAGGCCTCTCTCTATTCCTTTCCACTTTCTCATATTGTCCACTTGGTTTTCCTTTCTACTCTGTCTTGGGTGAAAAATCTTGTGCTTTAAAATAATTTTAATGAAAAATATTATCCTTTTTCTTTGTAAATGAAGTATTTTGATAGGCTAAGTTTTGTTAAATATAAAGCTTTCCTTTCTTTATGTTGGAATTAGAGGAAACCATTAACCTGGGTGCTGAATACTGTGTTCATAATAAAGCAAAATGACAGTGACTTTTGGTTAGAATTAAATGAATAGAGACACCAAAGAGTAGCACAGCATAATGTTGGTACCAGCATCAGACATGCAGGTTTCTTTGGTTTAACATTACCTAAGCTCTTTTAAACACAGTTACATGTCTTTATTGATTGCAAATCTTCTTTCATCTCTAGAGTGAGATGAAAAAGAAATTATATCTGTTTTTCTTCATTGTCTAAAAGCTATATGCATAATCTATATGATAAACATGTGGCTAGCAACTGGCACATACATAATTCAGTAATGTTGAACAGGGGATACATTACAGAACACCGTTCCCCACATCCCACCTTGCTTTCCCCCTTTCCACTTGCTGTACTCAATTTGAAATCTAGAGAACTTCTCGAGGTCTATTCTAACTCCAGATATACAAAACAAAGCAAAATGAAACGAAACTCACGACCTCATTTTTGAAGTTTCCACTTGCTGTACTCAATTTGAAATCTAGAGAACTTCTCGAGGTCTATTCTAACTCCAGATATACAAAACAAAGCAAAATGAAACAACACTCATGACCTCATTTTTGAAGTACTATATTGCCCTTTAAAAGACAAGTTTGCCCCCACTTCTAATTGAATGATTTTGAAATTTAGATAAAGCTGAATTTAGAGAGGATTTCTCTCTCGTCACTTACATCCTATAAATAGAATTTCTGTGAGTTATATTGTTTTAAGGGTTCATAAAAAATACACCAGCTATTGTACCAACTTAATGTTCCAAAGGAAACATTTGCCCTTGAGATTTTTCTAATATGCTGCTTTTGGATCCAATGAAAGAGTTTCTGTTCATATCTTTTGCTGTCTTGTAGGATTTTCTTAGTGGTCTGTCTTATGGCATTTTGAGGATGAGAAAAGAAATGAGAATCAATATTGTAATATCAATTGCTGTTGATCACCATCAGCCTTCTGTCCCTCCCCCTAACACATTCTCATCCACACACACAACCTTCTCCTTCTATGGCAGTAGTATATGATAATACGTTTCTTCATAGCTCAAGCATAATGTTGCAGAAGAAAAAGAAAAAAATGCCATTTCAGAACAACTATTCATTTGCATCCAAACTTTTCTTCAGTTCCTGATGCAAAGAATGCAAATTGTAACAATTCTATTTTCCCAACAGGCAATAGCTAATCACATTAGTGTTTTATGTGATAGATATGCCTATTCTGTCTGACAGAAATGACCTTTCAATTCTTAATTTGGACATATATTTTGAACAGTGAAAAGAAAATATGAAAATATTCAGAAGTTTATAACATTGTAATATCATATATGCATACAGCTTTTTCTCTGTATTGGTGAGCAGACACTAACAATAACACTCAGAGAACTTTATTATCTAATTTTGTGTGCATTCAATAGGATTATGAGCTTTTGATCATACAAATGCAAAAGAGATTTGGCAGAAACAAGAAGCAACATAGTTCTAGAAGCACAATTTCCATTCTATTAATCTGAGATAGAACTACTCTTTTTCCCCCCAAAATTGCTACACAGCTTGCATGATATGTTCAGCTTTCTCTGTTTATTCCTTGCACCACTAACCTCAGAATGTTGGTGGTTTACATAAATTCTCAATCCTATGAAATCTGGGGGGCTGAAAATCTTTGGATACTATCCATACAATGAATGAGAAGGAGCCAATGAATTTTTCAGTTTTCTTTGTGGGTGGTCTCTGTTAGTCTTGGTTAGTGACCTGTGTAAGTTAAAAGCAATGAAGAAGACTCTAGAGACTTATTTAAGATGAGTAATTTTAATAGCTCATAAATTTACTAGATATCTCTCTAATGTGACTTTAAAATCCTCTTTCTATACGAGAAACTCTCAAAATGAGGCATCTCCATTACTTTAGCAACTAACCCACTTGAAAGGATCTATCCAATTTTTAATTCTATCCACTTTAGTGTAGTGGATGGCAAGGTTCCAGGGTAGCAGCCATTACAAAAAGGTGAAGAGGGTCCAGAACTCTTCCTCAGAGGACATTCTCCTAGCTCTCCCATTGCCTCTTTTAAACTATACACGTTTACACAAAATGTCCTGAACCCATGACATCTGGATGAGATTTTGATATTACCATCCACTATGTTCCAGTCACCATATCTCCTTGTTGAGGAACTTGGCATCATCTCACAGTCCTCTTCTCTAGCACTACTCCTGCCATCACCAGGGACAACTTTGACCTCTTTGTGGATAAGGCACCTGACAAGTAACTTCAATGTTATTTTTTTAAATTTCTTTATTGATTAAGATATTACATATGTGTCCTTATCTCCCCATTACCCCCCTGACCCCCACACTCATGACCTCACCCCTCTGGTGTCTGTGTCCATTGGTTAGGCTTATATGCATGTGTACAAGTCCTTTGGTTTATTATTGTTCAAGAGTTTGTAATGGTCTCTATTATCCATGAATGTGTGAGATCATGTGGTATTTTTCCTTCATTGACTGGCTTATTTCACTTAGCATAATGCTTTCCAGTTCCATCCATGCTGTTGCAAATGGTAAGAGTTCCTTCTTTTTTACAGCAGCATAGTATTCCATCGTGTAGATGTACCACAGTTTTCTAATCCATTCATCTGTTGATGGGCACTTAGGCTGTTTCCAAATCTTAGCTATGGTGAATTGTGCTGCTATGAACATAGGGGTGCATATATCCTTTCTGATTGGTGTTTCTAGTTTTTTGGGATATATTCCTAGAAGTGGGATAAACAACCCAATTAAAAAATAGACAACAGACCTAAATAGATACTTTTTGAAAGAAGACAGAAGGAAGGCAAAGAGACATATAAAAACATGCTCAAAGTCACTAATTATCTGAGAGATGCAAATCAAAACGACAATGCGGTACCATCTCACACCTGTCAGAATGGCTATCATCAACAAATCAACAAACAACAAGTGCTGGCGAGGATGTGGAGAAAAAGGAACCCTCTTGCACTGCTGATGGGAATGCAGACTGGTGCAGCCACTGTGGAGAACAGTATGGAGTTTCCTCAAAAAACTAAAAATGGAACTCCCATTTGACCCAGTGATCCCACTTCTAGGAATATGTCAATGTTATTTTTTAAACTTTCCCCCTTTTAGCACTCCTCTCCCATGGTTATAACTGGTCTTTGTCAGTACCCAGAGCTCTTCTACCTTATAATCCCATCCCCTGACAACAATACAGAAATCTATGAGCCCCCCAATTCCTTCTGTTTCTTATACCACCAAAAATTTCTCTTCTATCCCATTAATATCCAGTTCTTGGAGCACCTGTCATTATCTCGCTAGCCTTAACCAAATTTTCAGGCAGCATATGCAATATTGGATAAATATGCTTTTCTCTGCCACATCAGGTCATTGTCTACTAAGATGTTGCAATGACATAGGACTCAGCAACTTCTAAATTTCATGCTTGGTCATAAGTTCCTTTATAAACACTATGTCATATTTTAGGAAACTAAAACTTAGGGGACCTTTGGATAAAGCTATATGATTTCTCAGTGCGGAAGTGTAAATGGAACAGAGTCTAAAGGACATAGTTTTAATGTATGTAGTTGCTCAACAAATACTTTTTGGTTGATTCATTTAATAGAGTCATAAAAGCACAGGGAAGCCCAGCTGATGTGGCTCAGTGGTTGAGCATCAACCTATGAACCAGGAGGTCAGGTAACATGTCCAGATTGCAAGCTCGATCCCCAGTATGGGATGTGCAGGAGGTGGCAGATCAGCGATTCCCTCTCATCATTGATGTTTCTATCTCTCTCTCCCTCTCCTTTCCTCTCTGAAATCAATAAAAACAGATTTTAAAAAGATGCTGATGCTTGGGCCCCACTCAGGGGTTGTGATTTACAGGGCTGGAGAGTAGCCTGGAGATTAGCCTTAAAAAATACACACAGAAAAAAGAAAATTTAAAGGAAAACAAGGTGGTTTTCAATGTGGAGTGCCAAATGTCTTAGGGAAAAGATAAAGACCAAGAAGAAATAGTTTGGCATTCCCAGCTCTCTCAGTGGTAATCCTTGAGAAAGTAGGCTCAGGAGAATGAAGAGGCCTGAAATCAGTCTTAAGACACAAGAGAATCACAACAGGGAGAAATATGGTGGTGAGTGGATGGAGACCTGGAAGCATCAGGAGGTATAAGAGAAGACTTGCCTTAAATTAGTCTTGTGGTTTGTATTAGTTGATGCAGACAAGTGAAATCCCAGTGGGACTAAAAAAAAAAGTGACCTTTTCAAGCCGACCCTGCAGAGTATTGACCTCAGGGCAGCTTTCAGTTACGTAGCCTTTCGGGTTGCCAGCAGGCATCTGATTGCTCAGGAAGCAGATGAAAGATTGTGTGGACTCACAGCCACTCCTAAGTGAGTCAGACCAGAGTACCTCCAGCTCCCAGCCTATAGGACACAAGGGTCAGTGGCCCTAACCTGCCTTCAAGAGAGTCTAGAAATTTTTGGTCAGCAAGTATAATATTGGGTAAGTATGCTTTTCTCTGCCACATCAGTGTAGTAGGTCATATTGTCTACTGAGATCTTAAAACTAAAGCATACAGGTTGGACTTTACAACTTGTCTTGGACTGTTTTAGTTTGAACTGGTGACCTGGGAATGAGAAAGTTTCTCTAAGTTAGGTGCTGACACCACCGTCTCTCTCCACTATAATAATGCCTTTCTCCCTTTGACAAATTACTAGTAAGACTAGACATGGTCATTTTGGAAGACTTTGAGTCACAAAATGTATGGTAACATTTGGCAGCTTTGCAGATGTATGATTTGGCATGGGATTGCCAGTTTGCTGACCTGGGTAGAGAGAGGCTAAAAGGTAACATTCCACCAGGGATGAGAAAGACAGAAAATAATAAATGGATCAGCAATACTGGCTCGCTGAGGAGATTCTGGGATCAAAACCTCTAGGATTGAAGCCTTATACTTTCTTTATTATCTTTTGCAGGTTTGCCAAGCCTGTGTCCATTTTGTATCAATGTCAGCCTTCATTCAGCTAACCTGAGGGACAGAGCAAGAGCGGGTAGGGGAGGGCACGGCTGTGTCCCTCCTACTTCCTGTGAGTCAGCCAGTGGTCACTGGCACTGTTTTTTCAGTCTGGAGATGAAGCTCAGCATCCATATTTCTTTTCTTTACAATATGTACCACGGTTGCTGTTCCTCTCTCCCCAGGTCTCAGAACACCATCAACCATCCAGAACAAAGCCCTGGCAGTTGCAATAAAAAGGTTTCAAAACCTCAGAAAGGAAAGCCCGAGGACATACCACCACAGTCAAGTCAAATTAGTATCACCCAGTGAAAAAAGAAGGCTCTCCCTTCCATAAAAGACTCTACTCAGAAGCCTGCCTCCCGAGACATCCCAGATTTCCTGGGGCTCCGTGGACTAGTGAGTTAGGCCCCATTTTAAGACAAATGATCTGATATAATATGATGATCCATGGGCAAGCAGTCAGCAGAGAAAATGATGATAAGCTCTTGGAAAACAAAACACCAACTCCTCTAGGCGAAAAAGAAGAAAATGTGGATGGTGGTCATCTATAAATAACCTTATTGTTCATGAAAGATCTCTCTCTCTCTCTCTCTCATTTCCCACCTCCCTCCCTCCACTACCATCCTGCCTTCCTTGACTTTGGAATCCTTTTAATGATTCTTATGTAGAAGCCCAATGTATAAACCAAGAGTGTTGGGTGGTAGCAGGGGGCAGGGTGGTTGTGGGTGGAGCCATGTGATGCTGCTGGCCGGGGCCCTCCCTGCCCTCCGTCCTGCACCTGGCCTACCGCAAGCCCTTGCTAAGGCAGTGCTGGAGAACTCTAGGATTTCAGAGAGCACAGTGAGACCATCACTGATCCAGGACAAAAGAATTAAAAGGCTGCAATAATACATTTTAAATTTTGTACTCTAAAAAAAAGGAAATTATGAGTTTTTATTTACAATTCTAGATTTCTTTCTGTCCATGTTAAAAAATTTCCCATCTATTCCAAATCTCAGACTTCTAGGTTTCGGTGTGATGACTTTTACTTTCAGATGGTCTAAACTGAGGTAGTGCCAACATTATCGTATCTGTTTATTTTGCACCTATTAGTAAGACTTATATTTCATATTGCTGATTATTTTATATAGTGTATAAAATAGTCCAGAATCCCTAATACCCAGGGTCTCTCTATCCCCTCTCGCTCCCTGGTCCTTGAAGGCTTTGAGAAGCTTCGACTGCCAAACACTGGGCTCAGCATGAACCTCTCTGCTCATTACCTGACTCTGACCATGGTTCAGACTTGATAACTAAATTACTTTTGCATCTTCTTTAGAGCCAGCAGAGACCCTACCCAGGTCTTGCTTCTTTTGCTCTTGGTTTCTTCTCTCTCCATGGAGGATGTGAACGCTGCTTTGATCACCCCAAAGCCTGGGTCTCTGCTGACAGAATTCCCTGGTGTCAAACTGCTCTCCCAGTTGGGCATCTGATGACAGCCTGTAGCTAGATTCCCGAGTATCTGGGTAATTCTATTTCAACTTGTTAAATTGCCCTGAAGCTGGGTGTCATTTAAGAATGTGTTTGGCTGCAAGTCTCTGAAAAGTCTCCTCACAGCAGGTTAAATAGAAATCATTTAATTTTTACCCTCAGGTAACAAGAAGCTTACCTGGTTCTACTTGGGGATTCAGTGTGTCAGAGGCAATGTTTCTGGGCCTGCCCATCAGAGTTGCAGAATGGCTGCCTCAGCTGTAGATAGCAAGGCAAGAAGAAAGACGAAGGTGTTTAGGAATAAGTATTGCTTTACTTGGTTGCCACCGTTTGTATCATCACCTTACAGCTTGAATATATATGCATTTAAAGACAAGTAGATATCTGTTTATGAAATAAATTTTTATCTGCTTGCATTTAAATGCATGGTTTCTTTAATATAATGCTATAAAATATGCTCTCATTTGCAAGTTAGGTAGTTGTTGTTTTCGTTTCGTCTCTAAGTCTTGATTTTTCAACTCAGCAGAAAATTTGTCTTCAAAATTCCTTTCCACGAGTAGGAGTATAACTAGTCTAAGAACAATTTGTCCTAATAACAAACTGACACCAGTTAAGATGAAAACCCTGAGAGTCATGTTTCTTTTGGTTAAAAATAAGCAGTCCTGACACATACTCAATATTGGCACACTCACCATTCTTTCCATTAATTTATTTATTGGACTTATAAAGAGCTTTCTCCTCCACAAGCCCAATTTAATTTCATTCAGCTTTGTGGCTGTCATAGTTCATATTTGTCTATCTGAAGGTATCAAATTTGGTCAGGATTGCTTTGATAAGAACACAATTCTATTTGTATTTATTCATACAAATATTAAGAACGGAGAGACAATTAAGAGTTAATGTTCTTCCAAACACCTCTGAATTCCTATTCAAAGACGCTGATTAATTGTTCCAGGCAGCAGTGTCTCTAAGTGGATTTAGATTGTAAATTTATAGTATTTAGGCCTATGATTTGCATTTCCTTCTTTTCTATTAAATCTGCTTATAATAGCAAATGCCATTGCTCTATAGACATGTTAATGAAAATCTGCTGGGCAGAGTGCCAGATTTGCTAATTGGTAATTTACTTCTTCACTGTAGTTTAAAAAATTATACTTTATATTCTCTAAAGGGAAGGGATGTTTGCTTTGGTGACCTAAATAGATGAACCTGAGGCAGCCCATGACTAACTCTTCATGCATTAAGTGAACGATACAGGGATTCTGGACGTTTCCAGTGAATAATAGGAAGATGAGAAGTGCTGAGACAGTCAATGAAAAGGCAGAGGCATCAGTAGGAATGGGAGACAGTAATGTACGGAGACGTCATGGTCCAAGGCAAATGGCTGGAGCAGAGGCTCTCACAGAAGCTTGTAGGTGCCAGCAGGTCACTCTCGAGAGGCCAGAAAGGACCCGACCTCAGAAATCACAGGTTAAGATTACGTGGGCTTCTCTGCAGCAGAGATCAGACAGGGTCCTGTTGATAACTGGGGGCTTCTGGGTCCCAGTGAAGGTGGCTTCTCAGTAAACATCTCAGAGTTTATCAAGTGTAGCCTTCTCATTAATGGAGAGATGGTAGTGGTGTTAGGGGACATTGCAACCGCTATGTACCTTTAAGAGGCAAAAGATTTAAATTTGGTTTTTCAGAGGTTGCTCAGAACTCTCAGTTATTTGGAGTACTCAATTTCTGGGAGCAGGTGACATGGTCCTGAGGAAAAATGGTCCTGTTTTCATGTAAACACCAAGTCAGTGAAACTTAGAAGAAAAATCAGGACAATTACAGAAACATAGACAACCTATGAAGTCCGACTTGCTCTGGCCCTTGCCTCTCCCTTTTATACTTCTCCTTCCAAACATGCCTGCTACAAATAAGGGCATGAAGAGACAAATCTATATTGCTTGTTGTAGAGCACTGATTTATATAGATGAAAGTCTGTATTGCTTATAATAGGGTAATGATATATAATACCTACTGTTAAAGTGTCAGTTCTAGGCTCATTTAACCTCGAATAGTGGAATGTTTTGGTAATGAACATTTAAATACAGAACAGTAAAATACGAATTAAATGACCATTGTGGGTGACAGTTAGCTATCTACTTTTCTCTTTGTCTTAGTATGTTTGTTACTTATGAATAATGCCCTGAGAGGGAGAAGGGGAAAACACTATGTTTGCTAAAGTAGTAAGATTTTAGAGTTGCTAATCAGGTGGCCATATAATTTTTCATACAAATCAATTCATTTTTAGAACAAAAGGGAGTGCTGTTAAAATCATACCACTCAACATGCTTAAAAAGAGTCTTTCTTTGGCAAAATAGGGTGCATTCTTATCGTTTGGTCTTTTCTATTTAGAAAAATATTTTTATTGACTTCAGAGAGAGGAAGGGATAGAGAGAGAGAGATAGAAACATCAATGATGAGAGAGAATCATTGATTGCTGCCTCCTGCATGCTCCACACTGGGGACTGAGCCTTCAACCTGGAAATGTGCTTTGACCGAACTGTGATCGCATATATAAAAAAAAGAAGTTAAAAAAATTTATTTTTATTGATTTCAGAGAGGAAGGGAGCGGGAGAGATAGAAACATCAACTATGAGAAAAAAAAATTGATTGGCTGCCTCCTGCATGCTCCACACTGGGGACTGAGCCTTCAACCTGGAAATGTGCTTTGACCGAACTGTGATCGCCTAGTTCATAGGTCCATGCTCAACCACTGAGCCATGCCGGCCAGGCTGAGACATCTGATTAAAAAGCGGCCTCCCAAATACTTGGGCAGGAATAAGTTGAAGTGCCTCCTATGAACCTGCTCTGGTAAATGCAAGTTCAGTAGCCAAAAGTGAACTTTAAAAAAGTAAAAAATATTCAGAGGAAGCCTTGCTAAAGGAATTAGTAATGGGATATGGGAACATGTTATCTTCAATTTGTGGGCATGAATCCAGGCTCATTTATTAGTAACCCCAAATCGGTTGCATTTGGGAATTTTAGAAGCTCTGGAGGAATAATTTAGGATGGAATGCCTCCTTTTAATGAACTGACATTTTTATTTTTGAAAACAACATTTTCCATGTGCATGTGATTCCTTTTACTTATTGTTGAGCAGGTACTTCTCATGACTTACTCTTCTGACATTGTTTCATGCTAAAGATCATCTGTTCACAATACATTGAAATTCCACTTTAGGACTATTTGCCTCTGAAAATATTTTCATAATTAAAGCAAATCCTTTCTGAATCCCACCCAAGAGAATTTGATTTTTTGAGACAGTAATTACTTATAGCTCCACATAGTCTTATTTCAACAAGGTTCCAAGTCTTGTGACTCCAAAGACAGTGTCACAAGAAAGTAAAATTGAGTTCTCATAATGTTTGGAAAAACTGTAGCTGACACATCAAGATATAGATCATTTTGAGCTCCCTCATACCACCAGACCACTCTCCCAAATATTTACTGTTAGGAAGATAAATGGTGCATTTGGCCCAAGGAAAGGTCAGAAAGAGAATCAGGAGGAAAAAAAAGGCAAGGCCAAGGAAAGAGTCTTTGGCATTGGCCTTGCCCTTGCCATCTTCAACACACCATCTCTGTTTTAGTTGGAAGGCCTTGAGGGGTCCTTACAATATTGATAGCTCTGGGCCAAGTACAGAAGGAAATGAGTCAAAATTGTGTGATGTAATACATTAGAGAAGTAATATGTTTTTTCCAGGCATAAACGATTCTGAAAAATTACCATTGTAATTGGTGGTTTTATAGATAATGTCAAAGAATAGACGAAGGCCCCAGAGGCTCAACTTTATCGATCCCTAGAAACATCTAGATTAAGTTTAAGGCATGCTTGTGGAATTTGGAGGCATTTGTAATGCCTTAAATGCCACTCCCTCTGTTGCACCTGTTCACTGGTGAAATAGAGGACTTCACTAGAAAAACAAGCACCTTCCATGAGCACTCAATTTAGTTGTTTGAAAAAGTAATTGGAGAAAAACAAAGAGATTCTTGTTCAGTCAGAAATTCAGAAGGAACTCTTGCCAACTTTATGAGTGATGAGAGTTCCACTTTCCATGTCGAAATTGCTGGCCCTATTGCTGATATCCATAAATTAAGCAGCTGCTTTTTTTTTCTTTTCGCAATTAAGCACACAGTACTCACAATGCACAATAGGTCCCTTAGAAGTGTGTCTAATCTGTCTACTCCCATTTAAAAAAATACTGGATACAGGATTATAAACAAAGAGTCAGTTACAGTACATCTGTACAAAGCTGCAGAGCGGAGTTCCAGGAGGATTTACATTGGGAAAATCCCCAAAGCAATAAGAGACAAGCACAAACGTGTCCACGTTCCAAATAGTGAGGCAAAGCCTGCTCCCAAGCCAGCATGCTGATTCAAAGGATTGGAAAGCTTGCGTGTAATAAAACATAGTTCAAATAGCTGTGTTCATGATATCAGGGGTTGCTTATAATGATTGTTTCAATGAGGAGGAGAGACTACATAAAATTATTTTCTAATGCAATCTGCTAATGTAAAACTTCCCCATTCTTGCTATAAGGGTGTCATGATTTGAAGACAATATCAACCAGCTTTAGTGGAGTCTCAGAAATGACCTTTAACCAAAGCTGTGAGACTCTGGCTTCTTTATTTATGATAATGATAGACCTTAATCACCATAATGTTCCTTTAAATGTTAGGGTAGCAAGCACCATCAATATCTTTGTTCAGGTCTAACTACTCATTTAGAAAAGAAGTTTACTGCAGTCAGAGTCATGCAGGCTGGGAGTGACAGCTCTCTCTGGTTCACCTTCACCTCAGCGTGACAGGACAGGCAGCACCCGGGAGCATTCATTGGTGGATGAGGCTGGGCTGTGTTTAGAAGTAACACCTGTGTTTACCTGTGCTTACAGGTGCCAGGTACCCCTTTGTCAAAAATAGCAAAGCTTCCACCAATATGCAGGTCATTTCTGAGGAGGGCTTATGGTATGTTTTGTTTTCCAAAGATTCCTTTTTTCCACCTCCAGCTTTCTAAATTTAGTTAGATTTGAAAAGAATTAGAAACGTTCAGAATCAATCATTCTAGGGCTGAGTCTCTAAACCTCAGTGATAGAAGTAACAATTTAAAAATGATAGTCCTCTGTATTACAGAAAGAGATCCTTTTCTTCTTTATCTTGGTTTTCTTTCTTTGTTTCCCCCTGCCCCTAAGGAATCACATACATGGTTTTGGAGGCATAACAGCTCTAACCCATCCCGAGCAGACACATTGAAATGCCTCACTATTGTGGTTGCAGTACAGGATTTACTTTGGACCTTGAGCTCATTAGGGAAATATTTGACATCTCAACTCCAATTATTTAGTAGTCACCAGGCTGCAAAGGCCACACATAACTGCCTGCAATGGGTTATAATTGGAGAGGATCAGAGGAATGATAGCAGAGAACTGCATTTCTCTTGGTCTCCAAAGACAACAATACCTCAGGTCATGGTTCCTTTCCAAAGTATACTGAAAGGCTGGAAAACAATAGGAGTCCTTTCAGATTCCCCAGATCGGAAATATTATAAAATCAGCTCAGCAACGTCTTATAGATCATATTTGTCTATTCTTTCTTTAAAAAAAAAAACCAACTTTATGCATAAAGCATTCTTATTTTCTAAAGACAACAATACCTCAGGTCATGGTTCCTTTCCAAAATATACTGAAAGGCTGGAAAACAATAGGAGTGCTTTCAGATTCCCCAGATCGGAAATACTATAAAATCAGCTCAGCAACGTCTTATAGACCATATTTGTCTATTCTTTCTTTAAAAAAACAACAACTTTGTGCATAAAGCATTCTTATTTTCCCCCTGAAATATTCAGTTATTGAGTAGCTATCTGGCTCTTCCTCTTCTTTGTTCTCTATCTCTTCCTTGTCCACAATCCAGTCTTGGCTCTGAGTCTGCCAAAGAGTTTCATTGCCAAGGGCAGATATGTTCCCAAGAATTTTGTTTATGAAAAGAAACCATTCTTTCACTTATAATATTTCTTTAAAATTAGTTTTTTCTTCTAGTCTTCTGTTGCTGAACTATTATTATTAATGTATCAGCTTTCTTTATCTTCCCGAAGGTTTTATTTTATCAATACCTTCTTCACTTTCAAGGAGGAATTCTCATGGTTTCCATGGGTTTTGTGAAGAGGATAATGCTGATTTGCAAATGATTATAAATACAGATTCTAAAAAAAAATTAAAAAGCTTGTTCATGCTATATGATTCCAACTGTATGACATTCTGGAAAAGGCAACACTATGGGGACATGAAAAGCTCAGTGGTTGCCAGGCGTAAAGGAGGAGGAGGAGAGATAAATAGCCAGAGCATAGAAGATTTTTAGGGCAGTAAAAATACTCTGTCTGATATTCTAATGATGGATATATGTCAATGTACATTTGTCCAAACCCATTAAATGTGCATCAACAAGAGGGAACCCTTAAGTAAACAGTGGACTTTGGGTGATTATAATGTCAGTTCATCTTTGGTAAAAAATATACCATTCTGGTGAATGATGTTGACCATGGGGGAAGGCTACTTGTGTGGAGGCAGGGGATATATAGGAATCTCTGTACTCTACTTTCCATTTTATTGTAACCTAATACTGCTCTAAAAATTATCTGTAAAAGAAAACTTATTTACTACTAACATTTTGTTGTATTTCTTCCTATCCTTCTATATTTTTTTCTCCCAACACACATGCATTTTCTTTTCCTTATAAAGTTATAGTTTAAGAAATGTCCTTTTTATAAAGGAAAGCATAGTAGACTCATGCAACTACTACTCCACTTCCACAGTTACCCCCCTTTGACAAGTCTTTTCTCATCTCCTTCTTAACCTTGTATTACAATGGAGTAGCTGTAACTCTATTTACATAGCTCTCCCCTTATTGTTGGAGTTTAGGTTATTTATCATTTTCAAATATTAGGACAAATCCTGTGATAAACCAATTTTTACGTGTTTTGTCCCTCGTATATAGGTTTATTTCTTTGAGTTCAAAGGCTGTTTTCATACATTTGACACATATTATAGCTAAACTAATTTCCAAAAGCCTTGATCAATGTATGCCCTCAACCATAATTTTATTTTGCATAATTTAAAAGTTGCAAGTTAAATATTTTTTTTTTGGGGGGGGGAGGTTATTTTATTTTTCTTTTATTAAAAACACCCTAAACAATTTTGAACAATTTTTATTCTAGTTGTGCTTCCTCATTTTGTGAGCTGTCCTTGCCCTTTATTTTTTGAGTTTTCGGTATTTTTCAAGTTTTTAATATGAGATCTCTAGATAATAAGGATATTAACTATTTGAGAGAAGTAATTCTTAAGGGCCGAAACGCTATACTTTTTTAAAGTGAAAAGCTAATGTTAAAACATTTTAAATTTGTAGACACTTGACTTGTAATGGGTTGAACAGACCTGGGTGAACACTGTGGATGATTTCATGGCCTCAGCAATGTTGTTAGAGGGAATAGCCCAGGATCATGCTAACTCTGTTATTTTTTGACACTAGAATGCAGAGATATGTGACTATCTGGACAAACATAGAGAAAACTACGGAACTACTGGGAAATGTAATCCTCCCAAGCATGGAATTGTTATTAAAACACATTTTAAAATAATGCATATCCCAAATAACTATCCTCTAGTTTTTCATACTCTATTTAAGTATAGGGTAGACAAAGAGGAGTTTTCAGAGGAGAGCCTGTGATAGGTGGTTTGTGATTCCAGGAGCTGTTTCAGTATAAGCTCTGCTATTATGCCTGGCACCAGCCTGGGACCTGCCTTTGATATTTAGGTGATTGTTTACTCACAAATATGCAATTATTGTTTACAAATGAAAAATGTACCATTAGCTGCCACTTCCGCTACATTTACCCCCGGACAGAAAAAAAAACTAACAGAGAATAGAACTTGAATGTACCATTAGCTGCCACTTCCGCTACATTTACCCCTGGACAGAAAAAAAAAAAAGTAACAGAGAATAGAACTTAAAAGAAAAGGTGACAGGAAATGTCCTTTGAAGAGCCATGTATAGAAGGCATCATGAGAAATAGCCCCGACAATCTGCAAAGTCTAGGGTCATTATGGGGAGGCGGGGCTCTGCTGAGGACCAGCTGTTCTATACGCTGTAGGATGTGGAAATACATGTGTGATTACAGTGCAGTGTGCATTAATACATTCAATAGCCAATCCCATCATCCTGAGACAAACCTGGCAGAATAAATTCTGATGTATATTTTAGGAATAACAAACTTATGAACTCTCTTAACCTTTTCTTCTCCATCTCCTAGTAACATTTGTTCTGGGTGATCTAGTTCTTCAAGGACCAGCTAGGTGATTACAATTAGTTAAACAGTAATGTAGAATATTAGTGGTTTATAATGATTTAATGTGATTCACCCACAGCCTTACCCAATAACATAGTAGTTTTAATGTGAGTCTTTGATGCCTCAACTCAAGAACATGACTTAAGTGGAAATTTAAAGGCTTGTGAAATGCTGGTGATGACTGTAGTGATGATGGCAGTGTGGCCAGAAATTTGACAGAGGGTTTATTTCAGTCTTTCAGTTTTTTTACAATGGAGACTGCCTACTTTTATCTATTTAGCAATGATATATTTAATATGTACATATTTATATTTGAACTTTATCGGAATTACATATATATGTAAATTATGTAGGACTTATGCTAAAAATGTCTGTACAAAAATTTGATTTCATCTTACTTTTACTACAGTACACATAATTTTAAAAAGATACTGTTGTTAATTCACATTAACATAAAAATATTTATTCTCACTTCAATTGTAAGGCTGGTTCTCTATATCATGAAAAAGTAGATTTTTATTGAAGTGGGGAGGGATTGGTTATTCTACCAATACCTAACAGTATAAGCTAGGCATGTTCCTTAACTTCTCAAAGCTTCAGGTTACTTATCTGCAAAAAAGAAAAAGGATTAATAGTACCTATCATAGAAGATTGTTTTTAGAATTAATCAAGATAGTATATGTTATTAAACTACATACATTTTAATAGGCTGCTGCTGACATAAATGATGGTAGAACTGCAATATGAGAATTGTAATAAAAAAAAGAATTTGGAAATTCTGACACATTGAGTTCTTTTCACTATTTGTTTGCCAGAAATAGTTTTACTAAAGGTGATAAAAACAAAACAAAACTATATGGCTAGATTTGTTAAATATACTTGGTTGATGACCACTAAAAGATATATTTACTTAGTTCAACAGAATGAAGGCATAGTTTTTTAGAGGGTTGCATTTCTTTTAACGTGTTCATTGGATTACTGTGAGTTTCTCCTAGTATCTGCCTGTCAGAAGAACAGACTTGTTAACAGATTCCAGGGGCAGCTGTGAAGACGAAAGCTGTCAATAACTTGCCATTAAGTTCTAAGCTTCAGTCTAGCATGGAGAATGTGTTAGTCTCTGTGATGGATGATCCCTCCCAAATGCTGCATTTCAAATGGCTTTCTATTGTGAATAGTTAATCTTACTGAGGTCAAATGGAGACTTGCTCAGAATTAACACAAAATTATACTTTTTTATACTATTATCAAAGTATTTGTATAAAACAGTCTTTGTTCATTTTGCAGAAAAAATTAAAAACCTGTTAACATGGTTTTACATGAGGGCTCTCCACCAGATGAGTGAATCCATTTTGAGAACAGAATATTTATTACAAACCCTTGAAATAATGCCCAGAGAAGAGAAATTGAATATTCTACTTTACTTGATTATTGTAGGCGAGGGTCTTCTTTAATTGTTTTGGTTAACTGTTTGGTATTAAAATAACCTCTGCAAAGATGTTGACATTTCAGGGAGATGAATTTGCATTGGTGGTTTATTCCTCTCAGAGGATTGTGGAGCTTTTCTGTCATGGCTATTGTTTTAACGAGGGTGAAGCCTTTCAGATACTAGATGAGTTGCTGTGGTCTGATTCTCTTCATCAGGACCTTTGTCATTTGAGTGGAATGAGTTCATCTCTCAGGTCCTTTAGAACTTAATTGGTAGAAGGGCTGGGTGAAGCTTGATAGTGAATGTCCTTCATAGGTAATTCTTAAGAACCATCTAGAGGTCAGCCATGTCTCTATAGCATGCAGTGAAACTAAGGATCTTCTAGATAACATTTGCCTACAGTCATTGGATGGAAAGATAGGACTTACTAGAGATGATCCCACAACTCTTGATATTTAATAATGGGTGGAAAAATATAATGGTTAAAAACTGGGGGGGGGGGGGGACTCAACAGATTGTGGTGCAAATCTTGTCTCTATCACTCAGTCACTAAATGGCCTTTGGCAAATGGTTTACTCTTCTCCATCTCTGTTTTTATGTCTTCAAATAGAAATAATAATGACTACCTCTGAGTGTTTTTAGAATTAAATAAGTTCACATAGGTAAAGTATCTTGTGAAATCCTGAAGTTTCTCTATGTATTTATTTCCCTCAGTAAACTTTTCCCCTCATTTAATAATACTCTTCCCTTTCTCCACTATTATGGACTGTAAGAAAGAGTGCTCTTTGGGTTATAATAGAGAATATTTCTCAGATTTTTCTCCCACAGAGAACAAAGAATTTTACAAAAGGACCTCTATTCTTGGGCCATCATTATCCTCAGTGTCTGACTGACGTGGAGCAAATGCATGGCCACATTTGAATGCCCCTCTATTTTCTGCAGCAGCAGTCAAGGTCAGAATGATACCATTGGCCATCAAAAAGTGTAATGTGTTGGATCTTGAAAGGCTTTAACTAGAAATTCTTCCCCCTCTCATATGCACCACCCTAAAGGCCAGTCTCAAAGCTTTTTAGTTTCTCTTCACACTTTTATTTTTGGTCCCATACACTCTTAGTGTGCCTTGCCTTGAACTATCTGAGGTTCATTGTTTACTTTCTTCTTTGGAGTGTATTTCTAGCAGGTTATTCTTAGTGGCCTTTTGTTCAACTTCTCAGAGTCCTTCAGACTTTTAAGACAACGGCAAATTAAAAGTTAAGGTATTATTATTTGCGGCTTGCTGCAATTCCATCTTAGTTTACGAGATGGCTTAGCCCAGAAGTGCCAAAGCTTTCAAACTTGACTTTGAGCCTGCCACAATACTTCAAATGTCTCTCAGACTGTACAAAGACTCCTGAATAAGCCAGCAGAATGATTATTCTACTGTTACAGAGTCTGAAACACAAAGTTTTAACCCCTGAAAAGTTGTCCAGGGGATTCACAGGCAGATGGTAATAGTTGAACTTTCCCGGCATGATGATGCCATTTGACTACTGATGGCTGCTCCTAGTTCACTTGCATACCCCCTCATATTTTTCATCTTAGTCAACTTCAACTTCTTTATCTTTCTTAAAAAAGAATGAATGTTCCTGTTAAAATATTTATCTCTAGCTACGTGTGACACTGAAGAATAACCAATTAAAAAATTTTAAAAAAATGATTACTTTCCCTCCAGGATATATGTAGTAGCCAAACCATCTGTGTTAAAGAAACATCTAGCTTTTTCCAACTTGCCGGCACGATGGCTCCCGCAAAGGGTGGTGAGAAGAAGGGCCGATCCGCCATGAACGAGATGGTGACCAGGGAGCACACCATCAACATCCACAGTGCATCCACTGCGTGGGTTTCAAGAAGCGTGCCCCTCGGGCACTCAAGGAGACCCGGAAATTTGCCATGAAGGAGATGGGGACTCCAGATGTGCGCATCGACACCAGGCTCAACGAAGCTGTCTGGGCCAAAGGAATAAGGAATGCCCCATATCGTACCCGGGTACGTTTGTCCAGAAAACGTAATGAGGATGAAGATTCACCAAACAAGCTGAATACATTGGTCACCTATGTGCCTGTCACCACTTTCAAAAATCTACAGACCGTTAATGTGGACAAGAACTAATGCTGATAGTCGAATAAAGTTATACAACTGGAGAGAGAGAGAGAGAGAGAGATATCTAAACTCAGTACGGTATAATAGGACTCTAGGTACAGTTGTACCTTGGAGATATTGTGGGTTTGATTCCAGACCATGGCAGTAAGGTAAGTCGTAATCTTTTTGCTGGTGGAGGGTCTCCCCTTCAATTTGTAAACAATGCACTATCTGTGAAGTGTGATAAAGCAAAGCATGATAAAAAGGCAGACAGATCAGAAACAGTATAGCTCAACCTTAAATTATTCATTTATTAAAAATTATTTAAAAGTTAAATTAATGCCTTTAACCATGCTACATCTTGACTCAGTTTCTTGGATGGTGAATACTTATAACTGATCAATTATATCTTAGTCTCAATATTTAAAATTTGTGCTCAAAATTTTGTTGATGGATGTATCCTGGGATGTTATAGATTGACAGTAGGGACAATGAAATCCCGAATGCTCAGTTGCCACAATGGTCTTGGCAAGGCAGGAACTGTGTGCATGGCCATACCCTGAAGCACGCCTTTTGCATGTGAGATGGCTATTTTGATTTCATTGTTTGGACTGTCAGGCTGAAACTTTAATCATGAGTACCAGGAAGAGTTTCAGAGGTACTTTGTAAAATCCTTAGTAACTGTTACATAAAGTACATCTCTGGGTTCAATGCAGTGCATTTTACTAAAGAATCTACATTCACAACATTAAATATTTCACAACAAAGCAGTGCAGATTATGAATAAATCAATTTTATGTCATAACATTTTACATTACAAAGAATTACTCCAACCTGGAATACTGTAAGCATGCTTATATTGTAGGGCTTTCAATTCTAATGGAAGATGGTTCAAATATTATAAATAATTAATTTTATGTACTACAAAATAGCTTAAGATTTTTTCATGTTACAAACAAAGAGAAAAATGTTAGAAGAGAATTTGTTGTGATTGTGGCAGAGGTTGAGAGATTGGAATTAAAACAAAACTGTCCTAACTGTAACTTATCTATTTGTGATGTGTGCAAAGTATAAAAAGTTGGCAGAAATGGAACCATTTTAAAATGGAGTCAAGGCAGCCATTCCAAAGGAATTGCATTACATGTCTTATGCCTTGAACATGGGAAAAATAACCTTTAAACTGGGCCAAACCAACATTGTCTTATAAGCAACTATTTGTAAAGCTAACAGGCAAGCAGGTCTCCTGATCACAAGGACTGACAGTTAAGGACATTTTTAAAAATCAGTAACCAGTCATGCATCACTAAATAACTTAGCTTGTTCACACCAAAAAATATTTTTCTCTTTTATTCATGTAATAGTTTCCCTTCTCTTTCTCATAAAAACCGCTTTGGGTTTCTGCCGGAGTCTATGCCTCTAAATTGCAATTTTTTTAAATCTCAAATAAACACTTGCCTCTCACATTGACTTTTTATTTTTAGGTTAAAGGCAACTGTGACAAATTCCTTGCTC
>NW_005357846.1:2168659-2223647 GCF_000412655.1 Myotis brandtii | reverse complement strand
TATACTAGGGGCCCGGTGCACAAAATTCGTGCACTGGGGGGGGGGTGTCCTTCAGCCCAACCTGCACCCTCTCCAATCAGGACCCCAGTGGGATTGGGCCTAAACAGGCAGTCGGACATCCCTCTCACAATCCAGGACTGCTGGCTCCCAACCGCTCGCCTGCCTGCCTGCCTGATTGCCCTTAACTGCTTCTGTCTGCCAGCCTGATCACCTCCTAACCACTCCCCTGCCTGCCTGGCCAACCCTAATTGTCCTCCCCTGCAGGCCTGGTCCCCCCCAACTGCCCTCCCTTTCAGGCCTGGTCCCTCCCAACTGCCCTTCCCTGCTGGCCTGATCACCCACAACTGCCTTCCCCTGTCAGCCATCTGTGGTGGCCATCTTGTGTCCACATGGGGTGGCCATCTTGTGTGTTGGAATGATGGTCAATTTGCATATTACTGCTTTATTATATAGGATAACCACTATCTTATTTGTAAAGGAGTTTCTAAAAGACTATAAATTACAACCATTGCTATTAAAATATTATTTTTTCACCAAATTCCTAGTTTTATTTAACTGCACATCTAGATCATTCTTTTTTTAAAAAAGTTAATTAATTAAAAAAAATAATTTTATTGAAGTAGCATTGTTTAATAACATTATTAATTTTCATGTGCCCAACATTATAATAGACTAGAGGCCCGGTGCACAAAAATTTGTGCACTCGGGGGGTGGGGAGGGGGGTCCCCCAGCCCGGCCTGTGCCCTCTCGCAGTCTGGGACCCGAATAAATCAATTTTATGTCATAACATTTTACATTACAAAGAATTACTCCAACCTGGAATACTGTAAGCATGCTTATATTGTAGGGCTTTCAATTCTAATGGAAGATGGTTCAAATATTATAAATAATTAATTTTATGTACTACAAAATAGCTTAAGATTTTTTCATGTTACAAACAAAGAGAAAAATGTTAGAAGAGAATTTGTTGTGATTGTGGCAGAGGTTGAGAGATTGGAATTAAAACAAAACTGTCCTAACTGTAACTTATCTATTTGTGATGTGTGCAAAGTATAAAAAGTTGGCAGAAATGGAACCATTTTAAAACGGAGTCAAGGCAGCCATTCCAAAGGAATTGCATTACATGTCTTATGCCTTGAACATGGGAAAATTAACCTTTGAACTGGGCCAAACCAACATTGTCTTATAAGCAACTATTTGTAAAGCTAACAGGCAAGCAGGTCTCCTGACCACAAGGACTGACAGTTAAGGACATTTTTAAAAATCAGTAACCAGTCATGCATCACTAAAGAATAACTTAGCTTGTTCACACCAAAAAATTTTTTTTTCTTTTATTCATGTAATAGTTTCCCTTCTCTTTCGCATAAAAACCACTTTGGGTTTCTGCCGGAGTCTATGACTCTAAATTGCAACTTTTTAAAATCTCAAATAAACACTTGCCTCTCACTTTGACTTTTTATTTTTAGGTTAAAGGCAACTGTGACAAATTCCTTGCTCCCCTCTAGAGCTGGCTGCTTTCTTCATACTTGATTTCCAAATCTAGACCAAAATGTTCTAATGAAGCTTCTTTTTATATTATATTAGAGGCCCGGTCCACAAAATTCGTGCACTGGGGGGTGGGGGGGGTTCCTCAGCCCAACCTGCACCCTCTCCAATCAGGACCCCAGTGGGATTGGGCCTAAACAGGCAGTCAGACATCCCTCTCACAATCCAACTGCCTCTGCCTCGGCCCCTGCCACTGTGGCTTTGTCTGGAAGGACATCTGGTCTAATTAGCATATTACCTTTTATTAGTATATACTAGGGACCCGGTGCACAAAGATTTGTGCACAGGGGGGGGGGGGTTCCTCAGCCCAACCTGCACCCTCTCCAATCAGGACCCCAGTGGGATTGGGCCTAAACAGGCAGTCGGACATCCCTCTCACAATCCAGGACTGCTGGCTCCCAACCGCTCGCCTGCCTGCCTGCCTGATTGCCCTTAACTGCTTCTGTCTGCCAGCCTGATCACCTCCTAACCACTCCCCTGCCTGCCTGGCCAACCCTAATTGTCCTCCCCTGCAGGCCTGGTCCCCCCCAACTGCCCTCCCTTTCAGGCCTGGTCCCTCCCAACTGCCCTTCCCTGCTGGCCTGATCACCCACAACTGCCTTCCCCTGTCAGCCATCTGTGGTGGCCATCTTGTGTCCACATGGGGTGGCCATCTTGTGTGTTGGAATGATGGTCAATTTGCATATTACTGCTTTATTATATAGGATAACCACTATCTTATTTGTAAAGGAGTTTCTAAAAGACTATAAATTACAACCATTGCTATTAAAATATTATTTTTTCACCAAATTCCTAGTTTTATTTAACTGCACATCTAGATCATTCTTTTTTTTAAAGTTAATTAATTAAAACATTAATTTTATTGAAGTAGCATTGTTTAATAACATAATTAAATTTCATGTGCCCAACATTATAATTGCAACTCAGAGGCCGGCAAGTCAGGCGGGGAACGTTGGAGTCTGCAGTCACTGGAGCAAGCAAGCCTCATGTTCGCTTCCAGCTGCCTGGCTGCCGGCCGCCATCTTGGCTGACAGTTAATTTGCATAAGGATATGCTGATTAGCCAATGGGAAGGGTAGGGGTCGTACGCCAATTACCATGTTTCTCTTTTATTAGTGTAGATATCTGTAACACTATTGAGTATTCACCACTCAAAATAAAATTTCCTTCCATTACCATATATTTGACTCCCTTTACCCAATTCATCCACTCTCTACCCTCCTTCCCCTCTGGTGACCACCATTCTGTTGTCTGTATCTATGAATTTGTTTGTTACTTTTTTGTTTTATATTCCACATTTGAGTGAAATCATACAATTTTTGTCTCTTTTCATCTGACTAATTTCACTTCACATAATACTCTCAAGATCCATCCATGTTGATACAAATGGCAATATTTTATCTTTTTTATGGCTGAGTAATATTGGGTCCTGGATTGTGAGAGGGTGCAGGCCAAGCTGAGAGACCCCACCAGTGCATGATCAGGGCTGGGGAGTGACCACGGGAGGGCTCCAGGGTGTGTCCAGCCATCTCACCCAGTCCTGATCAGCTGGACCCCAGTCTATATCTATATCTATATCTATATCTATAGATAGATATTCTCACATCTTTCTTATCTATTCATCTGTTATGGACACTTAGGTTGTTTCCATGTCTTGGCTATTGTAAATAATGCTGCATAGGGCTATATATTTTTATGAATTAATTTTTAATGTTTTCAGATAAAAACCCAGAAAGGGAACATTTGGGTCATATGACAATTCTAGTCTTAATTTTTAAAGGAAACTCTATACTGTTTTTCATAGTGGTAGCACCAATATAGTATATTCACATCAATAGTGTACAAGGGTTCTCTTTTCTCCCCATTCTTTCCATCATTTGTTTATTGTCCTTTTGACGGTAGTCATTCAATATTGTGAGATATTGTGAGGCAATATCTTATTGTGGTTTTGATTTACATTTTTCTAATAATGAATGATGTTGCACACTTTTCTATATGTCTGTTGGCCATTTATATGTCTTCCTTGGAAAAAGGTCTATTCAGATCCTCTGTCCATTTTTTAAATTGAATTTGTTGTTGTTATTGAGTTGTAAAAGTGTTTTTAACATTAATATTAAACCTTTATTGAAAGTATCACCTGGATCTGTCTTGATAAGAAAATCTAACTGGTAATTTTACTTAAATCTTATAAAATTAAATACTGTTGTAGGGAGAGTGAGTAGCCCAGAAACTAAGATTCTTAACAAACTAGAGGCCTGGTGCATGGATTTATGCACCAGTAGGGTCCCTTGGCCTGGCCTGTGGGGATCCAGCCAAAACCGGCTCTCTGACATCACCCGAGGGGTCCTGGATTGTGAGAGGGTGCAGGCCAAGCTGAGAGACCCCACCAGTGCATGATCAGGGCTGGGGAGTGACCACGGGAGGGCTCCAGGGTGTGTCCAGCCATCTCACCCAGTCCTGATCAGCTGGACCCCAGCAGCAAGCTAACCTACCGGTAGGAGCATCTTCCCTCTGGTGGTCAGTGTGCGTTATAGCAACTGGTTGAATGGTTGACACTTAGCATATTAGGCTTTTATTATATAGGACTAGAGGCCCGGTGCATGAAATTCGTGCATGGTGGGGGGGAATCCCTCAGCCTGGCCTACACCCTCTCCCCGGGACCCCCCCTCGGGGAATGTCCAACTGATCAGGCCTAAACTGGCAGTTGGACATTCCTCTCACAATCTGGGACCACTGGCTCCTAACCACTCACCTGCCTGCCTGCCTGATCACCCTAACCACTGTGCCTGCCAGCCTGATTGCCCATAACTGCTCTCCCCTGCTGGCCTGATCACCCCTAACTGCTCTCTCCTGCCAGCCTGATCGCCCCTAACTGCCTCTGTGGCTTTGTCCAGAAGGACATCTGGAAGGATGTCCAGAAGATGTCCAGTCTAATTAGCATATTACCCTTTTACTAGTAGAGATGATTTTACTAATAAAACTTAGTTTGTTTTGGTTGTTTTGGAGAGCAAAGAAAGGGAACAGTGATGCTTGAGAACTGATCACTAAATGATTGTCTTGTGCAATCTCCTAAAAAAGGAAAACTACTGGATGCTACAAATAGTTGTTTACAAAAGATTATTACTTAAAAAAAGAGATTATTATTTGACCTATTATCTTTTTCTTCAATGGTTATACATTGCGATTTGCTTTATAAATAAAATAAAACACTTGAAGATATGCATAGAATAGAAAGCATTGCTCTCAGCTTCTATACCACTTTCTAGTTTATTTAAGATTTTGTCCTTAACCTTCACATAGGTTGTTAAAGATCTGTGCCAGGTCAGTAAATTAATTGACTGAGTTTAAATGTGTAAAGCTCTACCTCCTCTTGAAAACAATGAAACTGTAGAAGACAATAGAACTTGCAGCGGTAGCAATGTAATGGCTTACTAAAGTGAATTAGTGGCCTGTACCAGATTTCATCTAGCTCTTTAACATATGTTTATCTACATAGCTATCTCTTTATCTATATAATGTGTATGTTTATGCACAATACATAAATGTTATGCAAAATGTATATAGAAGCAGATGCTTTACAAAGATTAAATGTTATTTTTTATATGTCTCCAAAGTCTGTGTCTCATATTAATACAATGGATTGTCAAGTTTTTCCATTGTTCCACTTCAAAGCATGCAATTATATTGCCTTAATTGGAAGCACTGATGTGTTTTCACCAAGGATGTTTATTTGTATTCTGACTACTGAGATATAAATATGGGACCATTTGCTATTTTTAGTTTTCTACTAATGTGGATTAAAAAACCACACTTTTTATCTTTATAAACAGACACATTGAGTTTATTGTAAGTTCAAAACTCTGTATTTGTGTTGGGATCATACAAAAAATCTTACTAGCTATTGTACTGAAATGAATCTTTATTCAAGGGTCATGATCATACACAGCAGAAAGTATAACAGACAAATTCACAGATTGGCTGATTTATGTATTACTATACATCCGATTAGCATGGATTCTATCCAAAAAGCTTTATGTGCATTTGACCAGAAGATTCTTAAATATTTTGTCATCTCTGACCAGTTTGGTTGGCATGGATTTAAAGTAAATTTTTGATAGTTATATGTTGCTAGTAAAAATACAGTTTCCTCCAAAATTTTTGGAGGATATAATCTCTCCAGGGATTTTAGTGGAACATTTTCATCTTGTCAGGCGATATCAATATTAATGTATACTAATGCTCAATGAATAGGTATTATATACTTCTTTTGTTTGTTAATCCTCACCTGAGGATATTTTTTTCCTCATTGCTTTTTAGAGATAGAGTGGAAGGAAGGGACAGAGGGGAAAAGAGAGTGACAAAGAGAAACATCGATATGAGAGAGACACATTGATTGGTTGCCTCCCATATGCTCCCTGACATGGGGGAGCTGGGGAGAGAACCCTCAGTCTAGTATGTGCCCCTTCACCAGGAATAAAAGCCTTGACCCTTCCTTCCATGCCCAGGCCAATGGTCTAACCATTGAGCACACCGGCCAGAACTATGTACTTTTCTTTAACCCTGTGTATGACAGCAGGGCTCTGTTGACCAACACTGCATGGATTCTGCCTTTTTCCATATTTGTGGCCTCTGTGAGATGAATTAATCAGTTAAGTTAAAATTGTCTTTGCCATAGACTCTAGCAATGCCATTTGTATCACTGACTGCGTTCCAGGTACCAGTTCAAGCACTTTACATTTATAAACTAACTTAATTTTCATAGCACACATGATGTACATTTGATTAGTTTCCTTATTTTATAGTTGAGGTAACCAAGGCAAATGGAAATTAAAAGACTGTGCTCTCTCATAACATTGAGGCTACTGTTCTTTAATTAACAAAAATATCACCACAAATAATTATTAGATATTTAGCATTTATTAAGAGGCCATCGTATCTCCAACATTTCCTTTACTTGTTCACAATGTCTTTTTTCAAAGCTAAGAAAAGATTCAATACCTCTCAGTGCTTTATCTACTAGTAAATCAGAATGCAGCCAAAAAGGTTTTTTTAAAAAAAAAACTTAGGCAATACTGAAGTTACAATAATTTGTTCATTCATTCATTTATCAAATACTGTATTGTGCATCTGCTATGCACCAAGCACTTTCCTGGACATGAGGGATACAAAAAATACAAAGATCCTAAGGGAGATTATATTATACTAGGGGCCCAGTGCACAAATTCATGCACCTTGAAAGGAACTGTGGGCCACAAGGCTGCAGTGGGCACAAGGGCTGGTCTTGGCCCATCCTCTGTGCCCCAGCCTGGCCCCTCCCGCAGCTGGCCCGAAGTCCCCTGTCTGCTGCTCACATCCACTGCCTGAGCAGAGCGATTTGGGGCTGGCGTCAGCAGTGGGTGCAAGTGGGGCCAGCACCATCAGTGGGGGCAATTGGGGCAGCTGCTGCCCCTTGCACCCGCTGATGGCACTGAGTGATCAGCACCAGTGCTGGGCATGAGCGGAGACTCTGGTGCTGGCTGCAGGTGTGAGTGGGGCTGTCGCCAGCATCAGGTGCGAGAGGTGGCTGCCAGCCCCAATTGCCCCTCAGGAGCAGGAGGAGGTGGAGAAGCCCTGAGTGGCAATTGGGGCCAGCAGCAGCCACTCGCACTCACCGATGGCGCCAAGCAATTGGTGTGAGCACTGGGCAGGACTGCAGCATGCTGGAGCAAAGAATTTTTAGTAAACACCAGAGGCTCGCCCCAATGACAGTGACTGGTGCCCTGCCTTAGTCTGGTGCCCCTGCTCACTCTGCCATGTTTCGCACTCTGCCGCCTGCTGCCCACACCCACCATGTTCCACGTGTGCCCCCTGGTGGTCAGCGCACATCATAGTGATCGGTTGTTCAGTTGTTCCACCGTTTGGTCTATTTGCATATTGGCCTTTTATTATATAGGATGACACAACCAAATAAACAAAGTCATTACAGATTGTGGTGTTTGTTCAGAAAAAGAGAGTAGATGCTGGAATATAAAATACATAGAAAGATTTTTATTTTTTTTTTAGATAGAGATAGAAAAACTTCTCTGAGGAAATAACTTTCAAGTGAGATCTAAAGAGAAAGAGAAGTCCTAGGAAGAGCCAGGGAAAAGGTATCAGCAAGAATCTGGTGCAAACAAGAGCCCAGAATGTTCCAATTTAGGGAAGGCCAGTGTGGCTTGAGCATGGTAGTGAGCCTGGCCTCTGTACATCAGGAGGGCAAAGCAGCCAGATCTTGCCATGTTCACAGGGGCAGTTTGACTTAGCATTCTGTCAACTGCCCTGATGGAGTCCATCAGCACAACACACACCTGATGGTGTTAACTTTGTTCTTGGTGGAGTGCGTTTCATGGCAGTGACAGGAACTAAGATTTACTGAACACGTATTATATGATAGTCCCAGTAATAGGTATTTTACATATTTTTTTTCTCATTTGACATTTACAGTCCTGTTATTAAAATGCATCTCTATTTCCCTGTGGTCGGCAAACTGCGGCTCTCGAGCCACATGCGGCTCTTTGGCCCCCTTAGTGTGGCTCTTCCTAAGCCTTAGGAGTACCCTAATTAAGTTAATAACAATGTACCTACCTATATAGTTTAAGTTTAAAAAATTTGGCTCTCAAAAGAAATTTCAATCATTGTACTGTTGATATTTGGCTCTGTTGACTAATGAGTTTGCCGACCACTGTACTAGGTAAATAAAGGGTTCAGAGTAGTTAAGTAACCGACCCAAGGTCACATGGCCATGCCTGAGTAATGGAGCCTAGACCTGACTCCAAAGCTTGAAGTGTTTCTACTATGTCCAGCTAGTTCCTTCTGACAGTGACAAGTCAGGATGTAGAGGATGAAATTGAATGATTCCACATGAACGTGTTCAATACAGAGCAGCCAGGAAGTTCTAGAAGGATGCGGTGACTGCCTAACAGAAATCTGTTGGACGCTGGGAGGCATGGCCTGTATTAGGCATTTGTGGAAAGCAGACACTGAGGCATGGAAAGCAGGAGTCAAAGCTTCTTTGTGCCAGAGTGGAGGCTTGCAGAGGACAATCATTCGTCTTCTTTCCCTAGTGCATATGTCTCTGGACAGTGTTTATTAGCAACCATGGGAAGGATTGGCATGTAGGAAAGGGTTATTATCAGTCCAGTTCCCATCAGACTAGTCTAAGCCTCATCCTTAATTTACTGTTTCCACTTCCTACCATGCAAAGCCATGATAGACATGAGCATAGCCCAAGGCTCAGAGAATGTTTTAAGAGTATGACATTAGTCTGTGTGCAACCACATTCCTAGTAGACCTAAACAGCTAAGTGGGGATTTCTATGGGGTTTGGGACTAAAAAGATGGACACTTTGCAGTTTTCCCCTTAGTAATAGCATAATTTCCCCCTTTTGCATTCAAGTTACATATGCATTATTCTTTTTTTTTTTTTCAATAGGGCCTCTGCTTTCTCTCTTCAGAAATCTGAGCACTGATATCATATTGTACTAGCTGTTTCATGGGAAAAGATGGATTATAAGACTATGAATTCAAATGGTGGTGGATTGCTGCTTTTTGAATCACCAGGTTCCTGAATATTAATTTCACATGTGCACCTCTTAAGCCATAATTAAGTTGAACAGCAACCCGATGGAAGGTTCCATCTTGTAGTGCTCAGACCTTATTCTCAGACTCCTTAGAGACACGATAGTTTTCTTTTTCTGCTCAGCATCCTTCATTTGATACACCTCTTTTGGGTTATATTTTTCCATGAAGTTATTTTAAGTCAGGAGCTTTTTTCCCCCTTGAATGGAAATAGGTTTTTCACTTTCAAGGCTGTCTAACAGGATGAAAAAGAAAGGTTGTGTAGAGAAGACTATGCACTAGCCTTTATTTAAAGGGAAAAATACCCCACAAAGATTCTGATGGGTAGAATATTGTGTGATTTTTTTTTTCTGTGTGTGTGAATTTATTTAATCAGTTCTTACTAATGGATTGATTTTAATGGAAGAAAAGAGGAAAGTAGAGAGAGGAAGATTGTGTGTTACAGTGATACATTTCCATTTTTCCTTAAACAAGTTCTTGCAGAGTTGCGAACTGACAAAGTTCTTCAAGAAACTAGTTTCCTGGAATGCCTGCAAGATAACGTCTTTCTCTCTTTCGCTCTTAGGGAGTCCCATCAGGGGAAGAGGGTTCAGGATTTAGAATGAGCATGTCATCAGAACTTATAGTTAGTTGTCTAGCTCTGACATAAAGTATAGTGGGAGTTCCCAAAGGCAATGCCTAGTAGCGCAGTGATCTCAGAGATTTCTACAAAGTCCCGAGATTTCCATGCAAAAATTCAGATTCAATAGGAAAGGCAGGTGGAGGGCTGGGGAGGCATAGAAATCCATGCAATTTTTAAAAGCTTTTCTGCAAATCCAGATGCAAAGCAGGTTTTGGAATTGCCAAGTAGAGGACTGAACTGCCATCAGTCATTAGGGGATCTTCTGTGTTCCTCACTCAGCAAACCTCTGCAAGCACAGAAACACGCCATGGGCCGCCTTGCAGATGAGCGCTCCTCCAGGCTCTGACAAAGATAGGTTACCACCCTTTTCCTATTGCTATTTCTTTGTTCATTTCTCTACCTATTTAAAAAAATATATGTTTTTATTGATTTCAGAGAAAGAAAGGGAGAGGGAGATAGACACATCAACGATGAGAGAATCATCGATTACTGCCTCCCACATGCCATCGAGTGGCAACCTGGGCATGTGCCCTGACCAGGAATTGAACCATGACCTCCTGGTTCATGGGTTGATGCTTAACCACTGAGCTACACTGGTTGGGCTCTCTTCCTCTTCTCGTTCATTTCTTCCCTAACTAAATCTTAGCTATATTTGCAGTGAAATTTGGGCAGAAAATGTATTATATGGACTTGTTTTTAAAAATCAAAATGTATTCTTGTGAGATGATTACTGTATTCCCTTAGTGAATTTATCCCACAAAAGTCTAGTCTGCTCATATCCTTCTTCCTGAGCCTGGGTAGGGTAGGGTGAGCCTGTCCCTTTTATCCAGTTGACAGATTGTGTATCACTAGCCAGCTCCTGTCACGGCCTCTCTTCACTTGAAGCCCGGCACATCTGGACCTTCCAAGTCCTAAATGTGAATGTCTCCTGCTTTCATGGATCCACTGGCGCTGAGCTTGATGATTTTAGCACTTCCTTTCCTCCTCATACCATCGTCTACTGTTGAACTTAGCAGTTTACCATTGCTGCTCGACTAGACATTATCCTCATGATTGGCTCCTTCAGAGACTCTGCTGTCTTCTCTTTAGTTCCCATGATTCTGGACTTCATCATTGCACCAATATGGAACCTTCTACTGCCTCTAGACATACTGTTCACAAACTGTTTCCCTTGATTTTGCAAAAAAACACTTATGTGTCTTCTTCTTTATTAGGGCCCCCTGGCATTATATACAGATCTTTCAATAACCCCAGGTTAGCAGGCTCCATCTGATATATTTGAGGGTGTTAAGTTTGAATATCTTAGTTGAATTTATTTAGTTCAACAAACACCTATGGAAGGCTATCTGTGTAATACATTATACTATATGCCATGAATCAAAGATAAATACCACACTGTCATTGTATCTGAGTATTTAATTTCTACTGGGATAAACATATAGGTGGTTTTAATACAATACACAATATGCTAGGACAGAATTATGCACAGGGCGCTATGGAAACACAGATAAAAACAGGTTTAGTTCAGCTCATGGATGTAAGGGCTGGAGGAGATTTATGGAGAAGAATGATACTTGAAATGAGTCCTTAAGGATAGCAGTGGGAGTGTGTTATAGGCAGAAGTAATCTGATCAACATTAGCATGGAGGTGTGAAGGTTGGGCTATGGATGAGGACGTATTGGAAAGCCATGGTAGGTGAGATGGAAGGGTAGGTGGGGGTACCGTAAAGAAGGCCGCAAGTACTATGCCAAAGTGCTTGGATTTCCCCCCTCTAGTTGATGGTTTCCTGTTAACGAGTTCCTGCAGGGCAGTGGTTTACTTAGATTTGTGTTTTAGATCAATCGGGATGGCTATTTATAGTGAATGGATTTCAGATCAGCAGTGCTGGAAGCAAGGGGACCAGTTAGAACACAGTAGCAATAGTCTGGAGTCTTGATTCAAGCAGGAGTTATTAGAATAGAAAAAGAGAGGATTTGAGAAATGCTAAGAGCTAAAGTTGTAAGCTTTAGACTGTGTATTCATTAATCCCTTAAAATTAACATTCACTGAGTGCCTGCTCTGTGCCAGGCATCAGTCTCGGTACTTTCCTACATCAGTGAACAACACAGACAAGCATCTCTGCCACCATGAAGCTGATGTTTAGTGGAAAAGATGGGCAATAACAAAAAAGTAAATGTGTCGTGTACTAATAGCAGTGCTATGGCTTGGAGTAGGGAGATAAAAGGTCTGGCGGTAGGATCACCAGATTTAGCCCGTCCCCTCCCCTCTCCCCCCCAAAAAATAAACAAACAGGACACCAGGTTACATTTGAATTTCAGCTGAACTATGTATACTTTTTTTTTTTTACTATTAATATATTACATGCATTTTGGGGAATATACTTCCCCCCCCCCCCCCCCCAAAAAAAAAATAAATAAATAAACAAACAGGACACCAGGTAACATTTGAATTTCAGCTAAACTATGTATACTTTTTTTTACTATTAATATATTACATGCATTTGGGGGAATAAAAGTACACAAAAATATTACTCCTGTTTATCTGAAATTCCAACATAGCCAGGTGTCCTGTATTTGATCTAGCAATGCTATTGTGGTTGGAGGTGTTATTGAGAGAGGATGGTGAGTGAAGCCCCCCTAATATATGATCTTTGAGTATTGCCCAGAGGAAGTGCAGAGAAAGCCAGGTTGCTATGTCTGGAAACACCATGCTGATGAGGGAACTGCAAGGGCAAAGGCCTGAACCAGGAGCATGAAGTGCTCCAAAGCTTTCAGGGAGGCCAGTGTGCAGGAGAGGAAAGGTAATCATAGCGAAAACCCCAGGTTTCCTGGGACGGAAGCAAATATGATTATGGGGACTCGCTTTCAAAACAAAGAACATCACGCTGTAAAACTTTGGTCTGAGTACAAATTAATTTAGGATGATAAAACAATTTACAGAAAATGACAACATCTAAAATATACAAAATACTGCAAATATTGCAAAATCCAGAGAAATACAGCAATACTTTTATTAACTGACTACCTGACACATCCCTCTGTAATATATATTTTCCCTACATTTTGAGCTGTGTATATTATGATCTTCTCTTCTTATGAAAATAATATCGTGATGTCATTTTCTATAGAGAGAGGAAAGATAATTTAGTCTTTAGCTTGGTTGAGGAAAATTTGTGCTTTATTATCAATAACTGAGAACATTCTCTTTCAGTTTGTTAATGCTGATGTCAAATGAAAGTTTAGATTTTTGTCAGATTTAAGAAAAATCTCTGTCATAATGTCTTCAAATATTAGCAGTAAGATTTAAGGACATTTCAAATTTTCTGAGGCAGAGACTGATCTTTAATACTTTTTGAATCAACAACTCACCAGCAATTTGCTGACAACGTCCTCATTGTAGTAGCCTATTACACATGTCATATTACTTTTGTTGATGTCAGTATTGCACTGCATCATGGGATATATTTCTAAAAGAAGAGCACTATTTCGAGTAGCCTTTGATGAGAACTGAATTCTACATGCATGTTTTTACACAGATTAGCTTCAGGCTTCATGCATTTCAATCTTCCTTTTTCTTCCATGTTCCCAGTGCTCAGCAACCCTACACCTGCTGTTATTGTAGTAAGTTTTCATGATACCTGGTGAGCTGGCACAGTGAGTAGTAACCATAACAACTTAAAAGGATGGCTGACAGCGGCCGAGCAGTACGTGGAAGTGACTGCACACTACATAAAGAAAGCCCTCTGAACCCAACTCAGTGTATCCTCATATCAGCATCCCCTGTAACTATGATTATGGCTAATCATTCATGAGGGGAAATGTGACAGACCATATATACAAAGTCAGAGTGGAAAGAGCTGGCGAACTTAACTGGTTGGAATTAAAATATCTTATTTTTATAATTTTTACAAAATTATGATCGTGTGAACACATTGCTAGGTCCCCTCCCAAGGACTTTGAAGATGCCTATCCCAGTGAGAGGTGCTTCATGAATTTCACAGTAAATCCACCTCTGCCATGGTTATCATCTATATGATCCCAATAAATAATCACTGACTATTGTTCTAACCAAAATGATGGCATTTTGAATTGTATTCATTTTTACCTGAACTTTTTAACATACCCCAAAATTAGAATTGTCTTATATTAAGTGATGTCTTACAAATGCTGTTGGCCAGGCAACAATTTAGAATAAGGTTGTCATTACCCGTGCAAGTATGTGCATCAACCAGGGCCAGCGTCAGGGTGCACTGGAGCTGTTCTATAATGGATTTGGCAGTGGCTACATGAGTAGTTAGTACATATGTAAAGAGCCAATGCTGTGGGAATGAAAAAAGGTGGTGAAGTAGATATAGTTAGTAATATTCCCCAAAAGGGAATAATAAATCTGGCTAGCTGCACATAATGCAAAACTCGATTAAGAGGCCAACATCAAAGTATTTTAGTGTTTTAAGGATTCTTTTATGAAAATGACACCATCAACATCATTAATGGTATGAAGAATGACAGTGTGGAAAAAAACAGATAGCAGGACTCTGAGTCAAATAAGTGATTTGCAACAGACAGATTCTGAATTTGGAAAAATTTAGGTATACCCTAAATAATTTATTTCACTTATACTTTCAAGTAAAATGAAACATAATAAAACCTATATCTGGTTGATTGTAAAAGATTTCTTTTAGTAAAATGTCTAAATGATAAGAAGTTTTGTGTCATGGTTTAATTGGAAGTATTTTTCTTTCTTAGTGGTACATAAAATGATAGTGCATCCTAAAATCAATGGCTCCTTAGATCTATAAAATACTGCAACTGTATTTGGAGATTGGGTAGCATGGCTGACCATGTATGTGTTTATGGATTGGGGACTGGTGAAAATGATGTAAATTCTCATCTTCTTTAAGAGGATCCCCTGTAACTATGATTATGGCTAATCATTCATGAGGGGAAATGTGACAGACCATATATACAAAGTCAGAGTGGAAAGAGCTGGCGAACTTAACTGGTTGGAATTAAAATATCTTATTTTTATAATTTTTACAAAATTATGATCGTGTGAACACATTGCTAGGTCCCCTCCCAAGGACTTTGAAGATGCCTATCCCAGTGAGAGGTGCTTCATGAATTTCACAGTAAATCCACCTCTGCCATGGTTATCATCTATATGATCCCAATAATTAATCACTGACTATTGTTCTAACCAAAATGATGGCATTTTGAATTGTATTCATTTTTACCTGGACTTTTTAACATACCCCAAAATTAGAATTGTCTTATATTAAGTGATGTCTTACAAATGCTGTTGGCCAGGCAACAATTTAGAATAAGGTTGTCATTACCCATGCAAGTATGTGCATCAACCAGGGCCAGCGTCAGGGTGCACTGGAGCTGTTCTATAATGGATTTGGCAGTGGCTACATGAGTAGTTAGTACATATGTAAAGAGCCAATGCTGTGGGAATGAAAAAAGGTGGTGAAGTAGATATAGTTAGTAATATTCCCCAAAAGGGAATAATAAATCTGGCTAGCTGCACATAATGCAAAACTCGATTAAGAGGCCAACATCAAAGTATTTTAGTGTTTTAAGGATTCTTTTATGAAAATGACACCATCAACATCATTAATGGTATGAAGAATGACAGTGTGGAAAAAAACAGATAGCAGGACTCTGAGTCAAATAAGTGATTTGCAACAGACAGATTCTGAATTTGGAAAAATTTAGGTATACCCTAAATAATTTATTTCACTTATACTTTCAAGTAAAATGAAACATAATAAAACCTATATCTGGTTGATTGTAAAAGATTTCTTTTAGTAAAATGTCTAAATGATAAGAAGTTTTGTGTCATGGTTTAATTGGAAGTATTTTTCTTTCTTAGTGGTACATAAAATGATAGTGCATCCTAAAATCAATGGCTCCTTAGATCTATAAAATACTGCAACTGTATTTGGAGATTGGGTAGCATGGCTGACCATGTATGTGTTTATGGATTGGGGACTGGTGAAAATGATGTAAATTCTCATCTTCTTTAAGAGGAAATCAATATGTATTGCCCAAATCTGAAAAACTAGGAAACAACAATGCAAATAGTGTATTATTTGGAGGTAAATTTACTTTATTAGTTTACTAGAGGCCCAGTGCACAAAATTCATGCATGGGGGTGTTTCCCTCAGCCCAACCTGCACCCTCTCCAATCCAGGACCCTTCGAGGGATGTCTGACTGATGGTTTAGGACAGTAGGATATCCCTCTCACAATCTGGGACCACTGACTCCTAACCGCTCGCCCGCCTGCCTGCCTGCCTGATTGCCCCTAACCACTCTGCCTGCCTGCATGATCACCCCTAACTGCTCTCCTGTTAGCCTAATTGCCCCTAACTGCCCTCCCCTGCTGGTCTGATTGCCCTTAACCTCCTCTGACTCAGCCCCCGCCAATGTGGCTGTGTTTGGAAGGACATCTGGAAGATGTCCGGTCTAATTAGCATATTACCCTTTTATTAGTATAGATTAGGTTTTCCATAATAAAGTACCACAGACTAGGAGGCTTAAACAATAGAAATGTCTTTTTTTTCCCCAATTCTGGAGGCTAGAAGTCCAAGATGAAGGCCTTGGCAGAGTTGGTTTCTCTTGAGGCCTCTCTTCTTGATTTCTACATGGTTGTCTTCCCCCTGTCAGTTCACGTGGTCTTCCCTCTATGTCTGTCTGTATCCAAATTTCCTCTTTATAAGGACAGTAGTCATATTAGATTTGGGATCACACTAGTAACCTCATTTTAACATAATTACCTCTTTAAAGGCTCTCTCCCCTAATATAGTCACAGTCTGAGGTAGTGGGAGTTAGGACTTCAATGTATGAATTGGGGGGTGGGGGAGGGGCCACACACAATTCAGCCCGCAATAAATATCAAACAACCTACCTAAATAATATAAAATGTCTTTCCACTGAGAAGGAAAATAGGGTAAACTGTTGTTTTCTTTACAATGCTTTACTTATCATGTACAACTATGATGAGAAATAAATAGAAAAAGCAGAGAGGAAGAGAATAAAGGAGAGGAATTGCAGACAGTAAGGTAGATGTTCCTTTTGGAGAGCACTTTTAAAAAGGGAACAGAGAAACAGCAGTAACTGGAAAGACATGTAGAGAGAAGTGATTTTTTAAAAAAAACAAATGTATATATTATATGTATGTTGGAATAATGAGAGAGAGAGAAACTGATGGGGTATTTAGGTGACTGAGCCCTCCTCTTGAGAAAGGAATGGAGACTGGATGAGTGTAGAGGGACTGACTCCAGGAGACTCCATGTAGGTGAGTCCTGATGCAGAGGAGTGAGGTGTGGAGGAAGGAGGTATAGAAGGTTATCTGGATTGCTTTTGTTTAGCAATGAAATAAAATGCAAAATCATTAGCTGAGAATGAAGACCAGGTATAGGTATTGGTAGTTCGAGAAGGAAAAATTATGAAATACTAGTAGTCATTTAGGAGAAAGAGTGAACCGACTAGCAAAAGACAAAATCTTAGCAGTATTGCAAAGAGCACACTGGAATTTAGTGACCATAAGTCTAAAATGAAGCCAGTCAATACGTAATGATTGATTACATGCTGGGCACTGAGGAATGTTATATGACATAAAGAAAGCATGTAGAATAGCTCCTGAATTCTTGCCTTGAACAAAGGGTAGGTATTGGTGCCACTGAATCAGGGGATACAGGTGGAGACATAGGTGTGTATTAGGGAGTAGAGATGGCATAATTTATTTTTAAGATGTTAAGTAAAAAGGGCCTATAGAATATCCAAGTGGACTGTCATTCGGCCAGAATTTCTGAAAATTAAAGGAAAATTTTAGGCTTGGTGATACCAGTTTACATCACAGGCACATATAAACACGAATTGAATGCTGTCGGCCAGATAGAGTGCTTAGAATGAACCTCATTGTGATGTTTGTTGGTTGTAAGATGTTTGTAGAGGACTGAGTAATTAAAGAGGGGGGACAGGAGAGATATTCAGGAATGGGGAGGCAAAGGGATCTTTAACATGCAAGGTGCAAACATAGAGGTTTGTGCACTGCTGGGGCTCATGAACTGTGCCCAAATTTTGGACTGCGGGCACAGTGGTAGTGAGTGGGTCCACTGATCTGACAGCTGCTCTGTACTTCATTTCCTCAATGCTTATTATTATTATTATTATTAAAATCTATATAGTTTATTGGTGTCATATCAATTGAACAAAAACAAAACTGATTATTCCTCCAACTTTATTGTATATAAAATATTTCTGATACATAGAAATATGTATATGTGCTAATTGAACAATTAAAAGTACACAGATGCCATTATCAGACCTGTTATGTTAAAACATCTATGACTTTATTATTATTTTATTTTAAAAGGAATGGCTCTTTGAATGTTCCATTATAGATGTATTGATTAAAAACACACCATATCCTTTAAGGTTCTCAGATTTTTAAATCTACTTTCAGCTCACTTTTTAGCAGATAAGAATTAGAATAAATGACAATTAGAACAGAATCCAATTCATACGTACTTTTCTCATTTAATTACAGGAACATTCTAAAATATCTAACAAAGTCAGACAGTATAATTAATTGTGCATACATATTTTATAAAACTGTAATCTTGAAATGTTTTATAGTTAAATAATCCAAAAAACAATTTAAGAAATCAATAGTGTCAAGATAATGTTTAGAGAATAAATGAAAGCATTTGGTGTGTGTCCAATATCAGAGGAAAAAATAGTTTAAAGGGAACTATATGAATACATTTTTAATAGTATTCTACATCATAATATGTAGTATTGTGAAATTGATCAGATTGACTTCATATAGTAATGCATTTTACATAGTTTTATTCAATTACATTAAATGCTTCATAATCATTTAAAGAAATATCATTTTAAACGTTAAAATGTGTTAAATTGTTAAATAATTTAATGTACCAGGATTTACAGAAGAGTAGTTTCTTTTACCTTTCACTCCTGAATCTTTAAAATAAAGGGTATCAGCACATGGTATTCAATTTGTATTTTCTCTTTTAAGGATTTTGCATACAATACTTTTGGGAATATAATACAATTTTCAACTTTGAAAATTAAAACATGTGCCATTAATCCTAGTTTTTCTCATCAATTTATGCATTTATCTTATTTTGCCCTCTTTGGAGAGGGAGTTCATTCACCCCCCAGGATAGGTCTGCACAACAAACACAAGATGGGAAAGGCCTGAATTCCTTGCTGATTTGTTATGTGTTTGTTTATGTTTGTGTGTGCATGCCTGTGTTTAACACAACTTCACATAATCTTACTTATTTACATTTACTACTTCACTATCATTAGACAGAGACAACCCCTGCTGTATTTTGTATACATCTTTTTGTTCCTTTTCCCGATGTGCCACCTATGTATTACAGGCTCTGTGCGTAATTACTAAGTAGATCATTTCCTTTGCATCTGTATACGACAAATTATGTAGTAAATTTTGGGTTTTTCTATATACTCAAATAGCTTTGCTATTAAGAAGGCAGGATTTATAGCAGTTCTGAGCACAAACTTTGGAGTTAGACAATTTGAGTTCACTCTTCCATTTTCTAGTTATGAAATTCTGAGTAAATCACTTAAGCTCTCTAAGCCTCAAATTCTCATGTGTGAAATGAAATAATAATATGTGTAAGATACTCATAGGATTATCATAAATATGAAATGAAATAATATAGGTAAAATGTTTAGCAACATGTTTTGCCTATATTTTAATTAAGTTCAGTTGGACTAGTTTTTGAGACCTAGTTATTTATATCCACTTGCATGTTGTGGTGGAACCCAATTGGAGTGTCTTTCTAGCACAGTATAGGATCTCCCTTTAGGAAAATAGTCCAGATATTCCGAAGTGCATCATGATATGGCCTCTTGGTTGAGAGTAGATTGGACTAGGGACAGGACCTAATTCAATCCCTCCCTAGAAATTTTCAAACCAAAACAAGAGAAAGGGCTTTATTGAATCTGTCTCTGAGGGTAGAGCTAAAAGATGTGATGCTGAAAAACTACTGTCAACTTGTACCATACCACACGAAGGGGTCAGGTTGTTAATTAGAGAGAATATGGTTAAAAGCAGAAAGAAACATTAGAGTCTTTTATCCTTTGTTTGTTGAGCACCTACTTGCTAGATAGTGATGAGCACAAAGGACACGATGCTGAGCAGAAGCAGACAAGGCTCCCGCTTCTTGGAGTGCATCAGCTAATGAAATGTCTAGTGCTGCAGACATGCCCTGATGGGACAAACACAACCACGAGTGACTGCACACTACACGCTATGAAGGAGGGATAAAGGTCCAATGACAGCACTGATTAGAGTCAGACAAGGCTTTTGTAAGTAAGTCACACTTGAGCTGATCCAAAGGATCAGAAGTGGCAATCTAGGCAAAGATAAAGAAGAAGGTGGCTGAGGTGGGGAAAGAAAAGAGGAATAAAGAATGTAAAGAGGAACTGGAAGCATTTGAGAAACTAAAAGAAAGCTAAATGATGGAATGGTGGCTCTTTGGGCAAATTATTTAACCACTAGAGGCACAGTGCATGAATTTGTGCATAGGTGGGGTCCAGCTGCTTGCCCCGATGGGGGCCAATCTGAGCCGGGCCGGTGGAGGGTAGGGTACATGGGAGGTTGGCCACCAGCCCTGCCCCTGATCAGGGTGGGGGGTCATTTGGGGGTGGGGTCGGCCAGGGGGAGAGGCCATGGGAGGTTGCAGGGGGCTCATTAGGGCCTCAATCCGGCTGGTTGGCCGCTGCAGTGCACGTCATAGCGACTGTTCATTCTGGTCATTCTGGTCATTCCATCATTCCGGTCGCTTGGCTTTTATATATATAGATATCTGCACCAACATTAGGGCCTCAATCCGGCTGGTTGGCCGCTGCAGTGCACGTCATAGCGACTGTTCATTCTGGTCATTCTGGTCATTCCATCATTCCGGTCGCTTGGCTTTTATATATATAGATATTCTGCACCAACTTCATCAAATGCTTAAGGGATGACACAAATTATGTAGCAACCTCAGAGTGGTTGGTGAGAACAAGGTGAAAAAATACATGTAAAGTACTTAGCATAATGCATTTAGTACCCACTAAGAGTTCAAGGTATATTTATCATATTAGTTGATAAGAGTGATGCAAGAAGAGGCTGAGAGGTAACCGAGAGCATGGGAGTTGACATGATTTCCATTTTGGAAAGATTTCCAAATCTGTACAGTAGAAAAGAAACTCACAGAAACAAGAATATGTAGGGAGGCAAGGACTAGGAGATAGGAGCCTTGATGTGGGTGTGGTGACAGTGAAGGGGACAGATTTTAGAGTGCTTGGAAAGTGAAATCTATAAGACTTAGAGATAAATTGGAAATGAATGTAAATGAGAAAAAGGTATCAGGAGTAGCAAGAAAGTTGTAAGGGATGAATTCAGTTCCATGCAGTTGTAAGACTGCAGTTGTCATTTCCCTGATGGCTTTTGGCCAGGAGTCCTTCTCAGGTTCTGGAGGCCTCCCAATTACCTTCTCCTTCAAAGCCAGCAAAGATATGTTTGCATTGATTTTGACAAAAAAAGAGAAAGAGAGAGAGGGAAACATCTATGTGAGAGAAATATTGATCGATTGTCTCCTATACCTGCCCAGACCAGGATCAAACTCACAATACTCCAACCAACCCAGCCACGAAACCAGGGCTCGAGTCCTTTGAATACTTCTCACTTACCTCCTCCTCAGCCTTACTTCTCCCGCTTCTTCTTCTACAGTTCTTTGACTTCATCTGGAGCACATTCTTTGCTTTTAAAGGCTTTTGTGATTGAAAACATCTATATATATAAAAGGCTAATCAACCATCTGACTGGCCAACTGACTGGTAGGTATGATGTGCACTGACCACCAGGGGGCAGATGCTCAATGCAGGAGCTGCTGAGCTATGGTGACCTGGCAGCGGTGGTTTTCAGGTGATGCACCCCAGAACCAGAGAGGAAGGAGCCCGATTCTTCACGGGACTGTGCAATTCCACCTTTGGCTGTGGGTTATTTTGTTGCTGAGGCACTGTCATCCTCGATTCTGGTTTGCTGCAGAGCTGAGGTGACCGCAGACACCCTTTGAACTGCAGCGCTGCCCCAGGTGTGGCTGTCTGGGAAGGGACCAGTGGAGGTTGGCTCCAGGACGTGTCCGTCCCGTCTCGCCCAGTCCCACCCCACTGGCCACCTTCTAATTAATTTCCTTTCAATGTGCACAAATCTGTGCACGGGGCCACTAGTATACTAATAATCTTCCTATTTTAAACCCATAACTTAAATATCACCTGCAAAGTCCCTTTTGCCATGTAACAATGTTGCATTTTTATAGGCTCCAGGGGTTAAAGTGTAGACAATTTTGAGGAGCCATTATTCTGCTTATAGCAAACACATATTCTCAAATAGTTACATGTTTAAATTTTGGGAGATCCCAGAGTCTGAGAATTTTTTACTGGTAAACAATTAAGAAAAAAAAATAACACATGTACTGCATTTTCATAAGGAAATTTGTAAATTATACTTATATTAGCTAACATTGTTTTATTTCTTAAATTACCATCAAATTACACATGTTTGGTAACTCCCTTTGAAGTAAATGAGCAACATTTATTCTCAATATAGCTTCCATTTTAACTAGGCACATTAAATATCATTAGCACAAATTCATTATAAATTACATGCCACATTTCATACAGGGCTTATTTACCCAGCACTTGTTATATATGAAAAGTTAACTAAGATAATATTAATATTAGTTTTAGTAAATACCCTGCAGTTAACTAGAATCTACTTATTATGAGAAGCAATTCTCACTTCCTTTAGTAATATTCACAATGGACAAAAATCTAATCCATGTTTAGTTTATACTTATTAATCTAACCACTCTACACTTATTTTCATTCTAATAATATTGTAAATTCAGAAACATTTAAACTAGATGGAGTTTAAATTTCAAACATCAGTGTTTCATGTCATTAAGTATGGTAAGATCTATAAATTCTCTATAATTACCCAGATTATCTATTTTAACGTAACATCCTTTTCTAAGAATGTAATTTGGATTTTTGGCATTAGTTCTTGATTCAAGTTTTATCCAAGCTCCACGGGTGTGGATATCCCCTGCAGAGGCACATCCATTCCTAACAAGGGTCTATTTTTTGGAACTTGGTAATCATTTTACTACAGATGACAATCCTTGTGAGGCTGTAGCTTTTCAAGCCAGAGTGGTGTTCCCTGATACTTTTTAAGCCCCTGTTCAAATGTAAATTAGAAGAGACCATTTACAATACCTATTCTAGGCATCCATATGCAACACCAGATAGAAAAAAAATTTGTAAGAAGCTATTCCTATATTTATCTATGACACTTCGTCACTATGACACTTTAGTGCTGGAGCCGCCAAACTAGAATCATTTCAGTTATTTACCTAAGGGAGAAACCATCCAAAACAGACAGACCTTTGTGTCTTTCAGAGCTGGATTGAATAACTGGAGAGCAAGTGACTTTTTCGTGCTCTTGGTCTAATTAGATAGCACTTTGGTCAAAGGGGTTATTTGCAACTTTTCCTGAATGAGAGACTCAATGCCCTTAACTGGATTTTGAAGTCAGAGGGGACCTTTGATGGCCTAATATCACCCTTTTCACTGCAGATTTTAATTTTACAATGTTCCATTTTTTAGGTAAATGAGCAGAAGGCAATTATTAGCAACATCTGAGGGCAATAAAAAAGAAAAGTATCAAGATACTCCCCCAGCCTTTTAATGAAAGGTAAAAGAAGTGTGTGTGTGGGGAGGTGGGCGGGGGAGAGGGGGAGAGAAGAGGATCGCCTATGAAAGGAGAAACTTCCTTTCTGTAAATTTTCATGTTTTCTACATAATTGTAATGTTGGCAATTTAGTATCCTATTAATTTAGAACTTGACTGTGGAAATATCTTTTTATCAACAGAAGTGCAATTATTATCACCAAACATCATTATCATTTGAAATCAAAAAGGCCAGGAGACAGACCCTCTTGTTGGTAGTTAATGAATAAAGTCTCATTGGTATCACTTACACAAGATGTCACCTAAAATCCTTGGGATCGGAATCTCTCTGCTTTTCTATTTATAATCTGTAACATTTTAACTCTCTGAGCCTAGCTATTTTCAACTGCAAACTTAGATCAATATAACTTAATTCATAGGTTTGTTAATGGCTAAGTGCAATAATGCTTGTGAAAATTTGTACATGCTTATTATCTAAGTGCTCAATAAATGAAGATTCTATTATTGCCATCATAGTACTTATTTTATGTGAAGCTCGTAGCAAACCTGTGAAATAGACAAAGAAAGCATTATGATTATTATCATAATAATGAAGAAAATGAAACAGAATTAGTTGGAGGCTTTCTTGTATTTGACGGATCGTTCTTGATGACTTCCACCACTCAGTGCTGCTTCTTAGTCATTCAGTTGCCCATCTAGACATGAAGGAGTCATAATTTAGAGTATATTCTTGATTTAAAGATATGCAATCACCTGTCATGTGTACAGCATACTGCTAAGAATGCTGGAGGAAACAGAGAAGCAAAATCCCTATATGTGCTCCTTGTTCAGTAGACCTGAGGTCTGTTCTACTTGGTTCCTTGTCCTTCTTGGCTCAGAGAGTTGTCTCAAAAGCGTAATCATGGGGTTAAGTCACCATGAATATAATGTTGCCTATAATATATATTCTCTAACATATGAAGGACTTGGTTTCCTCCTCTATTTGGTTTTTAGGAAAAGATAATTACCTCTCCTTGCCCATTATTTTTCCCATCTCTTTTTTTCATCATTGAACAAATTTTAATTGAAAGATCAGCAGTTGAGCCTGACCTCTCTAATAGACAAATCCATTATTTCCTCTTTTTGTTCATCCTAGTGCAGTGATGGCGAACCTTTTGAGCTCGGCATGTCAGCATTTTGAAAAACCCTAACTTAACTCTGGTGCCGTGTCACATATAGAAATTTTTTTATATTTGCAACCATGGTAAAACAAAGATTTATATTTTTGATATTTATTTTATATATTTAAATGCCATTTAACAAAGAAAAATCAACCCAAAAAAATGAGTTCGCGTGTCACCTCTGACACGTGTGTCATAGGTTTGCCATCACTGTCCTAGTGTCTCTAAAAATGTCAAATGATAAGCCTTGAGAGGGAAATGGAAATGATTTTTCTCCATCTCACTATTAAAATTAGCCATCAGTAGGTATTTAGTTGCAATATTACTAAAAAATATCATTTGAATTTTTGTTCCTTGATATAGAAATTAACCAGCATTCATTGAAGGAAAATATATATAAAATGTTGGATTAAATTAAAGGGATTGTAGGTGGTTTTACTACAGAGCTTTTCTTCTATCATATTTACACACTTAAAAAGAGCTAGCATTATCTTTAAGTGACACAAGATGATGGCTGAAGTTCCTTGCAATCTGAGTATGTTGTCTTGGATCACATAACATGCTGATGGTTCATGACTGGTTCTAATAACATAAGGATGTAAGGAATAAGCAGGTAGACTGTATTAAATGTGTGCGTTTGAGTCTTTTATGCATGTGTGTTTGTGAATTAGTAAAATTAGAATCAGAGGGAATTAAGAGTGGGAGAAAGAAGAAAAGCAAGATAAAATGGCACACAAATCCAAATGCTCCAAAATACTAAGTCCTGATTTTGGTCAGAATCCAAAGGAACACACACTTTATGTCTCTCTCCTTTTTTCTCCCTCTGCTTATCATTCATCTTCCATTCCATTAGATCTGGTTTAAATCTGTAGTGTTATATGACAACTTTAGGGAGCTATATTTTTTCATCTCCAGTTTTATTTTCATATGAAGTCTATGTAACTGTAGGCCAATAGCATGACCACAGCATGAGAACATTTCTGAATGATAGAGAATCAGATTTGTTTTAGCATATTTCAAAAGCCCTTTTCCTGAATTGATTCTTTATAGTTTAGTATTAAAACATGTATTTTTCCAAGAAAACAAGGGCTAGTTGTCTTCTTGCTCTTTTTTTTTAAAATTGAAGCTGTGTAGGAAAGAGACAGGAAATGGCTAGAATGCACATTCACTATGTAAATGGGCACAAACAAACATAATATTTCGAAATGTGCCTCTGCTTAGGAGAAAGAAAGCAAAGGTGTGCACCTTGAGGAAAAGAAAAGGGGTGGAAAGGGGAAAGAGAGAGAGAGAGAGAGAGAGAGAGAGAGAGAAAGCAAATCCTTTTTATCTGGAGGTCTCAGGGAAGGATCTCAATAGAATATCCATCAGCTTTCCATGTATGTCCTCTCAGGGAGGTGGTCTCTAATGATTATTTGGTGCCTGAACAGGGGGTCATTAGTCATTGCAGTTAGTCCTGATGTCAGTCTTGGCATTTCCTCGCCTGGCCTTGTTGCTTTTCTGGACCTGGAGCTGAAGTACAACTGAGGCCTAGATGATATTTCTAGGCCTTAATGCTTAAGGGAGTTTTGTACAAGGGAGTCACATAAGGCTGTTCTCTGGCTGCTTTGTTTCTCTTCCAACGGGGTGTACCGCATGATTAGCAACATGCCAGGGGAGGAAAGGTGAGGGGAGGGTCCAAACTGTATGACCAGTGATATGAAAGATTGAGGGGTCTAAACTGAATAACCAGGGATATGCTACAGAAGGAAAGGTCACCTGGGGCGGGGGTGGGCTGGGTGGGCAGGTCCCACCTTACAATTGATTGCCTATAGCTAGGCACCTGTGATTTTCCACCTTGGTGACTTTCCATACCTGGCTTATTGTTACTGGTCTGCTCAGGTCTGTCTAACTGCCTATTATATCATAACAACAGGAACAATCCAATTACTCTTTTCGCATCTAAGTGAAGTGTGGCTTTCCAATAATCCAGTTCTTTCAGCTGTACCTCTCCAACAGGCCTCTTTATGGTGAATGTCACCTCACAGCTGAAGCAAGTTTATGGGGCACTGCAGGGCCCCAGGTGCTCTTTGTTCATGGAGAACCAGAGAACTTCAGTCTCAAGGACTGCGAATCCACCAGCTTTCATCAGTGTGAAATGCGTTTTAAATCAATGTCGGGCTGGCTGCAAAATTTTTGTCGCCAACTTCATAGTAACTCCAGCTGTCCCACAGTTCTGTGAGCACCTATCCAATTACATACGCTAAAACATAGGAAATGAGCAAAAACAATGATTTTATGCTATGTTAGAGAAAAAGAGATGACGATGCAGAATCAAAACTACAGAACCCAAAACAATAATTTTAATCAGTGTCATAGAGAGAAAAAGCCTTGGTATATTATCATGGATGTAAAGAAAATACAACATATAGAAGCTTTATGTACTATAGATACCAAAGTGAAACTATTAACATTTTCATGTCTTACCTAGAGAATGCTGAAAAACCTTTCATTTTCTTTTGTCTGGCATTTAAAAAGATTTTTATTGATTGATTGATTCCAGATAGAGAAGAAGGGAGAGAGAGGGGAGAGAGAGAGAGAGAGAGAGAGAGAGAGAGAGATCCCCTGTTCCACTAACCCACACCTTTACTGCTTGATTCCTGTATGCACCTTGACCAGGGATCTAACTCGAGGAGAGAGGAGAGAGGAGAGAGGAGAGAGGAGAGATCCCCTGTTCCACCAATCCACACATTTACTGCTTGATTACTGTATGCACCTTGACCAGGGATCTAACCCGTAACCCTGGCATACTGGGAGGATGCTCCAACCAACTTAGCTATGTGGCCAGGGCTTGTCTGGTATTTCTGATGCCATCTTTCCTCACATGTGAGTTTGGTCAGTCACTATTTCAAACATTAGTATATTGAAAACATTACTATACAGAAAATTCAAATACAATGGTTTTGCTGTTAGGTATCATATTTCACACAGGATTCTTTAATTATTAGTAAGGAAGTTTTGATTTTTTTCATATTAAAACAAGTCTCTTTAGTACTTCTAGGCCTCAAATATTTTTGGTTTTAATTTCATGTCACTAGCGTAGTCATTAGAGTTGGCACATTTTGCTATTCATTATTTCCCTGAGTGGCGATTACATGACCAGAAGTGATAAAATACTTCATGAAGTAGTGTTTATCAGCTATTTGTCTGCATGTACAATTTTGCTGAATATGGTTTTGCTTCACTGACAAATTTGAACACAAGTTGATGGCCTGATAATGTTCATTGCCTAATTGGCCTTGTTGGGAAAGTTGTAGACAATTTGGTTGTGTTGGAAAATGCTTTAATATTGTCCAAAGCATAGGGGGAATAAGTGCTGTGTCTAACCAGAAAAGATGACAAGGGAAAGTAATAAATAAATAAATTAGGAAGAATAAGAAAATGTGACTGTCTGAGAAAGAGCGTAGAAGGCAACTAGAACATGTCTCTGTCAGCTGTTTGGGAGACAGGGAAGGGGAGTGAGAAACAGAGCTTTATTGGAAACAGAGAAGCAACATGCAGGTCATGGAACCAGAATTCCTGAGCTAAAAGTTTATCTTGAGCACTTCCTGCTGTGGGACGATGGCAAACTGCTTAATCTCAGCCTCAGTTACTTAGCTCTGAAATGGGACTAATAATAGTACCCACCTCATAGACCCATTGGAACGATTCCATGAGATAGACCATGCCCTGATCCTTAGTCCGGACATGCCCCTCTCTAAATGTGAGCGCTATGAAATCCCAAGAGTGTGTTGTGGTCACAGAGCGGGCAGCTCGAGGGAAAACTGTAAAGCTAGAGCAAAAGAATATAAAATTAATATTGTCAACAAAAGGGATTTGATAAGATAAATATATGCTACCATGGCTACAATGTAAATTTGCTGGAAATATCTTTGAATGAGTGTGAGATTGTAACAGTCAACTTTAAGTTAGAAGAAAAGTCGAGTTATTACTTTTTAGGTTCAAGTAGGATTGCCTAATGGATTTCATACGCAATGTAAGACTATATGCCTGACTTACTTTCCCTGGCTCCCTTTGAAGGGGAGAATGAGAGACTTAGTAGAAGGTGACTTGGCAGACACAGCAGCACAATCTTATGCATTGACTCCAGAGATCCTGGTGAGAAAAGGAGCTGTGGAAGTTGCTGGAAAGGGTTGGAACGATTCCATGAGATAGACCATGCCCTGATCCTTAGTCCAGGCATGCCCCTCTCTAAATGTAAGCGCTATGAAATCCCAAGAGTGTGTTGTGGTCACATAGGGGGGAGCTCTAAGGAAAACGGTAAAGCCAGAGCAAAAGAATATAAAATTAGTATTGTCAATAAAAGGGATTTGATAAGACAAATATATGCTACCATGGCTACAATGTAAATTTGCTGGAAATAGCTTTGAATGAGTGTGAGATTGTAACAGTCGACTTCAAGTTAGAAGAAAAGTCGAGTTATTAGTTTTTAGGTTCAAGTAGGATTGCCTAATGGATTTCATACGCAATGTAAGACTATATGCCTGACTTACTTTCCCTGGCTCCCTTTGAAGGGGAGAATGAGAGACTTAGTAGAAGGTGACTTGGCAGACACAGCAGCACAATCTTATATGCATTGACTCCAGAGATCCTGGTGAGAAAAGGAGCTGTGGAAGTTGCTGGAAAGGGGCACATGTTTCTATCGATTTCTCCTGGCCAGAAAAATCACGAGGCCATGACTCATTACAAGACTAGATTACCCTAAAGCGAGTGTTGGGTCCCTTTGCTTTGGTGGTTGATCTGTTTGGCAGAGATGGAGTGCTAATATACCGAAGCACCTGTAATGGTACCAGGTGAGCAGGTTTCCTTATGAGTCACAGTCTCTACATCTTCAAAATTGTTAAAATCCTAACTTCCTCACTGGCAGGTTATAAGAATTAAAATATATCACACACAAAAACACTGCCTAAAACAGTGTTTAGGACATAGTAGCTGTGCTATAATTGTTAATTCCCTCTATTCACCTGTTTCTTCCACTATTCCTTTAGATGTGACATCCAGCTGACAGCATGATAACTTATTTATTTTTCTTGTCTACTTAGTTGATAAGCTACTGCTTTTTCCTGGACAGTGAACATTTCCTTTGTCTGTTTTCTTGGTCCTCTAATAGATTCTCTTTTCTTTTATTTAAGTTCTTAAAAATATATATATATTTTATTGATTTCAGAGAGAGGAAGGGAGAGGGAGAGCTAGAAACACTGATGATGAGAGAGAATCATTGGTTGCCTGCCTCCCGCATGTCCTCTAAGGGGATCAAGCCCACAACCTGAGCATGTACCCTGACCAGGAGTCAAACTGTGACCTCCTGGTTCATGCATTGACGCTCAACCTTTGAACGACACCAGCAGCGCTAGATTCTCTTTTCAGTTCCCTTCTGTACTTACTATCTTCTCTTGGCACCTCTAGATTCATTTCCTCCTTCTCTACTTTTCTCTGCTTTAATAATGGACTGCATCCGTGGTCCGTGCTTGTGGCTTCTGGATGTGTTTGAGCAATGGAGAAGGAAAACAGTGAATATGAAGAATTTATAGGGTCACCAAGAGCTGGCTGCATCAGGTTAGGACCACCTAACCGTTAGGTGGTCCTCTCCATGTAGTTCTGTCAACTCATTCAGTTGAATGCCTCCTTTCCACTTCCCATCAGACCTAGGAGTCACTGCCCACTGTTACTAGCCCAAGATCTTAATAAATATCTCCCTTTTAAACTCTTCTCTAATTACCTATTTGAACATGCTGTCTCTAGGTAGGGTGCGTGGAAGGATACACTTCCTCTTCGCTTGGATTCTACGCTCTTGATCTTATTTCTCTATATTAATATGAGATCCTATCTTTCATCTACAAAGTTTCCAATGTATAACAAAATCAAAGCACATTTAAATAATACATATCTCAGTAGAGAACACTCTGGTTTCCAGGTTTCACTGGTCTAATTATTAGGTGCCTGAGTGGGTGGGACTCTAATCTGTAAATGTATTTTTTTTATGTCTTAATATATAAACTAAACATGGCTAACAATATAATATCTATTTTGGAATTTGATATAAAGTTATTTTATTTCCTGATCTCTTGTTTAGAAAGTAGTAGCTGACTGTCAATAGACTTTATACATAAAATGCTCTCAAGCATGCATCTCCAGGATAGAATTATAGTAAAGTTTCATGCACAGCATGTATTTGTTTAACTAGACATTTATATCACTAAACCACACATTAGATAAAGGATAGGTTATTTTTAGTAACTTCTAAATGGAAGTTACTATTGTTTTACTTTTTTATTACTTAAAATTCCAAAGATCTGAATTCAATACCTAAGTAGAAAGGCATTAAAGAACATAAAACATAAAAAGAAAGGAAGTTTATTAGAAATTAAATTTTCTCTCTAATTAGATCTGGTGTTCACATCTGAGGAAAATGAAATGGCCTTTAGCAAACACTTTACAAGCATGGTTTTTGTATAAGGAAAGGTAGGTGACATAATGATCAATTATGAGACTGACATACTATTTTCTTTTATCTTTGCTAAAATTCAAAGTGCTGTGTTATACTATGGCATATCTTTCAGGAGTCCTATTAGATGTGTATTTTATTTGCTAATTAGTGTGGGTAGTTCATCAATTTGTAGCCAATAGGGCACTGGGCGTGGATCAGAAAGATATCTGACAAAGACTGACATGTACAGTTAAAAAGCAAAAACTAAACTTATATTTCCCATTTTTATAGAGAGTTTTATAAAATTTTTTCTTTGATTTGTATGTATTCTCTAGGAAAGATAAATGTTAAAACAGATTATTTTTTTTGACGACAAATAGCTGGCATTTATTGTTCTAGATGTTCTTAATAAAAGAAACAAGACCACAGTCCTAGCCAGTTTGGCTCAGTGGATAGAGTGTCCTCCTGTGGACTGAAGGGTCCCAGGTTCTATTCTGGTCAAGGGCACATGCCCGGGTTGCAGGCTCGATCCCCAGTGTGGGGCAAGCAGAAGGCAGCTAATCAGTGATTCTCTCTCATCATTGATGGTTCTATCTCTCTCTCCCTCTCCCTTCTTCTCTGAAATCAATAAAAACATATTAAAAAATAAAGAAACAAGACTACGTTTTAAAATAATGTTGTGAATAACAATGTATTACTAAATGGGTTTGTAACCTGGACCATTTGTGGGCCTGATATCCAAGGTAAAACAGAATTTGACATTCTAGTGTACAGAGATCTGTACATCTTTGCTTGTATGATGCCAAATAACATCAATATAATAAACTGAGGTAAAATTCCACAAAGGTTTTCCAAATACTAATTTTTTCGAAGGATAGTACCGCATAAGTAATCTGATACTTGTGTTAATCAGTGATATATTTTAACATAGCGCATATATGATACCACATACACACACATATATATCTTATTTATTGATTTATTCAGCAAATATTTTTGGAGAATCTTTAATATTCTGGGTACAAGAGCTGCAACAGTGGGCTCAACATGGTCTCTGTCCTCATGAACATCACAAATGATTGAGCACTTGCTGTAGATATGAGCAATTTTCTACATAACAAAATAATTAGGACTATTTAAAGACAGAAATAGAAAAAATAAAAGAACTATTGTTAATCAAGGCCTTTTCAAAATAGGGTACTGCCTCTTAAGTTTAGAAGGACTAATCTCAAATAAATGTAAAACCAGGTTTCAGGGTATTTTTATTTCACTTCTATTTTGAATTGACATGGTTTTCTCCTGTCTATAAAAGTCAAACTTCTCTCTGCCTACTACAATATGTTTTAAGCTTATTTAGATGTCTTTTAATAATATCTTTGAGGTATTTCGTTTCCACATATATCTTTGTTTCCTAGGAATGGTGGACTTTTTATGTTGCCAGAAAGAATGGTTTCATTTTCTAAACACCATTATCCAATCACTAGATGTATATATTATGTATGATTTTCAGATTTAAAAAATAGTGAATTGATTAAGTAGCCCTTTGTCCACTGTTACTTGTGCAGGAGATGCCCCACTAGGACCTGAACAAGGTCTGCATAATGACCAGTTTGCAGAGGGCACTTCGGGGATCCTGCTGACCTCCCAAGACGGTGTCAAAGATTTATCAATTTTACAACCATTATAAAAAGAAATAACATAATAATGGAAATATAACAATTACTATAATGTGATAATAAAAAGTAAATTATTAACGGCACATAAAATGAAAATATGGTAGAAAAATGTAATAGAACTAGATACGATATAGCCCATAACCATACATATAAAAAGGCATTAAGTTGCAACTGTTCCCAGCATGGTCACCCAACTTGAATATCATGAAATGGCTAATGGTTCACTTGATACTTCCCAAAGTTTAGAGAGCAGCAGGGGTAGAAAAATTCATTTGTCATTTGAGCCCTTATGAATGACTAAGAGAATTACATTCTCCTCCACATTCACCAGGCAATGGCAGGAAGAGTGGGGGGCACATGGTGGAAGCCTGTGACACCCAACACAAGAATTGAAAGATGTACAGCTGTTGGTGAAGGAAGAGAATGTTGTTGTTTAGTGTGGGCAGGGAAACAGTATCTTCTGGAAGGGAAGGCAGGATTCTGGCAGGAAGGAATTTCAGATCACATAATACTGAAACTACTGATCCTGAAAATAGTACAGAAGTAGCCTTGTGTCTTCATTGAGTCTGTGTTCTGCAATAGTCAACCTAATATTGATTCACCCCACCCCTCATGGATATGCTGGCAAAATCACAGTGCCACAAGCAGAATTTGGTTATGAAATATGGCTGTGCCTAACCACTCACAAGTAAGGGAGAACAGATCTCTAAAACAATAGTTTCACTAACTTGCAAGGTGGCTTTGAACATTTTAATTGCAAAAAAAAGTTATAGGATATGATGGATTAAAAACTTTAACAGAGTTTTCATAGAGCCTTTAAAAGATTAAGTCATAAAAGAAGATGAGAGAATAAAGATACTGTTAGGGATTAATAGAGCCTTTAAAAGATTAAGTCATAAAAGAAGATGAGATACTGTTAGGGATTAAAAACCACTTATGGAAGGAAAAACAAAGAATAAGAATCTATGGGCCTCATAGAGGAAAGGTAAATGGATACCCTGAAACCTATACCATGAGTAGAGTGGTCCAGTATATTTATGTCCTGGGGGGAGGAGGGAAGAAGGATGGAGGGAGAGAGAGGGATGAATTGTAAAATCTGCTAGTTATACAAAATTATTTTGATTGAGGATTAGTAGCAACTCAGAACCCAATTCCATATACAAAAATATTTTTGAAATTCTCAAAATATGTAAGGAGTTTAAAAATCCTTGAGAGTGCATATACTCAAGAATAATTTTATTGCTTACCTCACTCCACAGTTGATCTTCAATATCAAATAGGCCAGAATTTTAGTCACCAGCCAAGAAATTTCTATATATTTTGCTAGGTGCAGAAATCCTTGGAATGTGGTTTACTACATGCTTTAAATGTAATATATCAAGCATTAGTGAGGAGAAATTATAAAAATTATAACCCTATAACCTTACAATTTAAAAATGAGTTATCTATTTATTAAATGCTGATGGTGTAAGTTAAAAGTATATATAGAGAAGCTTAAATATATGAGTGGGGCAGAAAATGTGTATTCTTATTTTCCATTTTCTCTGGCCACTCTCAGACATATTACAGATACTTCCTAATCCATTAATAAAAAATAGTTTCTCACCTGGATATGTTCAGATAAAAGTCTAAAAATATCCAAATTCAAGATTGCAGTACTTGCTCTTTGCTTCAACTCACAATTTATTGTTGTACACAAGCTATACTGTATTTTGGTGTAATCATTGTATACTTTATTCAAGGGTGTAACCTTTGTATGTTTTCTTTTCTTTTTTTTTAAGAGTTGTTCTTGTGATGATGTATCTTGTAACATAGGTGAATTTATCCTGAAACTTATAATATAAAACCTACATAATGTACTGGACATTTAAGACATGAGGCAATATGAAAGTTAAGTGTGCTGGAATATGGAAGAATCACTTGCAATGTAAGCCCTGCAATACCCATCACATGACACAGCTAACTTCTGAGAATAAAGTACTTATATCCATTAGAAAAAAACGAGATGGGTGATAATGGACTCAAATCACAGAATCTTCAAATTATACAATGTTAAAGGAAATTCTCTAATATGTCACAACTTAGACATTTCTGCCAGCTATGATAGAAGAGAAACTTGAAGTATTCATCTGCCATTGTTTGAAAATATAAATTTTTAAAAAGGAAGAAGGAAAAGAAAACTGGGAGAAAAAAGCGGGGGTTTAGCACTTTTTTAAGATTTAAGTTTAGGAGCTAAGCCTTGTCAGATTTTATTGGTTAATAAGATTGAGGAAATAGAAGGCAAGTATAGATGGCAAAGAGACTATATTCTGGATACAACCCTAGCAACCTTCAAAGTGTATATCTTTTTTATGGTGTCCTTTTTTGCTTGCTTGACACTCTCGCAGTGGATTTAGTCCACTGCTCCAGCTTGAACTTTCACCTGCATCCTGATGGCGTATACCTAAATATCTCTAGCCCCATTAGCTCTCAGAAGCTTCAAAACTGAATTTCCAAATGTTCACTGGACATATGTACCCAGATTGATTTGTACAGGCATCTCAAACCCAACCTGTTTGTTGCTTTCCTGTTTTTTGTTTTTTCCTATTTCAAAGCTTCCTGTGTTCATTATCTTAATTGATGCATCAATGAACACCTGAGTTGCCCTGCTAACAGTATGGGATCAAGCTTAATGCCTCTCCCTTTAAGCTCTCTAAATCCATTCCATTAGTAAATTTTTTCAATTATCTAATCTAATAAAAAAGAAACATGCAAATTGACCATATCTCCACTACACCCACAAGCCATGCTCACAAGCCACACCCACCAGCCAATCAGGAGCAAATATGCAAATTAACCCAACTAAGATGGCGGCGGCCACGGAGCTGGAGTGAGCAGGAGGCTTGGGTTGCCCCGGGCAATGGAGGAAGCCAAGCTTCCCGCCTTCCCTGCCTGCCCTGAGCTCCACTCAAGGCTACAAAGTTTCAATTATAGCAGATAAATAAATCCCAGATACCTGCTTCCAGTCCGTGGCTGTGGCCAGCCTGAAAATGGCCCTCAGCCCCTCACCCAGGCTGGCCAGGCACCCCAGCGGGAACCTCCTACCTGAAGGGTGTGTGGGCAGCCTGAAAACAGCCCTCAGCACCTCACCCAGGCTGGCCAGGCACCCCAGTGGGACCCCCATCCTGATCCGGGACACCCTTCAGGGCAAACCAGCCCGCCCCCACCCGTGCACCAGACCTCAATCCTATATAATAAAAGGGTAATAGGCAAATTGACCCTAACAGCAGAACAACTGGGAATGACTGGTCACTATGACACACACTGACCACCAGGGGACAGACTGCCCCCTGTGGGTCAGTGTGCTCCCACAGGGGGAGCTCTGCTCATCCACAAGCCAGGCTGATGGCTGCCAGCACAGCAGTTATGGCGGGAGCCTCTCCCGCCTCCTCAGAAGCGCTAAGTATGCCCGACTGCAGCTAGGCCTGCTCCCGCTGGCAAGTGGACATCTTCCGAGGGCTCCCGGGCTGCCAGAGGGATGTCTGACTGCCAGCTTAAACCTGATCCCCCAGGGAGCGGGCCTAAGCCAGCATGTGGACATCCCCCGAGGGGTCCCAGACTGTGAGAGGGCACAGGCAGGGCTGAGGGACGCCCCCGAGTGCACAAATTTTTGTGCACCAGGCCTCTAGTCTATATTATAAAAGGCCTGTGGCCATAACGCTGCAAGAAACAACGACCAGACAAGAAACCATGGGGAACCGGGTGGGTGGCGGCAGTGGCCAGAGCGAAGCAGCCTGGTCCCGGGTTCCTGGAGGCTGGCGGATGGGCAGGGCGCAGGCAGGTGGGCAGGGCGAGGTGCGCGCAGGTGGGTTGGGCCACGTGATTTCACGTGCTGGGCTTCTAGTATTTTCATAAAAATTTACCAAGCCCACTCCTTTTTTTTTTTTCTGACAATATGGCTCTAGAGACCTTTATCATTTATTTTTTAGTTTATTGCCATAGTTTCCACTTAACTATATTATGTCTCTTCCTTTCTTTAGTCTGTGTTCCCGGTAACTCCCAGTCATATTTCTTAAACAGACATATCCATGTTTCCTCTCATTCATTGTAAAACCTTTTCATGGTTCTCAGATTCAAAAGTTGTCTAAACTCTTCAGCTTGTCCTTACACTCCAGGAACATTGAATTCAGTGGTTATTTCATGAGAAAGCCATGATCTTATGCCTCATCATCTTGCTCTAGAAAGTCTCTCTGCATAGAATCACCTTTTGTCCAATATCTTCTTATGGAACTTGAAAAGTTTCTGGTTATTCTTTAATTCTCATATCAAATACCACCTCTTCTGTTAGAATTTTTCTGATACTCTCTTACAGAGTTATTCTTCTGTGTTTACTTAGTTTAATACCTCTGTTAAAATATGTATCAAATTATATTAGAGGATGTTTTTGTTTGTTTGATTGATTTTGTTTATATCCTTCTCTGCTTCATCATTTCTCTTTGATTTATTCTTTTAATCCTATTCTTTTCCTTTTGAGAGATTAAGAAATATTTGAAGTCAAGGACTTTTGTGTAACTAGTGCCAAGCAGAGAATTAAACATTCAGCAGGGCCTCAGAAAATGTACAATAAGTGAACCAAATAATCTTAGGATGGGAAGGAGACATAAAAATAGGAAACTGAGAGATTTGAGCATTTATCTCAGACTATCAGCAATACATTGTTAAATAAAAATACATTAAATGATTTCTTACTAAAGCTGAGTTTGCCTGAGATTGTTACCTTCATTATGGGGCCAATCAGCAGGTGTTGTACTGGAGGTAAGTGTGGCAGAACAATAAGAGGAAAAAGAGAATTTAAGTTTATAATGACAATGACGTAGTCAAAGTGATTGTCCACGGGATCACATTGATCAAAATGAGCCTTCTTCACTTTCCTAAGGTTCTGGAGAAATGGCATCATCAGGAGAAATCCAGTCTTCATGTAGGGTGAGTAGAGGTAATGTTCTAGGAAAAAATTCACAAAATTCCAATCTATTGACAAACAAATGGGGGTATTAGTAAAATCAGTGGCAGAAAAGCGAGAGAAAGATATGATTTGGATTTTTGATGATTAGACTAAGTAAATTAATATGTGAACAGGAATAACAGGAACTGTAATTCAAAGGGAAACAATGGGCTCTAGGATTCAACTGGAAATAAATGTTACTGCCTTCTAACTTTATCATTTTTTCCTCTATTGAACTTTTCCCATTAGCATAAAAATACTTTTTCTTATAAAAATCTAACTTTTCTTTATTAACTTAACTCTTTATCTACCACCCATATCTTTACTTATATAGCAAAACTCCTTAAAAAATTATATTCACTCTAATTCTTTTTACATTTTCTTTTTGATCCCAAGATTTTGCTCCTTGCCTTTATTGAAACTCATTTTTTTCAGGTTCACCAAAGTCCTTTAAGTGCAACTCATAATTCTTGGATCTCTTTTTAACTAACCTATTTGACCAAGTTGACCATTTGAGGCAGTTGATCACTTGAAGATGTTGAATACTTCCTCCTTCTTGAAATGCTTTTTCCACTTGACTTCCAAGACATCACATTCCATTGGTCTTCCTTCAACTTCACGGATTGCTCCTTTCAGTCTCCTATATTTGTTGCTGGTGTCTATTGCAAATCTTCGAACAGGCCAAGGATGAGTCCTTGCATATGCTCTCTCTCTCTTTGATTAAACTATGCTCACTTCCTTGACAATCTTATCTACTCCTGTGGCTCCAATTGCTATCTAGCACTGATAACTCTTAAGTGTATAATTTTGGTCTGGCTATGCCTTTTAACTCTAGACTCAACTGTGTACTTTATATATCAACTTGGAGGGAAAACTGGCCCTTCACACTGAATATATCCAAAACTACATTTCTGATCTTCCTCATCAACATACTCTTCTTGTAATAGTTCTCATATCATTTCATTGTAATTCTATTTTTTAGTTCCTTAGGCTAAAGTTTTTGAGTAATCCTTGACTCATTTTTCCCCCTCGCAACCCCATCTAACCTGAGAGCAAAATCTATTGACTCTAATTTCAAAATAAACCTCAAATCTGACCACTTTTTACCATCCCCCTACTCCTATTCTGGCCAAAGCCACAAGCATCTTCTATCTGATAAGTTGCAGTGGCTGCATAAATGGTTTCTTGCCTCATTCATTTCAAACTATTTTCAGTATCACAGCCAGACAAACCTGTGTAAATGACAATAAAAAAAACTTAATATTACTGTGCCCCAAAGCCTCAAATATCACTATATTTATCTCTCCTATTCCCCCTTTAGTTTTGATAATATGACTCTCACTTCTCAGTGTGCTTTTACCTAGCCACAATGACTTCCTTAGTTCCTCCAGCACTCTAGGCAAACTCCTGCTTCAACACTTTCGTACCTGAGGTTTTCTCTGCTTTGCATGTTTTTCCCTAGATATCAAAATAATCTGCTTCTTGACTTCCTTCAACCCTGTGCATATGTCATCTTCCCAGTGAGGCATTCCCTGGCTGCCTGACATACATCTCTCCTTCTTTCAGGCTTTATTGTTTCCTTTAGTACTTACCTTTTTTATAAGCACTCAGGAATTTCTATGAGCAAAGCATGGTTTTAGGCACTGAAGAAATATTTATTTATTAAAGATCATAAAAACAATGAAACTCGGGTTGGATGAAACTTATAAATATATGATTAAGTCAATTTTGAACTTAGTGGGCTGAAGATGAAAAACCATGCCTGGCTCTCCTGCAACATCAGTGAATAGAGAGCTTGCTCAGGTGTAAAGTAGAGCTGGGGACATTGTTGGTAGTCATGGCAGAGATGGTTATGGATTTATCAGAATGCTTTTCCCTTTTCTCCATGATAGATCTTGACTCCAGACTCAGCCTTCCTTCCAGATGGGGGCAACAATAACACCTGAGTTTGGGTCAATGTAATGAAGACAAAATGATGGATGCAAATTCCAATCTAGGTCTAAAACAACAGAAACAATAACAATAACCAAACAACCAAACAGAAATACAAAATTGCTGCTTAATACTTTATACTGTCTCTCCTGCTACCCCCTTATTTATTAGCCAGAACATGGAGGATCTAGTGAAGGATTCTGAAGTCTTCATGGATGGAATGAGCCAATTGTAGGAGAGTTGGCTCAGAGAGGCAGGTGTCCAGAAATACCTGGTGAGATCATTGCATGAACAATCCAAAAATTTAGGGGTTGGCCTTCCATGAATAACACAGGAATTATTCATATAGAAAGGCTGGTTGAAAATAGTAATTTAAATCACTGAAAAGCTCAGAAGGAAGAATAAAGAACTGAGGGCAGAGACCTAAGAAACAAACTGAGGAATATAAGAGATAAAAATTCAATCAAAGAGAGAACAATAGAAAAAAAAAACTTGTTTGTTTATCATCACTGAAATCAATGCAGAAAAGAATCTCCAGAAAAGAATAGGCTAAGATCAGTCAGAAAATGTAATTTTGAATTACTAAAAAGAGTTATAGCTAAATTAACAAAACATAATTGCTAGAAATTTATTTAAAATGAGAGTTTCCTGATACTTTTTGAAAACAAAAGCATAAGAGCCAATATGAAGAGGTTAATTGAAGAAATTACTAGGAGGAGGCCTATGGATTAAATTAGCATAGAAAGTGGGAAGAAATAATTTCTATAGTACAGGTAGATGGAGTAAATTAAGAGAGAAAGAGGAAAAAACTTTCTTTGAAGGGAAAGATGAGAGAACAAAGGACCATCCAGACATAAAGCATCTTTTATGATTAATTTCTTAAAGATAATAAAGAAGCAGTGTTCTTACTGGGTTTGGGAATGGAAAATATTACTAAGATTGGTTATTATGAATTGGACCTCTGGCAGTTTCCAACAACAAACAAATGTGGAATCAGGGAAGAAGAAAAATTTACATGTGCTATAATATACTTTTGGGCTATTTAAAATATACCCATTTGTTGCAATTCTAATTAGTCAAATACTTTGACTTGGGTAGCTCTATTGGTGTAAAGAACTGTAGACATGTAGCAGAAAAAAAACACTTTCTCTTTTGTCACAAGTAATGTCCAACAAATAACAATGATAAAAGAAATTTTAAAATCTAAAGTCCTCTTATTTGAGCACAATCAGTCAGTGAACAAGAATTGACCATGTTCATGATTTATTGCTCTAGTTTTCTTCTTGAAAGACATCTTTAATAGGCTCCTAGTAAGATTAAGAAAATCATGTATGTAATGAAAGAAAGGTAGTCGAATCAAGTCTACCTTTGGCCTCTCTGAGACTTAGTGTATCACATGTAGATTCACTAATCACCAAGGTCCATTCAACTTTTAAAAAATTCTATCATTCTAGAGGTATAGCACTTCCCATTGTTTCAAACTTACAGGAGATGTTACTCAATCAGACAAAAACCAAGTAAGCAAGTGACCATTCTTTGATGCTAGAGGAAAGAAGTATGATACAGTTTATTTTCTAGACCAAGATAAGCATGAGTATTGGTAAAATCCCCTTCAGCCCTGTTCCTCCTGACAAAGACTAAAGGCTACTTCCTTCACATCTTAAAATGCCTAGCAACAACCTAAATGCTAATCCTGATTCTGAAAATGTTATTTTTCTGTTTCTCTGGTTAATACTGAATGACATTTAAGAAAATGTTGTAGAGAGGAAGGACAAGTTTTTTGTTTATAGACAAGAATCAATATGATAAATGCTGTCATATTTGCTCTCTAAGTAACCTGCAGTGGCTTGACTGATTATGCAGTTTGTGCAAATTTGAGATTATACAATTTGTACAAACTTGAATACCATAATTCATGACATTATAAATATCAATAGTATTGGTATTCATGATGCAGCACAATGTCTATTGGAAGCCTAATAGACTTTCCAGTAATATTCTGCATGGCATAAAAACTGTTTCAGAAACTAACTTCCTTTGTTGTAGACTAACTATGTCAATTTCAAGACTTATGTGTGTGTTGCTATAGTGGTCACACTATCTTAGTGTGAACTAGAATTCTAATGGTAATCAGTTAACATAACTTGCAATTCATTTAAGAAAAATATTGTTTAACCTAAACAAAAGGGCATTTTGCTAAGAGATTCTGTAACAATCAGCAGTAATAATACTGTAATTTACCAAATAAAAATCTTACATGAGTCAGCTTAGCAATAAAAAGTCTGTCGAGTCAGGGGAAACTGCAAAGGGGGTGACTTCAGCCTTAGTCACCTTGTTTTATTCTTTTTGTGGTTTTGAGAAAATGAAATAAATCCTGCTAGGGAGCAGATCAAAAGGTCAGAGATTGGAGATAGCATCATTCTCTTCCCAGATTAATCTATGAGGGCAATTAAATGAGAACTATAACACAGAATTTTTCTTTTTCTCCCTTTTTTGGGGGAAATGTGGCCTGTTATATAATCACAATCCCTTTGAATGCTATTTTTACATGTTGAGATGCCTAAGGTCTCTTACTAATTGGGACACCTTTGCATGGGACTCATGTTGGGATGATGTATATTGCTGAGGGGACCATGTGGGGTGTAAGGCAGGAAGATACTTTTTATACTTTCATAAATTCTCTGTGCATTTTAAGTTTTACACAGGTCAGTTAACTCCTCCATCTATTACTAAGCATTGGTGTCTATTTACTACCTGTGCTTCATAGGTACAAGGTGGCATCTTCCTGTCCGATTTCAAGGTCTATTGTTTTAGCCTGGTGCTGTGGGTGAGGGACCCCCAAAGGGCAGGTTATGGGAATTTTTTGTTCAGCTGTTAATGAGTAAATCCAGATATGGAAAGGAGCCACTTCTATTTCAAAAGTTGTTTAGGTTTGATCTGAGTGGTTCCATCTCAATATTATAAAGTGGAATAACATTGGTTTGGATTTAGGAGACCTGGATTCAAATCTTACATCCATTATGTAAAAGCTAGACAAGTCACTTAATCTGCTTGTGTCTTGGTTTTCTCACGTGTAAAATAAGAATTTTATGAAGGCTAAAGCAGGAAATTTATAGAAATGTATTTAGTACCATAGTCTCATTCAGAAAAAGCTCAGTCTGAATCTTGAAGAAGTTCAGTGAATGCCATTGTCTAAGGAAAAAATAAAGGTCTGGCTCTGCTAAAAACAAAGACAGAGGTAGCGTGCCAGCAGTGGCCAGGTTAGACAACTGGAGAAAGTGTGGTCTTGAGGAGATGGGTGGGAAAGTTTGAGGATAGAGTGGAAGCGATGAGCAGATATTGGAGTCTAACTAAGCAGGGTTATTCAATGAGTACAAGTTCAAGCCAGGCAGTAGGGCAGAGTTAACAGAAAACAAGAGGAACTGACCACGAGCCTGGGTACAAATCCCAACTAGCACCTATTCGGTGGATTTATAAGATGTAGCGCTATCACTTGTCATTGAGGTTAAGGGCTTTCTAACCTTTGCTCTGGTTATGAGCATCTCCCCTGGGATTGAGAGAGTTAAAGTCCATTGAGTTTAGGCGATGCAGAGAGAGAGGGGGTCCTGCCAGCACCGATAATAACAATAGAGATGCCTGTTTTCCCTAGTTCACACAGGCTCAGCTTGGCTCTCCAAATTTCCATGGATTTTATGTAACAGAGTTTTCTGCACAGGGATAGGGGGCAATAATTCTGAATTAGAGGCAAGGGACTTCTGAGGTTGTCTCAGTGTAGCTTCCTCTTAACCCTGGTGTTAAGTGGTAATTGGCCACATCTGATATAACAGTTTGACATAAGGCTGAAAATTACATATGGGCTTTGAAGTCAGATAAAGCTGATTTCAAGTCCAGAATCTATAACTTATTAGCTATAACCTTAGTCATCTTATTTGGATCATAATACTAAAATGGGGAGATTAATCCTAACATGATTATTTGAATTGAGAGAGCTAATGTTTGTGATGTTTCTGATAGTCAGTGTACATCAAATAAGTATAAGCTAATACAATTTGGGAAGTGAGACAAACATCCAAGAAAAATGACTATCCACCTAAGTATCATCTCTTCTTTGTATTCTACAGGTTATGCCTGAATATGATGTGAACATTCCAAGAGATGAGATATGCTTTCTCAATTGTTTAATGTTTACAACTTAATGATGCATAATATGTCATCAAATCTAAGGTTCCACTTGCCTTTGATAGCTGTGTGTACCAGGGACAAACATATCTGTAAAACTAAATTGTACTTGTCAGTACCAACATTATTTAAATATATTTTTCACTGTAATTAATAGTGCTTATTAATGAAAAGATGGATTGGTAATGTCAAGAGTGGGTTATACAGACACATTTGCTCTCTCCCTTTCTTCCTTCAGAAGTTTTGTAAGCATTCCTATCAGCATGAAACAGGTAAGGATCATACTGGGAACAGGGTAATCGGTGGATAAATATTACATATCAAAAAAATCAGTTGACTTATCATCTACTGACAGCCGTCCACCTATCTTTCTCCCTACTGTGAGAATCACTGGCTGAATCATCAGAAGTTGATTGATATTTTTTTTAAAAAGGTAGAATCTGTTAGGGTGTAAGGAAATAGAAGCTCTCATACACGTTGCAGTGGAGAATGAAATTGGTACATTTTTTCTAGAGAGGAGCTTGGCATATATATTATCAATTTTAAAATTCACTTACTCTGACCTGGCAATTTCAAATGTATGAAATCATTCTAAAGAAACAATCAGATAAATGTGCAAATAGGTAGGTACAGGGATGTTCATTGCAGCATTGCTTATAATGAAAAATTGGAAATAAAATGGTCAACAAAAGGGATTTGGTTATGGCACTCTCTTATGACAAAATGCTATCTATACATTTTAAACTGCAAAATGATACAAGAAAATATTCTTTAGCTAATGTCAAGTGAATAAAAATAGAAAACTGTATGTTTAGTAACATTGTTTTTGTAATAAAATATTTATGTTTGTGTTCTTAGAAAAAAAACCTGCAGGGATGTGTATTAAAAAGCACAAGAGTTGTGTTGGCTTTCTTCTTACATTTTTCTATCATATCATAAACATGATTTGATTTTGTAATCACTAAAGGAAGTTGCAATGTTGAAAGCATTCCCTTTTTCTAGAATAGTCATTTCCATCAGCAAATATTTTTATCTTTTGTTCATTAGTAGATGCCCAATACCTAGATGTATCTAATCATAGTAATGGCACAATAAACATCTGTTGCATGAATGAATGTTCACTGTTCTATACTCTCAAACATTACCCAAAATCTAGCACCTTCTTAGGACAGTTGTGTTGAAATGAAAAGGAGCTCAGAATAAGTTCCAGCTTAGCACTGGGTCTTATTATATAAAACAATCCTAGAGATTGAAAGTATTTTAATGCTCTAAACTACCCCAATTTAATGTTTTAATACCCTGGTTTCGTTTATTTTATTTGTACAATTTAAGGTGGGATCAAGTGTCAAAACAAAACAACAACAACAACAAATCGCTGTGCATAAAAAACAGTTACCCATTCATTTATTCAACACAATTTAATGCAGACTTATTTTTTTTGAGTATTGTGAAAAGTATGGGAATATAAGAGCAAATATGTAAATTCCTATAGTTTATATTGTTTATAGTATTGATTGCCCAGCATCTCCTAAATATACTTGATATGTTTAAGAATTTCCTCCCTTATGAGATCTCAATCTCCAAGGTAGATGCCGGAAACCTAATTTTAAAACTTTATTTACATCCAGGGTTCAAGAATTTAATCTACATTTCTCCTATTAGGCATTCCTGAGCAGGATTCATACATATGTGGCCCCTCTCAAATCTACATCATCAACAGTTTCATAGATCTTTTCCATTAGCATAACATTATTTATATCTTAATAATAACTACCTATTGACCTCACCAGCCTCTCCAGTGTATTAAACATTTTTCTGCTCTCTTCTATAGAAAACTTCCTCAAAAGATTTATAAACATTCATAGTTTTCACTTCCCTGTCTCTGCAGTCATCCCAGGACAAGCTATCAGCAGCTACCAGTTTTTACCTGGATCACTGTACCATGGTAGCCTTTTCTAGGTCTTCCTGTTCCTGTTTCCTCACTGACAATCCATACACTCTACTCAGAGCACCTAGAGTGAGCTTTTAGAAATACTAGTAGAAATAAAGTCAAGTTACTTCTTGCTCATAATTTCCCAATACTTTCATCTTACTAAAATCAAAGCCACAAGTCCTTGCCAGAGCTTACAAGAGCCAGAGTTGGCACCAGGCAACTTTTCTGACCTCATCTCTCATTTCTCTCATCCTTCCCCCACTCCCTGTGTTTCTTATCCTTTCTTTAAACATTCTAGGTAGGCTTCTACCTCTAAGCTTGTGAATTTGCTATTTATCTTCCCTTAATACTTTTCCTCTACGATCTCCCTCACTCAATTTCGAATTTTGTTCAAATGTGACACTGTCATGGAGTATTTTTCTCCTCACCCTATCTATAATATTTGTCTTCTACCCCCAACAGTGATTGCTTACCTTGATATATTTTTTCTTCAGAGAACTTACTATATATATAGGTTCTTTTCATATATATATGCTTCTTTATTTATTATGTATTTACTCCAACTAGAATATTATCTCCATGAGAGCAGGAGTATAGTTTATAATTTAGATTACTGCTGCATCCCCAGTGCTTAGATCAGGGGTCCTCAAACTATGGACTGCAGGCCACATGCAAATACAAATATTGTATTTGTTCCCGTTTTGTTTTTTTACTTCAAAATAAGATATGTGCAGTGTGCATAAGAATTTGTTCATAGTTTTTTTTTAAACTATAGTCCGGCCCTCCAACGGTCTGAGGGACAGTGAACTGGCCCCCTGTTTAAAAAGTTTGAGGACCCCTGGCTTAGATGCATAGATGCATTAAATAAGTATTTGGGGCATTGAGTAAGTATTTGTTGGATGAGTGCCTCGGATCCTTTGAGAGAAAAAAGGAGGGAGTATTATACTCTTTTCAGGAGGTTCTTCTCAGAGGAGGTAACTCTGGAATAAGTATTGAGTAATGGGACATATGCCAGGCAACAAGTGAATGTGAGAAGAGAAAACATTGTGGAAGAGGGAAATGGTTGTTCAGAGGCACAAAGAAATGAAAGTTTCAATTCTAGAGAGAAGAGTACTTTCTTTATAGTTAACACCTATGAGTGGATGGAGTAGAGGGTGGGGTGGGGTTTTCAGAGATATACCCTGAATGGTAGACAGTATGATAAATATGTTAAGCTGTCTTCCAAAGTTTAGTAGTATAACTTTATGAATACTGTACTATTCTAAAGGTTTTTTCCTACATTTTTTATGAACTTATTTTATTGAGTATTGGAAAGAAAATTAAACCACTCTATATTGCTATGGATGAAATGGTGCAGAACTAAAAGTCCAATTGCCTAAATTATGTATTGCTTTCTGGAAAAATATCGAATGCTTGTAGTATTTTTCATCCTCCACTAAGTGGTGGAGCCTTGTATATAAACAACAACATGAGCTATGCTTATATGAAGTAACATATTAGAGATCAAATAATTCTTTATTTGATAAACAGTGTTGGCTTGTGTTAATCTGAATCCAGAATAGTAAAGGAATAGGATTTTAAAAAATATATATTTTTTATTGATATCAGAGAGAAAAGGAGAGAGAGCGAGAGAGCGAGAAATATCAATGATGAGAAAGAATAATTGATTGCCTGCCTCTTGCACACCCCCTTACTGGGGGTCAAGCCCAAAACCTGTGCATGTGCCCTGACTGGGAATCGAACCATGACCTCCTGGTTCATAGGTTCACACTCAACCACTGAGCTTCACTGGCTGAGCAGGAATGGGATTTTTATCATAAACAGTGATTCTTAAACAGTTTGACTGCCTTAGCTGGTTTGGGTCAGTGGATAGAGCATCAGTCTGCCTACTGAAGGGTCCTGGGTTTGATTCCAGTCAAGGGCACATGCCTGGGTTGTGGGCTTAATCCCCAGTGTGGGGCATGCAGGAGGCAGCCGATCAATGATTCTCTCTCATCATTGATATTTCTATCTCTCTTTCCCTCTCTCTTCCTCTCTGAAATAAATAAAAATATATTTTAAAAAAACATTTTGACTGATAAAAGCTGGGGGTAATCTACCCAAGAAAATATACAAAAAATTACTCAGCAAATAATACATTTTGAATAAAATTTTAGATGCTACCCCAAGGTTATTCACTTCTCCCTCATGTCCATTGGCTAGCTTAGTATATGCCTTTCTAACACATTTATTGTTTTACAAATATGGTATCTAGTAGTTCAAAAAGTATTAAATGAGTCAACTAAAGATTTTCTAAATTAAACACTTGAGAGAGATTATTAGTATGGGGATTTTAAAATATATTTGATGCCATTATTTATCCAATATGGTTCTAATGGTTTATAAAACATTGGATTCTTCAAATATATTTTAAAGGCTTAAAAAATAGTCTCATAATTTAAAAAAGACCAACACCAGTGGACATAAAATAATATTTTAGATGAACTATTTCATCTAAAACATAGTCAGAATGAAAATATTTTAAAATTATTGATAAAATGGGAAAGCAAAAAAGCAGTTAAGAGGAAACAAGATATTTAGTCTCAAAAGTTTAACCTATAGTCCAAATGTAATGGAGATTTTTACTGGATTGGATGTGTTTGGCTGAAAGTATCAAAAAATCATAACTCAAAATGCTTAACTTTAGACAAAGTTTATTATTTTGCAATAAATATTTCTAATATAGGATAACCCCAAGGTTGAGTAGTTTCAGCAACTCAACAATGTCATCAGAGATTAAGGTTCTTTTCATTTTATTGTTGCCACAACTTTGGGGATTATCTTGGTCCTCAGATCAGCTTCATTTATGGGTGTGGAATGGCTGCTACAGTTCCAGTAGTCACATCCAGATATGTCAACATCTAAAGGAATAAAATGGCAGTACCTTCATTGTGGTTGTTTTTTTTTTTCTTTAAACCCCTCCCTTTAGGTTCAGGAGACTCCCTTCTTAGGTTTCATTGGCCAGAATGGGTCATATGCCCATTTGTAAGCCAATCATTCATAAGAGAATGTTTTAACCTTGATAGAGTTAAATAAAGTTTTGAGCTAAGAACAGAATTATATTCCTTAAGGTATAAATATATGAGTAAAGTAGAGTTGAACAAAAACATGAAATGAAAATATTTTTATAGAAAATAGGGTTATTTAGAATATGTACTTACGGTATTGGCTTCAGTGGGTGATGAGGTAAAATGTCATGAGATTATCAGCTTCATATAAGTTGGTTAATATGCATATTGTATATAAACTAAAGAAATCATGATTTTATTATGTTGTTACCTTGAGTAAATCATTTAACCTCTGTGAGACTGATTTCCTCATTTTAAATATGTGGATATAGCTATGTCTACCTCATAGACTTCCCTTGGGAGCCAAATTTATTATATATATGAAGCTTTATTGGAAATAATAAAATATAATTTAAAATTGTTACCTTAATAGGAAGAAGGAAGCTATGCAATAGAATTCATGAGTTGAAGAATAGTTGTTTCAAATAACTGTCATGTTTTTCAAAAGTTACACAAATTCATGTGATTTTTTTAATAGTCTATTTCAGATTTCAAAGCACTTGACATAAATGATATTTTTAAATTGCTGTCAATGAGGTGGTTTACAAGTGCTATTATATACTCTGTTTAGAAATAATAAAGCCATTTAGAGATCTTGACTTGCACAGGAACCAACAATGTATAAGTAATGAAGCTAGAAATAGAATCATGTCTCTTAATATCTGGCTCAGGTTTTGTTTTGTTTTTCATAGAATTTGACCACTTTGACATTCAAAAATAAATTCTAATTTTTGTCTTAATTTTTTTGTCATCTACAACAATGACTTTAGAATTTTCTGACTGTGAAAGAAAAAAATAATTTTATTGAAAATCAGTACATACATATACACACTATGCATATACTTATACAATACATATTTAAAAACAGATATGAAAGTATTTTTAAAAACAATATTTATTCTTCTATGTGCAATTAGTCTGATATTTTTTATTTTGCTAAATTTCACTAAAACATTTATTGCAACCTATTCAATTGATTTTATGAGTATCCAGTAGGTTGTGACCCATAGTTTGTAACACACTATCTATAACAAAACTGAAACTGTGGTAACATAGATACTTTGAGGCTGTATCTATCCAGCAGAGGTCCTACAGATGTGTTTCATTAGCTTGGTCAGTGTTTTTGTTGGTAGGTTGGTTGGTATTTATTAACCTTAACTTCACCTGAGAACTACTGAATTTTAGTATGTAAGGTAGGTCTTGGGTATATTTTGGAAAATTCTCACATTTGAGTAAACAACTTTTCATACTTTTACTGAGCAATCTCATCCAATCCCATGATCTTACAACCATCAACATTCTACTAGACTAGATGCATCCATCAAACTCAATATGCACCAAATTTAATGTAATAATTTCCAAACAATTTCATCCAACTCATCTCTCCCTTTCCTTCAGTGTTCTCAGGCCCATATGTACATGTTTGCTTCTGTAATAGTTTCTGGGTTCTACATTTCTACCTCAATAGAGGGCATATCATATACTCAGTTACTAGTGAGCTAGTCTCCCTTTTTCTTAACTCTCCTCCATGAATAAATTCCTTATTACTTTAAAAAACAGCATTCCTTACTAATTCTGCTCTCACTGCCTTTGTCTTTGTTCAAGGACTCCTAATTCTTTACCTAGTGTATTGAAGAATCCCTCTTAACAGGTTTCCTTATCTGTTCTAATTCTCTTCAAATCAGTTCTTGATGCTAGAAGCCAGAGGGGTCCCTCTGCTTAAAGCTCTATAACGATTTGGTTTCCCAATAAGGTAGGATAAACTTGAAACTATTTTTGGCAGCAAGTAAAAAGCAAGGTCTTCATGACCAGGCTTCTATGTATTTCTCCTATGGTAGTCACTGCACTGCCCCTTCACACCTATCTTTAATTTCTCATGCTCCCATTATCACCATGATATTTCATGCTTCCATATCAGCGGCATACCTGGACTGCTGACAAGCTCCCGCATTTGACTCCCAGCTCTGGTCTTTCCTTTATTCCATCTGTATTCTGCATACCTTCCCAGACGTTGGGGAGATATACCTATATTCTAATTCTGTCTCTGTCTCTTAATCTTTTTTTGTGATTTTAGGCAAGTTACCTTCCTGTACCTTAGATTACCTCTTTGACTTGAAGGGAATTTGATACGTGTAAATTGCAAAGCCCCATTTCGGGACATCTACACAGACATCTAACCCTTGATTTCATGTTTGTGAAGTTAAAACTAAGTGTTAACACACTTAAAATTATTTGTCTCTGAACAAATAATGTATTATATAAAAATATACTTTCAATTCTGTACTTATTGAACATATTAATGCCAGATCTGGAGGTAAAAAAAAAAAAAAAGAATAAACTATTGACCCTTACAATCTATATCTTTTTGCATCAATGTCACAAATTCTAAATTCTAAAACATTTCTCAGACACCAGTCAGGATAATGAGTTCTATAAAATATTTTGTAATATCATATATATTTTGTTATCCTTTTTTGGGGGGTAGTCTCAAAGCCAACCACTTGAAAACTGGCTTAGCTTCAGTAAACAAAGCATCACAATATTTTTAAATGGCCATGAATTGATCAATTTGGAGAGGTAGTTAGTAAACTGTAGTATTACCTTCAGTCACAATGAAAAAATCTTTAATGATCTATAAAAGGGAGTAAAGAGCGCTTTAATGAAATTTGAAAACAATGCCAATATTGCAAGAAAAGAAGAATCATAAAAACGGACCATACTGTCTTAGAACAGAAATAGGGCTTACAGCTAAGTAAGATTTAAGTGCAAAGTGGGACCAATTAATCAGAAATATAGATGTTCAGTTGGCAGAAATGGCTGCTAGGGTGAAGAGAGAAAGCTGCAGGGGCTCATGGGCAAAGCTCTCCCTGGTTTTGAGAGCGCTGGAAAGAGGGTGGTGGGGGGAGGCATTTCCTTTTGCAAAGATCTGGACATTGTCCTAATTTCACCCTCTTGGGGAAACAGTACACATAGTTGGCTTGGGGAGAGCAATATATATATTTCCTAGGGCCAGCATATATAGGCAATGCATATTTCCTTAAGAAAGAAGGAGAACCAGCCACTGAATTTATCTTGAATGAGGACTAGGAACCAGGGAATCATCCAAGCATTTTAAAAACAGCATAAATGTTCACAGCAGAAGAAGTTTTTATCTGGTGCCCAGAGAATTAGAATGAGAAAGAGGATGAGAAAATTAGCAAAGTCAAATTTTAGTTCTGGTTTTAATGGAAAAGAACTAGCATCTAAGAACTCTGCTATTCAGAAATAAACTGCAAAGTAAAGTGGTTGAAAGCTATGACACAGAAAATGCACTAATTTCCCAGTGACAAAACCGAAGATGTATTGCTGTAGACTGAGCCCCTGTCAGAGCAAGACTGAATGGATAACCTATACAATCTTTCCCATCTCCAGCTCCTTTTCATTTCTACTTCCATTATTCTATAAATATACAAGAAAGGGAAATAAAATATTGTTAATGCTCAGGTGTGATTTATTGATTCCCTGTATCTTTAAGATAACACATGTACATGGTGTTGTTACACTTCATAGCACATTTTTTTTCATGAATAGTCATGAATAGAGTAAACAGACCCATAAAGCCTGTTTAAAGTGTCAGCGCATAAGTTACTGCCCATGGTGTCTTGGGGCTGCATTAACTTATACGCGTAATTTTTCTTTCTTTCCCTCCCCTCTCTCCTCCCCTTTTTAATGAATAGATTTCCTCACTCGTGATCATTTAGCATCGCCTTGTTTGCTTGATGCAGTTTCCTCTGGGGTTTCCCCTGTGGACAGAGTAGAAGGACATGGGGGGAAACAGTTTGATGAATCACAATTTGTTGAAGGCAGTTATGATTCCAGTGATAGAGAAATGGAATATTTGCAAAATGCCAGAGGTGAAGGAATAGGACACACATGATTAAAGGTGCCATAAAATCAAAGCTGTCAAAGCAACAAGAGCCGTAAAAAAGAAATATTCTGGCAACGCCAGTCTCCCCACACATCCAGGGGTGCCATGAAGCATATTAGGGAGGAACGTCGATTAGCAGTAAAGGAAGAATTTCTTCCCATTGACTGTGAAAACATGTGCTGAACTCTAAGTGTTCTGGACCCCAGGAATTTTAGCCTGAGACACCTGGGGACTGCAACCTTAAAACACCAGGCAGAAGGCAAACACTGGCAGCACTGTTGGAAAGGGCTGAAGACAGGAAAGGGGGGAAGGGGGATGAGGAAGAAGGGTGAATGGAGGAAAGAGTTTCAAAAAGCTGAGGCTGACTCTGGGGAACGGTGGCAGAGGATCCGGAATCTTGCAGAGAAAAGCAAAAGCACCTGTGTTGTCCTTTCTTCAAGGTAGTATTACCATGGAGCCGGAAGTGTGGAAATGCCCGTTTCCTTCCCAGAATCCATGTTCACGTGGCAGGTGGGCTCTGCTGAGAGAAACATGAAGTGTATGTTTAGAGAACAGAATGGTAATTGTTCCTTACCCAAGGAGATCCAAGCTGGTCTGGCAGAAGTGGTTGGGTAGGAAGGGAAGTGATTTTTAAACCTCAGAGAGGAACCTAAATAGCTTAGAGTGGTACCCAGAAGGGGCTGCAGGAATTGCTTTTGCTGCTCGGGATGGAAAACTCTGCCTGATTGTGAAGAAGATTCCTGAGATTAGAGGTAAGCTCTGAAGTTGTGGTCAGGCTATGAGGGGGAGATCAGAGAAGATGCAGGGGCTAAAAAAGGAACAGAGTTGGACTTCAGTGAAAACAGAAACAAGCTTGTTATATAGCTCCCCGTATGGAAAACATATACACGATTTTAAAAAGTCACATCATTTCTCTAAGGCTACTAGTGGCATGCTTTTAAATCCTTTTGTGAATACAAAAGGTATTCCATGGGTGCTGGCTGAAGTTAGTTGCATTCAAAGGGCCTTCTGATACAATGAATCTGTGACGTTTTTCTAATAAAGAGCTCATTTTCTTTCCTAGAAGCTTTATTTTTGAAATCTCCAGTAGGAGTGTGATGAGTCCCGAGGATAAAGATGCAAAGCTGGAGAAGATGGAAAAACCTACTGCACAGGAGCTCTCCTGGAGGGAGACATCCTAGGAGCTTCAGAAGCAGGAAACACTTTGACAACTAGGTAGGAGGGCCCCAAGTGACCCCAAAAGACCTTGGGAGGTCTTAATCTTCTGCACATTCTCTTTGTTAACTGCTATTTGAACTTTCTAGGTACGTTCCTGTTCCTTTAGTTAACACCTAGTGATAGTTGGGCCACCTGGTTTCTCTCCATTCTTACAAATTGTGGTAAAGAGCCCAGCTGCCTACCAGTGAAGTTCCCTACATCAGATCTCTTGTTTGCAAAACAAAGGAACTGGCACCAGACATTTCTACAATGTCTCTGCTAGTTGAAAACTTAACAATTTAAAGTAAGTTATTTTTTTTAGTCTGTTTTCTTTTTTTAATATATTTTTATTGATTTCAGAGAGGAAGGGAGAAGGAGAGAGAGAGAGAGAGAGAGAGTGAGAGAGAGAGAGAGAGAGAAAAATAAATGTTGAGAGGGAATCATTGTTAGGCTGCCTCCTGCATGCCCCCTACTGGGGATCCAGCCCACAACCTGGGCATGTGCTCTTGACAGGAATCAAACCCAGGACACTTCAGTCTGCAGGCTGATGCTTTATCCACTGAGACAAACCAGCTAGGGCTAGAGTTTGTTTTCTTATTTGTAAAATGGGAATATTAAAATTAATCCTTATTTTTTTCCAGTGTTGTAAACCAGCCTGTTGCAAACATTATCTGTAATAATAAAAGTGTAGTATGCTAATTAGACCAGACATCCTTCTGGATGCTCTTACTTCTGGCCAAAGCTGCAGTGAGCGGGGGCTGCGGCAGAGGCCCCTTGGCCATGATGGCGGCATCTGCAGTGGGCGGGGGCCGGAGCCAAGGCCCTTGCATGAATTTTGTGCATTGGGCCTCTAGTAATCTACACTAATAAAAGACAAACATGCAAATTGACCGC
>NW_005357846.1:2153732-2168313 GCF_000412655.1 Myotis brandtii | reverse complement strand
GGGGGGGCTTAGCCAGCCTGAAAATGGCCCTCAGCCCCTCACGCAGACTGGCCAGACATCCCAGCAGGACCCTCCTCCCTGAAGGGGCTGTGGACAGCCTGAAAACAGCCATCAGCCACTCACCCAGGCTGACCAGGCACCCCAGGGGAAACCCCCACTCTGAAGGGGCTGTGGCCAGCCTACAAACAGCCATCAGCACCTCACCCAGGCTGATCAGGCACTCCAATATAATAAAAGGGTAATATGCTAATTGACCCTAACAGCGGAACGACTGGGAATGACTGGTCACTATGACACACACTGACCACCAGGGGGCAGATGCTCAATGCAGGAGCTGCCCCCTGGTGGTCAGTGGTGCACTCCCATAGGGGGAGCTCTGCTCAGCCACAAGCTAGGCTGACTGCTGCCCGTACAGCGGTGGTGGTTGGGAGCCTCTCCCGCCTCCTCAGCAGCGCTTAGGATGCCCGACTGCAGCTTAGGTCTGCTCCCTGCTGGCAAGTGGACATCCCCCGAGGGCTCCCGGGCTGCCAGAGGGATGTCTGACTGCCAGCTTAGGCCCAATCCCCCAGGGAGTGGGCCTAAGCCAGCAGGTGGTCATCCCCCAAGGGGTCCCAGGCTGCAAGAGGGCACAGGCCGGGCTAAGGGACCCCCCGAGTGCACAAATTTTTGTGCACCTGGCCTCTAGTATTATATATTTATAAGGACCCATCATCATCATTATCATCACCATTAACTCTTTGTTTTTAACATTTTCATGCAAATATGAAAAGTTCAATATGGGAACCTGTTTACTTTCCTTGAGTGAATTAAGAGAAAGAAACAAAATGTATTTTTAAATATATTTTCTAAAATTTTCCTCTTTATAAATATTTGAACTCATTTGCAAGCGAATACACACTTATGTGATTGTAATCATTTCCATGGTAGCAGATCAGGGTCACACACAAAGGTCTGAGATTTGACTACAGGTTCAAGCAGCAAGAGGAACTGGTTTGGGTCCAAATAAGCTCTATTTAAGTAAAACTGTCGAAAAACACTGCCAAGGGAATACAGAAAATAACTGGGGAAGGAAATTGCTTTTGGAATAAATGTTCTGTTCTTTCAAGTTTGCTCTGGTAGAAAAGTGCCCCTTTGAAGAGACATAATAGAACCATTAGAAGGACCAAAAATGAAATATCTCATGAAATCTTAAAAGGTTTATTTTATAACAATTTTTCCTCAAGGTGTATGTGGAGAAAAAAGAAACCAAATAAATGAAATTTGCACTCTTGTACAAATGCATAAGGCTATTTGATGTAGAACAGTTACTTATGTCTCAGTCTATTCCAAATGTGCTATCTGATCTGTTCTTTGCCTTGTTTCTTGTTATTGTTTATGTATCCTGTGCTACCCATTTGTCTAGACATCAAACTGAAGTGCTAGGTTTTCTCTGGACTTGCTTCTATACTGAACTTTTGCAGGTACTCTTAGCTCTTTAGTTATAGTCACTTGAAGTTTTTCTCAATTTCAGTGAAAGCTTTTGACATAACTTGTATTTCTTTTATTTATCGGTCATTGAACATCTACTAGTACTCATTCATTTGTTTAACACATGTAACTTGAGTGCCTGTCATAGGTCCTGGTAATAAAAGAATGTATAAGATATATCCCCTGCTTGCAAATAATTTGCACTTTGGTGGAATTCTAAATCTAGACCATCTATATATATAAAACCCTAAGTGACTGTTCGACTGTTTGAACAGTAGCTATGATGTGCAATGACCACCAGGAGGCAGATGCTCAATTCACAGGCATGGAAACAGGGAACAGACTGATAAATCTCAGAGGGAAGGGGGGAGGGCAGGAAGAGATTAACCAATGATCTTATATGCATACTAGAGGCCTGGTGCACAGATTCGTGCACTGGTAGGGTCACTCGGCCTGGCCTGTGGGGATGGGACAGAAACTGGCAGTCCGACATCCCCCAAGGGGTCCTGGATTGCCAGAGGGCACAGACCAGGCTGAGGGACCCCACCGGTGCATGAATCTGTATACCAGGCCTCTAGTTTAAATATAATTGTTAGGTCAAAGGGGAGCCCAGGAGCCCATACATGCCACTGCAAAGCAGACGGTGGCGGAGATAATGGACCCCTCCCTGGAATCCATAACAACCCCCACACAGATACTGGCTCCTTCCTGGAATCCATGATGACCCCCGCGGCAGGAACTTCCTCAACTCATGCCCCCCACCCCTCACCAAACACCTGTATAAAAAAGAAATGCCTCCCTCCCTGTTGGTGCGAATCCACTGGCCCTGCCTTTGGGGCCTGTGGGTCTCGCCTGAGAATGCAGATTAAAACCTTCTCTTTTCCCTTTTCTGACCGGCTTGATTCTCTTTTGTTTCCTGCGTCATGAATCTAACAATAATAAGGGACTAAAATGTCTGTCATCTATAAGGAGCAACTAGTCTAGCATTGCTTAGAGGAGGAGTTGAGATTGTTAGATGTGTTAATAGTTTCAATGAGGCAGAAAAGATTACTAGTGATACCGAATTTTTGGACTGGAACCCAGATTCTTTGTCCGCCAGAATCAAAGAATGAATCCACAGACAAAAAGTGGTATAGCAAAGGTGGTGATTTATTGAAGAACAAGTACAGACTCCCACATGGGGAGAGGGAAAGAGTCCCACAGAATGTGTTGTAATGTACCCTGCAAATCACAGAAGGACGCCTCAAGAAGTTGAATTAAAGAGTCACATTTATTGCAATCCGGGACTCTGAGGGGGCATTTCGCTCTCCCAAATCTCGAAGTGATAAGATGGCCGCAACACCAGATTTATATAGGCAAAATCACAAAGGTATTGATTACATCCCAGGGTTTGGAATGAGGACCCTGGTTTGCACAAAGCAGTTATAGAAGCAGAATTAAGCATGCTAATTATAGTTTTGGGTCTCCGATCACTGAGTTGACAGGAACACATTATCTAGAGCCCTGGGGTCTTGAGACCACTGAGTTACCAGGAACACATTATCTAGAGCCATCGAGGCAATTTAGAGTAATTGTGCTGTCCTGGTCTTGGGACCACTGAGTTGACAGGGAAACATTATCTGGAACCCTCAGGTCTTGGGATAATTGTGCTGTCCTGGTTCCCAGATACAGAGGAATGTGCTTTCTAAAACCAGTAAGATCACAATCAATGGGATAGTCATGTTATGATCAATAAGGCATTCAATCAAATGGGATGATTTATATAATTCAGAAAATTAAAATAACTTTTCTATTGTTAAGCAAAACAGAAGGGTTAGAGTTAAACTACAGTTTCTACCTGAGATAATTGCTACCATACTTCAAATGGACTCCCAAGTAGGGAGGAGGAAAGGGTCCCACTCAGTTCATGTTTTCATGGTTTATAAAGGCTGCAGTTCCTGTGTCCTGATATCCCCTCTAATTGGTCAATATTCCCCTTTGAATTGGTTACTATAGTGATTCCTGAGGCCCTCCTCCCTCATAGTCCTTCCATTCCTCTGGGCTTTCTTCTTTTCCATCTGAATGAAGGGCTTTATTCTCTTTATTTTGTAAATATAGACCTTTCCTGGCTACTTCCAGTTCCCTTGTCTTATGTAAATGCAACTGTTGCTGCTCCCTTGTCTTATGGAGATGAAACTGCACCTGGCTTTCTTGTGTTATGGAAATGTACCTTCTCCCAGTCTGTAGCCCTGTGTTTTTCCATGGACCCCAATTCTAAGAAAAAACCTAAACCTGCCTATATTCCCCTAAAATTCCTGCTTCACTAGGAATTGTCCATTGTGGGGGATGCAGACAGGATGCAGAAAAGAAGTAGGGTTGAAAGGGCGAGGGCTACGCCCTCCATATTGCCCCAAGGTAAGGGCTACACCCTCCATCTTGCCCCAGGGTAAGGGCTACGCCCTCCATCTTGCCCCAGGGTAAGTGCTCCATCTTACGTTGGCCATGTGCTTGGCAAGGAGCTTCTTCCCGGAAGTCTAAGCCTCTGCTAGCCACACCCAGGAACAAGACACCGACTTGCGCCTGGCCAATCGGCAAGGCCACAGCCCTTTCTCCTCCCCTTACTCCAACCCCCTATAAAACCCCTCTCCACACAGAGTTCTCTCTCTCTCTGCTTCCTGTCGCTGAGTCGACAAGGTGGGGGAGCCGAGCTAGCTCGAATAAAGACTCTTATGCTCTTGCATCGGACTGGCTCCCTGCTGTGGGTTCTTGGGGATCCTGAAATCTGGGCATAACAGGGTATTTCTAGACTTAGAATAGAAGGAGGGTGCATTGGTCTGCTAGAGTAACCATAACAATACCATACACTAAGTGGCTTAAACAACAGAAATTTATTTTTCACAGTTCTGTAGGCTGGAAGTTTAAGATCAAGGTGCTGTCATGGTTGGCCTCTGTGAGGCCTCTACCTTTGGCTTGCAGATTATTACCTTCTAGATGCGTCCTCACTTGACCTTACCTCTGTTTTTGTGCATGCTTGGTATCTCCTCCTCTTCTTAAAAAAAATAAAAATAAAAAAAAATAAGTCCTATTGGATAAGGACCCTACCCTTATGATCTCATTTTGCCATAATTATCTCATTAAAGGACCTATCTACAGTCCCATCGTAGGTTAGGGATGCAACATAGGAATTGGAGGAGGGCACAATTTCGTCTATAACAGAGAGTAATGGACTTACCTCAGCAGTTCAGAATTGCTTAAGTTTAGTTAATGAAGTAAAGGAATGGGAAAGATCGTAAAATGCTTGAATGTTGGACTGTGCATCTAAATGAATAAATCTTAGGGCACTGGGGAGCCATTGAAGAATTCTGTTGGCTACAGTGATCAGACTCACCCTTTGTAAGGGTCATCTTGATCCTGCAGAGTAAAGAATGATGGAGGCGGGGCCAGTGGCAGAGGTAAGATCAGAGGCAGACCTACTGCTTAACAAAGTGTGGCAGTCAGCCAAACAAGGGATTATGATGACCTGAATCAGAATGGTTAAATTAGGGAAAACTTTAGAAGTTGGAATTGATAGGACTTGATGATTAAATTGTGTGTAGAGAGTAAGGGAAAGTGGTTGATGTTGACTTTGTGCTATTTGGAGTAACTTAGTAGATAATGAGATAAGAAATTTAGGAAAGGTATTGTGATTTAGGGATTAAGCAGGAGATTATGTGATCAGCTTTGACGTGGGGAATTTAAGACAAATAGAGATGTCTAAGTAGATATATAAGCCTGATTCTCAGAAAAGAGATCTTGGATGAGATTAGTTTGAAATTATTTTGGAATATGGGCAAGTTAAAAGTTAGAGCTGTGAGAGTAAATTGAAATTATCTGATTAAGATGAGAAGAGAACAAAAAATCACACTCCTATAAATCTAGAGGTATAATATAGACAGGTAGAATTAATACAAATAGAAAGGTAGGAAGCATTGTCATTTATGGTATGAGTTGAAAAATAAGAAGAAAGAGAAATTTATTCTTGTTAATGGATATAAGGAATATAATTCAAATAATTGTGAATTTGATTCAATGCTCCAAATAAACATCAAATTATATTTGTATTGTGACTTGTCAAATAAATTGCATTACAAACATATTTTTTCTACTTAAATATTTTTATTCTCTTTGATTTAAATTTTAGTCTTTGATTTGATTTTCAGCTTAAGGTCTTTTAAAATCTAATTATTATTTTGGTTGCAATAATTTTCAAAGTTTTCCAATTAGTACTAAGATTAAAATTTAAATCCCTATTAACTAGTTAAGGAGCTTTAAAATTTTAAATTACTCCAATAATACACTCAAATCTGAAAAAAATTTGACTTTTTAAATGTTAAGTTGTTTTGTGTTTTTCATTTCAAGTTGTATAACTTTAACAGCTATTATCTTAAAGCGTTATCAGGAGATCCTAATTCATATTTTTGGCTGGGCTGTTAATCACTGCTGTGTCTCATTCATAGTAGACACACAAACACACCTACCCATACACACACACATTCAAAATAAGATACATATATATATTTGAGGATCTTTAGTTTGGTTGTATGGTTGGCGTTGGGGAATTTGCAGGACTATCAGAGGAAGGAAGAGACCCAAACAGCTGGTAACAGTGATTCTTGAGTGTTGGTCCACTCATTTTTTAAGCATCTATGTACTGTTTCAAGCACTGTACTAGGTGCAATGAATGCAGATAACAGAAGTGAACAGAACTTAAATGGGCCCTGTTCTTTCAGGGCATATGGCACTTTGTGAATGTGCCTGAAAAAAAAAATGCTATAAAACCCTTTCCCCGTGGGATGGGACTGGGATGGTGCAGTCTCTTTGCTTGTGGCAGTTTCTGGAGCAGGCCATTATAACTTGGCTTTTTAATTTTATCACCTGCTTGTTGAAGGCAGCTATTCTGTGCTCCAGATCTTGCCTCACAATAGTGTAAGAAAGGCTTGGACTGAGATTACCAGCCATTTGGTACTGGGCCCAACAGGCCTGGAATAAAAATAGTTTTAGGAATCTCTTTGAATTGTTTTTGTTTCCAAATCTCTGTTCAAGCTCCACCTTTTCAGCCTTGCATATGCAAGAATTCAGGAGATCTTAACCGGGGCAGGAAGGAGGCAGAGGGGAGGTTGCTTTTAGTTAGTGAAAAGTGAACCCTAAAAGTGAACCCTTGTGGTAAGTATTCAAGACATCCACTACCCACTGATTGCTGATTACCAGATGTAGCATCATTATTTAAATAAATCAGATTACCTAAGGTAAGCAACACTTGTACGTGAACCCTTGTGGTAAGTATTCAAGACATCCACTACCTGCTGATTGCTGATTTCCAGATGTGGCATCATTATTTAAGTACATCAGATTACCCTAAGGTAAGCAACACTTGTATATTATCTGTATTACATACTTGTCTTTAAGGAAATGTCATGCTGTTGACACATAAAATGGGAAAGACTTTTTAAAATATGTATTTAGTGCTGTGGTTGAACTATTAAATAACATTTATTGTGCTTCCATTTAGAACATTTGGATAAAGAAAAGCCCATATAATTTTCTTATTAGCTTTTCTTTCTCAACCTGCAAAGAGAGAACAGTCAAAAAAACATACAATCACTTTAATGAAAGCTATTTTCAAGTAATGAGTGAATGTTTTTATTGTCCATTACTTTTTATATTTGCCATGCATTAGCTTCAAGAAACACAATTTTGAAGTTGAGAAATCCTCAAAAACTGGAAATGCATACTTTATTGTACTGGCCTAAGAATGTCATGCTTTTTCTTTGGGGGCTCACCATTGTACTTCAGTACTTAGATAAATCATAGATCATGGGTTATTATCAAATGCTGATGGAAAAGGTTGTGATTTGAATGCTTCCTGAAGAATTTCCTCTATTAACTCTGTTAACATTTCACGACATTAGAACCACCAGTTCATTGAAATTCAACACTGGCTGAGCTTCTTGCGTATGCTTCTCATTTAGAGATAACACTTCTATTTCCCCGACACAGAGATTCAAAATGAGTATCTCAAGAAGGAGAAAAACAAAACAAGACAGAAATACAAAAAACATATTTCAAAATAAAATCAGACACACCAGAACAAGTACCATATTGGGAAACATTTTAAGGAGGGTGGAGATGGGAGGGAGAGAGGAGCAGATTTAATTGTTAGAAAACAGACATTTGTATTCAAATTCAAACAACTCATCTTTCCTGTCCTGTCAAAGCAGTACCAAGTAAATTGAGAAAGTAAATAGAGATATCTCCTATTGCCCTAGGGCTGTTTTGTCAACCTCAGTAGTTCTAGAATTTATGGTTAAAACTATAACTATCTCACAAATAGTAACCTTTTGATAGTGTTTGCAACCTGTTTTACGGTATGCATATCCAGGAATGGTACATTCTGTCCTCATGCAGACACATTTATCCAATTCATGTAAGTTGCCACTTTAAGGTAAAATGGGAAAATTGTTTTAGTTTCACAACTTCTAAGTATGATCTTATGTATATTAATATCAGGCTGCAAAATAGTTAGAAAGCTTTCCCCCACTCCTATGGGGTTTTCAGAGAGAAAAGAAAAAAATTATAGATACTGCATCTTCTAAATGGGTACATGACCAGAAAATGGCACACAAACTCACCGGACCAAGATATGAAGAAGACATGCAATGTGCATGTTGATTTTTGGAAATCACATTTTTTTAAATGAAGATGAGCAATATTTTCCAAAAAAACTAGGCAAATTTTAATTTAGTGGAGAACAAAACATTAATAGTTAACTATAGTTAACTAAGGTCCTCTTTACTAAATCTTGCCCATTAAAATGCTCAGAACATATAGAGAATTTTAATCAGAAAAAAACATTATTTTTATACTTCCTAAAGTATTAGGGAAACATTGAATTCTACACAAGGAATTCATATTGTAAAGCTATTATGTCTCTGTCATTGAGAAGGCAAGGCTAATTATTCCAATGTAACCCTGATATTTGGGGGGCTAGCATTCTGAATCTGTGCCAGCAATCTAATGTACATTCTTGATAACCTATAATTAAGTCATTGCCCCTTTCTCCACAAACTGGTCTTGCAAGACCTGTTACCTAAATGCTCACATCTTACAGAGGCCATAAACCATGGCACAGCCATGAGGGGAGTTAACCAGAGGGGGGTTATCAGCGCTGGTGCCAGGCCAGGCCCTTAGGTATAGTCTCAAGACCCCCAACACCTGAGGCTTTTTGCAAAACCCACGAAAGGTCCAGAAGTATAATCCATATTTTGGGGACAAAAACACCAAAAGGGTATAAAGAAAAAGCTCCCACCATATTGTTTTGCTCAGATTTTGGAGGTGACTCCTCTGAGACCCCCAGCGTAATAAAGCTGTGTAACTCCTGTATAATCCATATTTGGGGGACAAAAACACCAAAAGGGTTAAAGGAAAAGCTCCCACCATATTGTTTTGCTCAGATTTTGAAGGTGACTCCTCTGAGACCCCCAGGGTAATAAAGCTGTGTAACTCCTTTTCTCTAAGCATCGCTTGGGTTTCTTCGGTCTTCTACAACCAGCACTATGCTGTTTTCCTAAATAAATACTGGACACATAGTCTGAAACTGGATCTTTGTGTACTTACCATCATCTTACAGTTTCCTTATATTACCTACAATGATAAGTTAATTAGTTTTCAGGTTACAGATACTGTCTGATAGCTGTATTATGAATCTCAAACTTGGAATTTCCAGGATGAAGTAATAGTTTATGCTTTGGGAACAAAATGATTGAACATTTGCAATTGTGACTATCATACACAAACTGAAATTTATTCACCCCATTCTTATGACCCACGAGAAACAACCCGCGCGCATGCGCGCGCACACACACAAACACACACACACACACACACACACACACACACACCCCTTATGAATGTTAGAATTGTAACAAAAAGGCCATTGCACCTTTAAAATGTCTCATGTGAAAGAGCCCAGTTTCAGGTTTCTATTTTTGTACCTCTAAGTGGTTTCTAGACCCTTTACAATGCCTTCCCTACAATGGTTGTGCCATTCTTGGAGCTTAATCGGTACCTTTCTTGCAACTTTATTTCTAATTAGTTGTTGCCTTCTTAAAGATGAAAGCCCTTTTGCACCTTGAAGGGCAGATGTGAACTTAATGAAATATGCTGATAATAGTTAAAGAAGTTTCCTTATATGAGTAAGGGCACTGATGGTTAACCCTGACCTTCTCAGAAGAAAATGACTCTACTATGTTTCAGTTAAGATTATGTAGTACCGTATTTCTTTCGGCTAAACCAGGCACATAATTTCAGGGTGAGAAAAGCTCTTTTCTTTGGAGTTACGTAAACATGAGTTCATTTAAATGGGTAGCATCAGAAATAAATTCTTGGCAGCAATAACAATACTAAGAGAAAATGTGGTGCATTATCAAGAGTCACATGAGTGCGGAGGATCCACCTTTCTGTTTGTTTTTCATTGCTGGGAAAACAATGTCCCCCTGGCTATAACTTCTGAAGTTTCTTTTTGGTGCATTATCAAGAGTCACATGAGTGCGGAGGATCCGCCTGTTCGTTTTTCATTGGCTGGGAAAACAATGTCCTCCTGGCTATAACTTCTGAAGTTTCTTTATGTATCTTGAAGTATCCACTGTGATGTGCTGCCCTGATGCCCCTCTAAAGGACACTTATTAGCCTAACTGCTGGGAGTATTGTAGACAGAAAAGATTCAGGAATCTCCTTCCAGGATTGCCTCAGTTGGAGAGTGGCCTGCCCATGCCCAGGCTTTTCCTGGGTGGATGACTGATAATGTGGGTGGAGGGACATAAAGGTCTGGTCTCCTCAGCCCAGCTAGGGGCAATTTTAAAGGGCCATTCTAGTCTTATGTTTACCTTTGAAAAGATAAAGAAAATATACAATAAACAGCCATATAAATATTATTTAAATTCACCAACCCATTTGTCACATTTATCTTCATATATTCATCTTTACATATATGTATCTTTGCATAAAGATGCACATCTGTGTCTTTGATGCATCACCCTGAAATGCCTCAGCATTTATTTTCCAAGATTAATGACATTCTACTGCATAGCCATAATGATATTTTCACTCTCAAGGGAGGTGACATTAATACTCTACAATCGTCTAATATGCAATCCATATTCTAATTTTATAGTGTCCTAATAATGTCTTTAATAGCTGTTTCCCCACTGAGAATCCATCAAATCTACAACAGCTTCCTCAATTCCTTTTCTTTTAAATTATATGATATTGACATTTTTTAATAATTCAGAAAAATATTGGTAGAATGTCACCCAGCCTGGGTTTGTAGGGTTGTTTTCTCATGAGTAAATTTATGTTCAACATTTCTAGAAATAATGCTAAATATTTGCTCTGTGTGCCTCACAGTGGTTTGCATCAGATGATAATGACGGAGAAGAGGGAAGGAGAGGAGGTGCCTTTTCCTTGCTTCTCTTTCTTCTAAGATCCAAGGGCCCTTCTTTTGGGTTTGTAACTTGTTTCCTGAGCCCATTTCTCCTTGGCCTTTTTTTTTTTTTTTGCAGAAGAAGGGATTCATGAATTTTAAAAAATGAATGTGTCATAATCTATTAAAATTATTTTATTTGTATAGCTCAAGTTTCCCCAAATTTGGTCAGTGGAAATCTCTTAAATCCTTTAATAGTTTTTGGGGCAATTCCTTGCTTCTAATTATGTTTTAATATATTTTTGCTTTATTATTGTGGTTTGTGACATTTTCTTTTGATTTTAAAATGGCAATTTAATCAGATGTTTGGTTTTATTCTTGCAATTGAATGAACTCAATTTCCTAATTAATCATTTTCCCTTAGTTTCTCCATTAATCTTTTCATTGGCTCCACTGGTTTCTTTAGAAGGGCTCATAGGAGTTGGCATTACTGCACATGTAAGAATGCCTATCTTCTGCCTTTGTTTGTATCCACAGTTTCCTGATTAGAAAGTTTATGTGTTATACTTTATTTCCCTGAAAATATTGTAGAAATTTGCCAATCTCTTTCACCATTGAAGAATGCGAAACAGAAGTCTCTAAAGCTAGAATCTTCATTCCATTGGTGACTTTAACTTTGTGACTCAAGGCCCATATTTTTATTTTGTTTTGTTTTTAGAAAACCAGAAACTCTAATGATCTATGTTTTACTGTTGATCATTCTGTATCCATGTTTTCCTGGACAAGTTTTACTCTGCAGGTTAGTCTTATTTCTAGAAAATATTCTTGAATTACATACTTAAATAATTTTCCATTCCAATTGTTGCCACTGCTTTTATTTATTCTTTTATTGATTGACTTTAGCAAGAGAGGAAGGGGAAGAGAGAGAGAGAAAGAAGAGAGAGAGAGAGAGAGAGAGAGAGAGAGAGAGAGAGAGAGAGAGAGAAATTTATTGTTCCATTTATTTATGCATTTAGTGGTTGATTCTTGTATGTGAACTGACTGAGGATTGAACCAGCAACCTTGGTGTACCAGGACAATGCTCTAACCAACTGAACTACTGGCCAGGGCCTGTTGCTCCTGCTTTTAAAACTCATCTTTTCTATGTATGTATATTGTGTATTTTTCTCAATCTTGACCTTTATTTACTTGTTCTGTCTTTTTAGCAGAATATTTTCCTTGACATGGCATTCAGGAAACTTCAACAACAATTTCTTCTATTTGTTTCCTGAGCTCTCTCTGATCTTATTTCTCTGGACCCATCATATATTTTCCTTAAGCCCTATTTATTTGCTTTGTACTCTTTGGATATTTTATTAATTTAAAAAAATTGTTTGGCATTGTAATTGCTTTGGGGTTCTTTATAGGTTGTTGTTTCCAGCCCTCATTTATTATTTTCTAATGCTTCAGGAAGTTCTTGTACTGGTTCAGTTTTATTGTTTGAATAAGTGAATTCTTCCTGGCTTGGCTTTTTGCAGGAAGTTTGTGTGAGAAAGGGATTATGGCAGTCCTCTGGGCTAGTAGGAATTCACCTTGGTACACAAGGAAACCCAAGATGATATGTTGAGCATGTGAGAGATTTATTTCCTCTGGAGCCAATAAAGGTCAATAGCTATAGAAGGCTCCAAAATCCCAAGTTTCTTTCCTTCAATCTGTCTCCAATCTCTCCAAATATATATGCCAAATATATGTGTGGGTTTCCTTGTGGAATTCCTGATATACAGCGATGCCATATGTTCATTTCCTTTGTTTTAAACAGCAAATATTTTAAAAAGAGAAGATTATTGCTTTGGCTCCTTGGGTACACTCCTTATTTAAGGATAACTATGCTCTGCTGTCTTTGTTTGATAACTACTTGGCTTTCTCATTTACTGTTTTCCACACCTGTCTGCTCTTTTTACTACCTGTGGCAGTTCTTCAGCAAATATTGAGGTTTAGGGTTAGATGGTCCTATAATTTTGGAAAGATAAACGTAATTCTATTTCTTCAGTTATACTCATTGTTTTTCAGTGATTTCTAAGAGGAGATAGAAGCAGGGCCATACGTCCTTTGTTTCTTCACTTTTTTATATTGTAGGGCTGAAACAAATATAATGAATCTTAACTAATATAAAGGATCAACAACAAGGATACTGAGACCCTGAACTTAACCTGGTATGAAGTTGCCATCAGACTCAGAGGTGCTAACGGTATGTAGCATAGACTTTGAGAAATAAATTCAATGTTGGTCCTTTGTGTATATTTAAGGTATAATCTACATATAATAAAATTTATCTAACTTTATCTTAGCCTTTGCTCTTCACAAATTTTCTTGATCTCACTTTTCTGTCACCATTTACTTTTACCCTACTTCATAGTTGTATTGTATCAAATAGGAAGTTTTTGACCTTAAGTAACAGAAAATCTAACTCAAGATCATTGAAACCAGTGTTCCTCAAATTTTAAGGGGCCATCTAGATGGCTTGCCCAGAGTTTCTGATTCAGTGGTTTGGGTTGGCTGCTGGAAATTTGCATTTCTAACAAGTTCCCAAGTGATGTAGATGCTGCTACTGTGGGAACCATACTATGAGAATCACTGGGTTTAACAATTAAAATATTTACGTTTTTGTAGTAAATGATGGTAAGCTGACTCAATGGCAGATTAATGTTAGCTTTCAATAATAACACTATTCTTTCTTCTCAGAAATATAGATGATCTCCCTGCATGGAGAAAGCTGTTTGTAGCACCTCAGGGCACAATAGTCAGAGGGGAAAAATAAAAGCTCAGTCCTCCCTGTCTCTTCCCACGAAGCACTCTTCTTGGTAAAAATCAGACAGGGCAATTTTTCCTATGCCTATTTACTAACAAGGAGGATGTAGCTACTATTCCTTATTAGACTGTATTATTCAAGACTTACCTCCAGTCTAGACAGATAAATGAGAGCAGAGCTTGAGATTGAAAGTGATGGAGGTTAAGCTCTTAGATGGAGAAAGTGGCAGTGCTATAAGTTATTGTATGTATGTTTCCTGAAGCCTTTTTACAGTATTTCCCAGTTTACTTTCATCTGTTCAGTTGTTAAAATCTAAGTGTGAAATGCAATATTAACACTTCCTTGTTAACTAAGGAGAACAACAACATCTCCGATTGATTCTTTGGAATACATGAATTCTATTCTCCGGGTATATTAGAGGAATCAAAGTCTGCACAGTTATATATATACTAGAGGCCCAGTGAACAAAAATTTGTGCACTCAGGGGGGGGGGCCCTCAGTCCGGCCTGTGCCCTCTCACAGTCTGAGACCCCTCAGGAGATAACGACCTGCTGGCTTAGGCCTGCTCCGGGGTGGCAGAGGGCAGGCCCAATCCCTAGGTGCAGCCCCTGGTCGGGCTCAGAGAAGGGCCAATAGGGGAGTTGGGGCACCACCCCCTGTCATGCACAGAGCAGGGCGGATCGGGAGGTTGCGATGCCACCCCTAGTCACGCTCAGGGTAGAGCCAATTGGGGGGTTGGGGCACTGCCCTCTGTCACACTCAAGGCAGGGTCGATGGGGAGGTTGCGGCGCCACCCCCTGTCACGCACAGAGCAGGGCCGATCAGGGGATTGGGGCGCTGCCCCCTGTCACTCACAGAGCAGGGCCCATCAGGGGGGTTGGGGCTCCGTA
>NW_005357846.1:2137520-2152925 GCF_000412655.1 Myotis brandtii | reverse complement strand
ACAATGTTTCAAACTGCAAGCTCAGAGGCCGGCAGTGGCAGGCGGGGAACGTTGGAGTCCTCCGTCACTGAAGCAAGTAAGCCTCCTGTTAGCTTCAAGCTGCCTGGCTGCCGGCCGCCATATTGGTTGGCAGTTAATTTGCATATCGTCCTGATTAGCCAATGGGAAGGGTAGCAGAGGTATGGCTAATTACCATGTTTCTTTATTATTAGTTAGGATATATATATATACATTTCTAATTCTAGAATAAACTTGGAATAAATAACCTTTCTTCTGATGAAATTCTGAGGTGCCATTTGGTTGTTCTGGATATTTCACTGCTTCAATTGTTTATTAATTCACAATTACTATTTCTCTCCAGATAATTGAAACTTATTTGTTGTATAATAAAGGGACCAGAGAATTTTGCAAGGAAACTCAATATATATGAAATAACTACTACATTTGATGTTATTTTTTTTTTAATATTTTTTATTGATTTTTTACAGAGAGGAAGGGAGAGGGATAGAGAGTTAGAAACATCGATGAGAGAGAAACATCGATCAGCTGCCTCCTGCACACCCCCCACTGGGGATGTGCCCACAACCAAGGTACATGTCCTTGACCGGAATCGAACTCGGGACCCTTGAGTCCGCAGGCTGAAGCTCTATCCACTGAGGAAAACCGGTCAGGGCTGATGTTATTGTTTTTATGGACATTTTATTGAAGTACACAACATAAGAAATTAGCTTGATAAAAGTGAGCATACTCATTTACCAACTAACCAGATCAATAAAGTGAACATTACATGAATCCTAAAAGTGCCTTACATATGCCCTCCCAACCAGCCTACCCTCTCTTCTGAGCTGAAAGTGAGAAACTCGTTTTTTATTATATTGAACACAATGTAAGTGGGATCACATAGTATGAACTGCTTTGTGTCCTGCTTCTTTTGTTAGACTTTATGTGTGAGATTGAGCCTTGTTTTTTCATGTGGCAAAGTGGCTGCACTAATGTGCATTCCCAGTAGCATGTGGAAGGTACAGTAGCTTCATAGGAAGGCAACATCTATTTTCTATCTGTTTAATTTTAGCAGTTATGGTGGATATGTATAGTGCTAATTTGGATTTAATTTGTACTTCTCTCATGACTAATGAAGTGATTTTTATTCCAAGTGTAATGTCCTTAATACATGTAAGACTGTTCAGATTTCTATTTTTTCTTGTAAGTTATATTTTTACAGTTATCTCTTTTTCATCCAAATTTTCATGTATGTTAGCTTACACTTGTTCATAATAGCTTATCTTTTTAATCTCTGTAAATTCTATATGGATTTTTTATTTCTAATATTTATTATTTATCCTTGTTTATATTTTTTGTTCCCTTTTTGCTAGGGTTTTTTTTTCTTTTACTCTTATTTGTCTTTTCAAAGGACATTTGGCTTAGTTTTCTTTTTTGAGTTGTTTTCTATTTGCTTAATTTCCACCTTTTATCTTTATTTCCTTCCACCACCTTTTTTTCTTTTTTCTATCTTTTTACATAACTTCTTAATATGTATACATACTAGTAAATAATTTTTATCAGTCTTTTTCTTCACTTTTAGTATATATAGTTAAGTTTTAAATTTGTTCTCATTTTCATGTAGTGAAAAATATTTCTAATTTTCATTGAAATTTCTTCTTTACCTGTGAATTATTTAGAAGTGGAGTGCTTAAATTCCAAATTATTGGGGATGTTCTAGTTAACCTTTTGTTATTGATTTCTAGCTTAATATCATTGTATTCAAAAAACAAATTATGTGTAATGTCAAACTTTGAAATTTGTTCAACACGCTTATGTTTCTGTATATTGTCAGTTTTGAAAATGCTCTGCAGTTGTAGGATACAATGTTCCATATACAACAATTATATAATTTGTGAATCATGTTGTGCAGATTTCTATATGCTCACTGATTTTTGTCTGCTTGTCTTTTCAAGTGTTCAGAGAGGTGTATCAAAACCTCCTTTTATAATTGTGTATTTTCATTTCTTTCATTTATGTCAAATTTTGCTAAATTTTGAGGACATGCTATTAGGTAAATACAAATTAATATTTTATAACTTTCTGGTAAATGTAACCTTTTGTTATTAATAAAGTCCTGCTATTACTTTTATTATAAGAAATTGCATTCTGCATACCAGATAATTAGGCTATAAACAACTTGCAGAATATATAAATTGGGTGATGTTCCACAATTTTGCAGGATTAAACAAAGGGATTGTTGTGTTCCAAGTCTCTGGTGTTGCTCATTTTGCTGGCCTTCTGAATGTAGTACTTTAGGTCTTTATTTTAGTAAAAACTGTAGTGAATATTTGCCTTTAAGACCATCAAATTAAAATCAGATCTGTCATCTCATAAGCATCTGTCTTAGTCTACTTGGGTTGCCATAACAAAGTACCACAGACTGGATGCCTTCAACAACAGAAATTTACTTTCTCACAGTTTGAGGGCCTGCAAGTCCAAGTTAAGGTATCTGCATGTTTGTTTTCTTCTGAGGCTTCAGTTCTTGGCTTACAGGTGGCTGCTTTCTCACTGTGTTCATGTATCCCAATTCTTCTTTGTGTGTCCAAATTTCCACTTTTCATAAGGACATCAGTCAGATTGGATTAGGGCCCCTCCTAGCAGCTCATTTTAACTTCATCAAATCTTTACAACCCCCATCTCCAAATACAGTTGCATTCTGAGGTATGAAGGACTAGGGCTCTAATACATGAGTTTTGAGGGAACACCATTGAACCCATAGCAGCATCATTGGATACTACATCCACTAAGTCTTAAACTAATAGAGAGGAATTTTATTATGCACTTTGTTGTTTGTTATATTTTTTATAAACTGGTTTACATGATATTCTTTGTTGTGTACTACTTTTGAAATTTGTCTTCAGGTGCATTTTAAAATTTTACAATATCCTAAATCTGGATTAAAAATTTATAATATCCTATATTTGGATACCTCATGATATAGGTTTTCAGCAATAAATATTCTTTTAGTAATTAACATGTGAAAGTCTCAAAGAGAATATGACTATTTGGAAAGGTTACATGTAATGCAATGAAAGATTGAAATAGTTCCCTATATCAACATATTTAGACGGGCCTAGATAATTTAAATATCTTAAATTTTAGATAGTTGAGAATCCAACTAATCATTTATCTTAATATAGGTCTACTTGATAAAAAATGAAAACTAGTGTTTTCTCCTGAGACTGATAAGTCAATTCTAAATAGAAATGATACCATGATTAATAATATGTACATCGTTTTTCATCTTTTTCATATAAGGGTGGGACAAAAGTAGGTTACAGTGTTCATACGAAAAATAATGCAGTAATTAATCATATAATAAGAAACTCTGTTCTGCATACTCACAACTGTAAACCTACTTTTGCCCCACCCTATATAATGTTTATCAAAATCTGAGTACTATAAATTCCAGCCTGAACAGACCAACATCTTAGATGTTATGGCAGATTACTATTGGTTTTTTAAAAATGAAAAACTTTTCTTTTCTTGCCAGCCTCCCATTCAATTGGATAAGACCCATGTGATTGAATTCTGGCCAAAAATGATGAACACCCCTTCTACACATAACCAATTTAAACCTCTTGTGGTAATCCTCCTTCTTTTGATAAATAGAAAGTGACCTGTGGATCTAGAGGAGGACAAAACTCTAATATAGAAGGAGTACGGCTTCATGACCGACAATATACAAGGCTGTTCACTGACCAGGAACATGTAATTTATGTGATTAAATAACATTTATTATACTAATCCACTGAGGTTTGGAGTCCTGCTTGCCACAGCAACAAACATTTATGTAGTAGGTGCAGATGATCAAAATACAACTTGAAATAACTTATGCAACATTCTTTGCTGAAAAGCTTCCTTTTTATTATTTTATTAAGCACTTCAGAGCACTTTTCCTTAAATTTTCTACTTAATTAAAATGTCATCCATTATCTATGTGATGTTCATGAAAAACTAGAAATTTTTCCAACCCCCCCTTCTCTAATCTCTACTCCACATCATAGTATTTTAACTCTAGTTTGACTAATTATTTTTCATTTATTATTCTTCAAAGATTCAAATAATTCCCTCTTCTATACATTTCCTTTCCTATTATATCTTCTCCCATATACATATTTAAGCCCTGTGTTACCTGTGAAGCCTATGTTATTGTCCTAATTTTCAATGTCTTCCTGTAATACTTATTTTCTGAAGCATTAGCTTGGCATTTTCAAATTGGTGCATGGTGTTAGGAGAGAAAGCTCATCTTTATCAAGTACATCTAGTATACTGAATGTGTTTAATGCCTACAATCAATAGAGTGCTCACCATGTGCCAGACACCTCATGAACAAACTCTCATTTAATCATCTGAATAACTTTAGAAAGTGGATTTTTTTCACTCCCGTTTTATATAGGAAAAATTGAGAAATCAAAGAGGTGAAGAAATTTACCAGTTGGAATTTAACTTCAATGGTCAGGTTTTTGCACACTACACCTCATGTTATTTATCTTGCATGAATAGTTTATGTTTCTTTAAACTTAAAAACACATCATTTCCCTCCCTGTAGTCAGAAGTGTGCGTTGCACTACGGTTGCTCAATAAATATTTGGTAATTGGTATCTGCATTTGAGTTCAGTTCAGAGCAGGTCTTTAATTCAGCAAAATGTATTTAGATTTAATCCCGTGCTTGACCTCTGGGTGCTACTACAGTCAATATCAGTGTTCAAATGCACAGCACTGCTATGCTTTAGTCTGGAACTCTGGGACTCCAACCAGTAACCCTCCAATATTGTAATGGAAATTCCATGTCAGGCACTGAAAAATCCAGATTTCTTGGGATTATTCCATTTTTAAGTAAAGGGGTCAGTGAGCACCCAGAGCAAATCTAGGCTAGGATTACACAGTTATTAGCTCAACGTTCTTACGTTCACCTGCAGGAATCATCTTGATATTTCTTCTTTTTATGAAATAATAAACACTCAGAATTTGTCTGGTTGATTGTACCTTTACACCAATTTCTAATCTATGTTTCTCTGTAAAAGGGAATTAGAAGTTGTTTAGGTGAAAATTAAAATGAGGAGAGTCTCATTAGGGCTGCATTCAACTACAACCCTAATTTACTTATTTAATATTATTTGTAAGCTCATCTCATATATTATGGTTGCTGGAAAAAATACTAAATTATTTTAATTCTTAATATTATCATTATATTGACAATCTGTTTTCTGGTTTTCATGAATTTTATGACAATTTATGTATTTTATGTGTTTTTGTTTTCAGTAGGAAAACAGGTTGTCAATAAAGTAGGATAATTGCTAATAGATATTCCTTGACATTAATGGCCTCTCTTCCCTGTGGAACATTATTAGTTTTCTCCTAAAACCCTTTTTAATTAATCAAAAGGAAATGGGATATTTCCATTAATATCTGAGCATCTTTTTACCTTAATCTGTTCTGAAGTGCACATGTGTCATGAATTGTGAGTCTCCGAACAGACTTAAAAAAAAGGACCTCTGTGTTTCCTTACATAGGTCAAAGACGGTCACTTCATGATCTGATCGGTTGTATTGGTGCTATTGGCCTTTCTTGTAAAATGTTTATCCAGGCTCTTTGCCCTTTGTGTTTGCCAGTCCCTGGGGACAGGAGGAGTTCATAAATGTGACAGTATCAGATTCACTGGCAGATTTTTTTTTTAATTATCTAAACAGAAGTCATATCATTTGAAAGCTTAGTTTGGGTGTAATGAAGAAAATAAGTATGCATCATGGAGAACTGCCCTTTACAGTGTACAATCAGCCAGCTGAGCTACTAATAAAAATAAACAAATGTCATTATCCTGTCAATTTCAGAAAAAATATAAAATAAGTGGTCTCTGGGGATTTTTGTTGCTGTTGTTAATCCTTACCCAACGGTATTTTTACATTGATTTTTAGAGAGAGTGGAAGGGAGAGACAGAGAAAAACATCCACGGAAGAGAGACACATCAATTGGTTGCCTCCCGCGCACGCCCCAACCAGGGCCAGGGATGGAGCCTGTAATCGAGGTACGTGCCCTTCACTGGAATGGAACCCAGGACCCTTCAAGTCTGTGGGCTGACACTCTATCCAGTGAGCAAAACCAGCTAAGGCTCTGAGGATTTTGTTTATAGGAAGGATGCTTTATTTAAAATTAAGTCTTTCTCCTGATACCGGGAATTACAAAAGAGAGAAAAGGAACACTTTGAGGTACTAGAGGATAGTGAAGATTCAAATGGAATGGCAACACATCTTTTTTGCTTTTTTATTTGTATTTGTATAGTTCCCAAAACATGAGAGAGATGATCACATAGAAACATAAGTGTTCAGATAGAGCAAAATCCCAAATGAGGGGAGGTTATGGAAACATCAGGAGAGCAGAGTCCATTGTTACTGGGTATTGTGCAACCCACAAACGAAATTACTACTAACGTATCTTATATCCCAAACTCAATTCACTGGAATAGCCGAAGACGAGTGATAGTCTTTCTGATTTTCTGACTGGAAAGATGAGTGTGCGTCTGTACCAGGAATCTAATTACAGGCAAGCCACTAATAAAACCATGAGATACTTGACAATATGAGAGGAAAAATTGTACAAACAAAAAATTTATGACAGTGATCCACAGCACCGCTGCAATAAAGGAACCGAGTTTGAGTGACACTTCCTGAATAGTAATAAAAAATTAGAAGCCTATTCAACCACCCAGGATATTATCAATATTTACTTCTTCTTTGGTTGTCAGTTTCATGTCATGCCCCCAAACCTCCTTTAAGGGCAAGGAAAGAAATGTAGGTTCTCCTCCCTACATAAATTTAAAGCATAAGTCTTTAGCCTTTAAGATTTTTTTTTATTTTTCTGCAGGCAAAGGCAAGGGATTTGCTTTTGTCGCTCTTGAGAAAAGCTGCTCTGTAGTTAAAAAACACTTTTAGAGCCAAAAGGACATAGATTTTAATTCCAATTCTTCCATATGCTAAGAGATTGTGATCCTACCTGTTTATGTATTGATTTTTCTAATTTTTAACATCAGGATAATAATAATTAGCTAAAGGGGTATTGTGAGAATTAAAGTAGATATTCTATTAATTATGATATGTAATTATGTAATGTCTAACAAATAGTAAACACTCAGTACATGGTAGGGGGGGGAGAGAGAGAGAGAGAGAGAGAGAGAGAGAGAGAGAGAGAGAGACATTTAATTTTGGTTCTGTAGCAACTTTTCAAACAACACAGTGCAAACATTATCCAAGAGATTTGATCTATTTAAAGCAGAAATAATGGATTACTTTCTGAAAATTTACATGTAAAATGATTGTTTTTCTGCATATAATTTTAATTTACTACTGGTTTAATTCCATAGTGAAAAACCTTAACAGTTTTAATGTCACAACTCCATAATTGAAAATTGATCTTTATTTGTTATTGATCATTGATTAATGAGATTCCTGAGAATATTTCTTAACCTTCAAGGTAACATATTAAAGCAAAAGTTAATTACACTTAGTGGAATACTGTGTAAAATAACTGTTTAATGCAACAAGTGATTCTTTCTTTAAGAGCAGTTAATCACTGATTGATATTTTTGTTCTTCAGTTCCTAGCAATTATTTTTCCTCCAGGTGGATTTGTAAATGTGTGTCTTTCCCCAATTTAAGTCAAGGATTGAGACCAAAATCAAACTACATCAAGAAAACAGCACTGGTCTAACACATCCTCATCACTTTATGTATTGATAGAATTCCAGAAGCTTTTACAGATTGCATCTAAACTTTGGGGAGTAGTACCACATCTGATAATTGATTGAATTTCAGGAGGTTTTACTGAGGACTAATGTCATGGGTCATATAAGAAGTGCAAATTTTATCTCTGATCAGTAGCAAAAATCTAGAAAATTCAAAAGCAATCTAATTTTGCAGACCCAGGCAAAGGCACTTCCTGACATACATAACATTTAGCACCTTTTTAAAAAAATATATTTTATTGATTTTTTACAGAGAGGAAGGGAAAGGAATAAAGAGTTAGAAACATCGATGAGAGAGAAACATTGATCAGCTGCCTCCTGCACATGCCTTACTGGGTATATGCCCACAACCAAGGTACATGCCTTTGACTGGAATCGAACCTGGGATCCCTCAGTCCCCAGGCCAATGCTCTATCCACTGAGCCAAACCGGTCAGGGCACATTTAGCATCTTAAAGCAAAGATGGAGCCTGCCTGTTGTGGCTCGGGGGTTGACCGTTGACTTATGAATCAGGAGGTCAGAATTCTATTCCTGGTCAGGGCACAGACCTGGGTTGCAGGCTCGATCCTCAATAGGAAGCATGCAGGAGGCAGCCAATCAATGACTCTCATCATTGATGTTTGTATTTCCCTTTCCCTTTCTCTCTGAAATCAATAGAAATATATTTAAAAATAATAAAATAAGGAACAAAACAAACAAAAAAACAAAGCTACACAAATTGGGTATCACGCTTCATGTCAAGATAAAGCCATTTCTAAGAAGTTTCATATGACACAATAGATAGATATACACAATCAATTAATAAGCAATCACAACGTTTTAACTTCCATATTCATCATGCTTGGTAAAGGGAAGGGAAGAAATATGAAGAGAAAGAAGAGACTTTGAAAGAGGGACAAAAAAGATTTGTAATTATGCTCTCTGGTTTTTCCTTCCTATCAATGGGTGGAGGAATAAGTCCCACAAAATCTATCACTCAAGCAATCTAACTGAGACCTGAATTAGGTCTCAATTGTTAGAAATGAAATTAGCAATGTTTCTTGCCATTGCATCCTTGAGCCAGTGGTGGGCCACTGTTATCTTCCCAACTGCTTAGAAAAATAAAATAGTGAATCATGTATTTAGTCATTTTGCTTGCAATTTCATATACTTTTTAAAAAATATATTTTTATTGATTTTAGAGAGGAAGGAAGAGGGAGAGAGAGATAGAAACATCAATGATGAGAATCATTGGTCAGTTGCCTCCTGCACACCCCCAACTGGGGATCGAGCCCGCAACCTGGGCATGTGCCCTCGACAGGAATTGAGCCTGGGACCCTTTGTTCTGCAGGCCGACACTCTATCCACTGAGCCAAACTGGCTAGGGCTCCACACTTTTATTCCAAAGGAAATTTGGCTACTGTCTAGTAAAGTGTTGAATTGTTAAGGGTTACCAAAATTTGATATCTTTAAGCAAAATCTCCACATTATTAGAACACAGAAGATCCAAGTTCCATGTTCCCCTAAGACATTGGTTGGCAAACTGTGGCTCACCAGCCACATGCAGCTCTTTGGCCCCTTGAGTGTGGCTCTTCCACAAAATACCGACTTCTGCGCATGGGGCACGAAGTTTCAATCACACTGTACCTGCATGCCCGCACGTGATATTTTGTGGAAGAGCCACACTCAAGGGGCCAAAGAGCCGCATGTGGCTCGCAAGCTGCAGTTTGCCGACCACTGCAAGAGGTTTGGTTGCCACGCAAACCTTGATAACTTGTAAATCTCCTATTCTGTGCATGCACACGAGCCTCCTGCTCTTCTGAAGAAGGATGCATCATATTCAGGGCATCTTGATTTGGTGATTTGCAGTTGCTACTTTTTTGGTAGCCATATAGTAGTTGAATTACTATTAGGTGTGTCTTTTAAAACTTTTTCATTCTGCTGTTTTGCTAGCTATTTGATTTTTATTTTGTTCTCTGTAATTCTTTATTAAAAATGAGCAACTTTTACATTCTCCAATTTCCAAAATTGGAATGTGGGAATGCAAAGAATAGTATGAAAAGCACTACTTTAAAATGTCTTCTTTTTAATGTTAGAGGGAAGGAAGTTCTGCAGTGTGGAATGACACAAACCCATCCCAATTAGAGGGATCTCTAGAGAGCCAATCCCTAATTAGATCTACTTAGAACAGATTGCCCTTCTCTGCCGGTGGAGAGATTCTGGCCTGGCCCTACTGGCCCCACCTCATTAAACCCCGTAGAAATCTGGCTAGGTTGGTGTCAATCAGATTTGATTGGAAAAAGAATTGCAGTTGGGATTCAGAGATATTATTTAGGTTTTGATAGTGCTTGTTTGAAAACATGAACTTGATAATTCAGAAAAGCAGAAAAAGGCAGCAAACTATTTTTCATTAGAGCCTGGGGTCTTTGCCCTGCTTATCTGAAGTCAGAGAAAATAATCCCAAGAGATTGGGAAGTATTTACATCTTGGTAAACACTCCCAAATTCTTGCCAAGATAAAACATGCTTATCAGAAATGGGTTCATTTGTACATGCTAGCCATGACGTGGAGACACTGAAAATGGCTAATGTCAATCCATGGGAGGGAGGTATAATTACTGAAGTGACAAGCCAGTGTTCCATTTGTACTTGTATTCTTAAGGGCAATGTGCTTTAAAAAGTCTTTTGCTTTTTAAAATGCCATTCACAACTGAAAGTGCCCATTCAAAAGCAAACATACTTTTATTTACAAGTGGTTAGTAATGGTATAAAAAAGGCAGCTAAAGCCTTCTAAATTAGGAGGAGAAGTCCTTAAAAGCTTACTTGAGAAGTTTTGTCTTGATTAGGCCCAGTATCCATGGATTTGGATGTTTTAATTAAACATCTATGAATCTGAGGTAATTTACCTCTGACATAGCATAAGCTGATGTACACTCTGATAAATGATAGATACAGTAATAGCATATCTTATATATGATACATATACACATGAATATAGATCATACTGAAGATACCTTTCTATTTCTTTCCAATTAAAGATGTAAAAAAAAAATCAAGATGTTGGTGTTGTCTTTAATTATAAAATAATATTTGGGAAGTCTAGAGTAAAGCAACAGAAAGAGAAACATGCTATCCTCTTGTTTTAAGGAAGAGCAGACTAAATTGCCATAAGAAAAGCTCTCTGGTCCAGCCTGATTCAAACTGATGTAAGCAGATTAATTCAGACCATTTAAGATGCACAATTACAAAAATAGGGACACCCCAATGTGGTGTTTTCTTCAAATGTAATAAAGGATACCACTCTCCCCTCCTCAACAACTTTTCAAAACATGATATTTGAAGACACATAACCTGTGGCAGATTGGTAAAACTAGCCAGTGAAATTCAAAGAGGTGAATGTAAAAAAAAAGAAAAAAAAAGTAAGAAATGAGAGTAACAGAGGAGAATTCTCCCAGGAAAACTGCTTTGTAGAGGATGCTGATATAATTTGGAGGTTCTCTTCTGAGTGTGGGGCTGATGATTGCCAATCCATTCAATCACACCTTAATCCGCCACTGCTGGGTTGAACCTAGAGCAGCATAGATTTTTCTGTACCCCCTGCCAAGAGTCTAATAGTCCACTTCCTTTCTTTTGAAGGGCAGAAATCTCAGTAGGATTGGAAACAAGTCAGGGAAAAGGTGCCAGTGGGGGGCCTGTTTCATTATAATAACAAACCTCCGGTTCAAAGAGAAATCACATTGAATTCCTTGCTGTCGTGTCTAGTTGATTCTTTTTTTATCCTAAATATTTACTTAATCCCTTTAAACCAAGGCCATCCCAAAGGAATAACTACACATCTTCCTGTATCTGGAGACTACTTTTTGTGGGGGATTCCTTTAGCTGCAGTTGCTATGGGTTTACTCTTCTCTCTAGAGAGGCTTTGTTGTTTCTATTCTTTTTAGCTTTACACATTATTTTCATTCTAAACTGTTACCTTAAATTTACTTTTCTTCTTCATGTGGGTTTTTTTTAAAGACCTGGATATGGAATCCTTAAAATAGACAATCTGAAATAGCTAAGTAGGGTAAATATCTATAATATCTGTAGAATTGGTCAAACATTCATACTGGGCTTTCTGCTTATAGCATCCTTGATTTAGCCACAGAGCCATTATGTCAATCAAGTAGCAACTGATTCTGGTACCTCTGAATATATAGCATTCCTTTGACCAAATTGCCCTTCTCCCAAGATAGAGTGGATTCTGGCTTTCCCATATTGGCCCCAATTTATGGAGCTGCACTGACATCTGACCTGGACTTGGACAACCAGATTTGATTGATAGGTAGGACATTTATAATTGGAATTCAGAGATGCTATTTAAGCTCTGGTAGTATTTGAATTGAATGGGAAGGCTGCCCCTCTGGACAGCCATGTTCTGTGCCTGAGGAAGCAGTGGGACCTGAACTGAAGGGAAAGAAATAAAGCTACTATTCGGAGACTAGCAAGAATAAGAATGCAAGGGCCCCTCAGAGACACAGAAGAAATCAATTATAAACTTGGGATAGTCACAGTTTATAGTCCTAGTGTCACCAGCCCTGGAGGGTGTCTGCCTCATGCTGGCCTGGAATGGTTCTTGACTTTGTGCAGGAAAGATTTCACAATATGAGTCCAGGAGATTTTGAGGGGGCATTTATTAAAACTGGGGACAGGGAAACAAAAGGATGTCTTAAGGTAGAAGAAACAACAGGAGAGAGCTTAGGTGTGCTCTGCTTTGGGTTCCTAGAAACGTTGTAGGAAAGAAATAAGCCACTGGCAGGGCTGCTGTTAGCTCATTGGGAAGAGAAAAGGGAGGCCTTGGGGTCAGGTTCAGGGGGCTAGCCCAGGACAAGCTGCTGCTGCCCACTGCTCCCTTGGTTGCAAGTCTCATGGGAACCCTTATGGTTCAGGAGAAAGAAAGTAGAAAGACAGGACTGAGAAAAGGCATGGGTGTGCTCCAGAGACAGCCCACGGTGGCGTCCTTTGTCTTAAGTGTTTTTATCTCTTTTCTGTGGGTGAGAATCTTAAGGAAGAATTTCATTCGAATATTCATCAACTTTCCAGATGCATTTTTAATATGCTGATGCATCAAAATGAGCATATAAGGGAGTTTTGGATTATTCTCTGGTTAACTTTACTGCTTTACTTTTATCTTGGGTCTGTCTGGCTCTAGTCAGGCTTTTGTTATTTGTTCCCTTGACTTATCCATCCTTGGCTTTGACAGGCATAGATGGCATTAATTGGGACTCTGTTCTCTATCTCCCTGACCAGGGTGGTTTAAGCTATGTATTCTCTGGTTAGGGAGGAGAGGTAGAAACCATTTATTCTCATGTAACTTTTGTGTACAGTCTGATTTCCTTTGTCTTTGGTTAGGGAGGATAAGATCTTGTCATGCATTAGCTATGTGTAAGTTGTTCAAATTGTTTGGCCTTGTTAAATTATTTTGTCTCAGTTTCCCATTCCACTTGTCAGGAATTTTCCCAACTTCTTAGTATCCTGCCTCATGAGTTCCTGGTGAAGCCCTTTGCACTTATTAACCTTGGGATCTGTGAGGTCACCCTGAGTCCCACTAATAAACCTGCCTTTTAGAATTACACTTTCTTGATTGGGTTTCTGTTATGTGAAGTTGACAGACCTATGAATACGACTATTGGTTTCATGTTAGTGGTGGAGTTGGGTTATCTTGTAGCTAGACTAGACTATAGATACCTAATTCAAGTCCCTCATTTTACACATGACAAAACTGAGGCCTATAAGTAATGTGCTCATGGCTGAAACAGGTAATTAATGGCAAAAACCAAGATGAGAAATACAGATGAGTGGTAAGTAGGCTGGCAGTTTCCAATAGCCACTGAAAAGCATGATTGGGGCAGAGCCTTGGAATGGAAGTCAGAATATGTGAACACCAGATCTTTCCGAGAGACTCACTAGCTTTGTAACCTTGAGTTTGTTTTTGGAGCCTTGGGTTTTCATCTGTTAATGAGGAGGTTGGGACATATGTTCTATCCAGTTCTTTCTAAGTCTAAAATCATGATCCTAATCAGTGTCTCCGAGCACAGAGTGAATTGGGTATCAGAAGTAATTATCTAGAAAATGTGAATATGGATATGGTTGCTTGGGGAGGAAATAAACCAGTTCACAACAGGGTGAGTATCCAAGTGTTAAAGTGGAAGCACTGTTTTATAGCTCAAAGCTTCCTACTGAAGTCAATCAGGGGGTCCCCAAAGTGGTAGTTTTACTTTGTGGGTTTTTCATATCAAATCAAGTAGTAAGCTGATTATGTGTGCAGACAGTGGGTTTGTATTGAGACTTTGTTTGGAAAGCATCCAGAATCAGCTATCAGAGGCATGCCAAAACGGCATTCCTCCTTCCAGATTGTAGGAAAATTGAAAGGTTAACTGTAAATTGATTTGGGCTCCTGGCTCTTTGAAGAAGTCGAGTGAACTGAAACAAACCAGTCCATCTCTCTTTCTCTCTCTTATTTGCTCTTGCTCTTACCCTTCCCTCTTTCCCTCCTTCCTTCCTTTTATTTCCCCTGGCAAAATATGTATTTGTAGAATATTGTGACTATGACAGCTTTTCTCATTTTTACTTATGAAAGATAGAGAACAAAGAGTTTATCAATAGAGTGGGAGTTTTCATATTCAAAATTTTAAACTCCTGATAACACATAAAATACACACTCATCAGCAAATACATGGGGCCTGGAATAGCATAAAATTCCTTCCATAATATGCACCACATACCAGCAAATTCCCTCTGCTGGCATATAATTTCCCTGTGGGTTAAGTCTCAGTCTGATTTCCTTTGCCTGGCCCTTCCTGAGACTCTTCTCATCTGTCTCATGTTTTTCCTGTTCTAGTGAATTGTTCCAGTGTTTGTCAGTAATAAACTTCTGAGTTACCATATTCAGTAACCTTTCCTCAGGTGGCATTCTTCTCATCACTTTTTTAAAAAGTATACATTTTTTATTGATTCCAGAGAGAAAGGGAGAGGGAAAGAAAGATAGAAACATCAATGATGAGAGAGAATCATTGATCAGCTGCCTCCTGCATGCCTCCTACTGGGGATGGAGCCTGCAACCTGGGTATGTGCCTTGACGGGGAATCAAACCATGACCTGATTCAAAGGTTGATGCTCAACCACTGAGCCATGCCTTTAAATCATATTTCCTATTACCCTTTGCTTTTTCCCTTTTTTAGAAATTGTATCTTAGTTTTTCATTTCTCTAATTTGTCTTGTGTTTTTACACACCTTGCTCTTTTTTGGAGTGCCCTTCCTGTCATCTTTACTTGTAGAAGTCCTACCCATTCTTGAAGAACCAATAAAACAAATTTTCTATTAATTCTATAAATTTTTTAAATACTTATCATGGTTTAGATTTTGTGCTGAGTTAACAATTTTGTGACATTGCACCTACTAATACAGAAATATACTATATGATACAATACAAAATATTTAATATATTATGTAATGTTTCTATACTGCAATATACTGTATATACTGTATATTACAAGAAGAAACTATGATAAACCTCATCCTAATCCAGCCTGGGGCCCCTTTGGAAGTGTTACTTTTTTTTTTTTATTGCTTAAATTATTACAAAAGGTTTTAAATATGTCTCCTTTTT
>NW_005357846.1:2130709-2136531 GCF_000412655.1 Myotis brandtii | reverse complement strand
TCCATTGGTTATGCTTATATGGATGCATACAAGTCCTTCGGTTGATCTCTTACTCCCCTCCCTTCTGCCCCCCAACCCTCTCTGGCCTTCCCACTGCAGTTTGACAATCAGTTTGAGGCAGCTCTGCCTCTGTATCTATTATTGTTCAAAAGTTTGTAATGGTCTTTATTATCCATGAATGAGTGAGATCATGTGGTATTTTTCCTTCATTGACTGGCTTATTTCACTTAGCATAATGCTCTCCAGCTCCATCCATGCCGTTGCAAATTGTAAGAGTTCCTTCTTTTTTACAGCAGCATAGTATTCCATCGTGTAGATGTACCACAGTTTTCTAATCCATTCATCTACTGATGGGCACTTAGGCTGTTTCCAGATCTTAGCTATGGTGAATTGTGCTGCTATGAACATATGGGTGCATATATCCTTTCTGATTGGTGTTTCTGGTTTCTTGGGATATATTCCTAGAAGTGGGATCACAGGGTCAAATGGGAGTTCCATTTCCAGTTTTTTGAGGAAACTCCATACTGTCTTCCATAGTGGCTACACCAGTCTGCATTTTCACCAGCAGTGCACAAGTGTTCCTTTTTCTCCACATCCTCTCCAGCATGGAAGTGTTACTCTTAAGCAACATACTGAAGTAGAAGAAGTCTACCAGGTAAAACAAAAGTAATTGGTGGTTTGGGATTTTTCCATGCAAAAAGACAGCAAGTCTATTAAAACACACAAATGTGTGAGAGAACACAGAACTCTTAGAGTAGGTTAAGCAGTTGGTTCTGGGCAGAAATGATCTTTTCTTTCTCCAAAGTGTTATTCATACTATACACAAGGCATTTTTAATGTGCTCCTTGTATTTTGGTTTTGTCTGTTTCTCTCTAATTCTCAGAAAAGGCAGGGATAATGTCACATGTCATTCTGCATGTTTTTCTTTCCAGCATAGCAGTGTACACTTAGCAGATGTTCAATATGTGATAAACATTAGTTGAATGAATAAAAGGTGGCACAGACTGTGTTAGTTTTCATTCACAGATTTGGTTTTTTTCCACCAGTCTCCATACACTGAGGAAAAAAAAAACCTTTTCAGGGTTAGCATGTCACTCAAACAATAGTGTGAACATATAAGCAAACGTCTATAAAAAAAAAGGTGAAGGTTTTTGATGGATTTTTTTTTTACTTAAACATAGGGCAGATCAGAATCCTGTTCTATGGATTTTACATGGAGCTTTTTGTTCTTTCAGTACAGGAAATGTAAAAGTTATGCAGAAATTTAAAAGTTACCAGGACTGGTGTCTTTGAAGGAAATGACATGTTCAGGATTCTCTTAAATGTGGGAATGTTATAATAAAAGTTCTATTACTGAAATGTTAGGACTTTAAACTTCTGAATTCTAAAGGTTAGGAAAGCCTAAGGAAGGCTTACCTAGCACCTTAATTCTGTGTCCTTGGCCACTGTTTGGATTACTTATATCCTACCTTTGGAGAAGTCAATGCCTATAGCGCTTGCTCTGTGTGTTATGAAAGTGAACAGAGGTCCTCCTGATATTTTGTTTTGTTAGTGTCTGACATTTTCTCTTCAGACCAGAAGAACAAAATTTGGTGAAAGCAGAACAAATGAACATTTTATTGGGTTTATATTTCTCTCCATTCTGCCACTGAGCCTCCCCCCTCCCCCTATTGAAGCTGGGAACCCATCGTCGACCCAGGTCACAGCCCGCAAAGGGCAGACAATGTCATATTACTGCCATTATTCTGACTTATCCCTGCATTAGCTAAATTCTGATTCCTCAATTCCTTCCATCTTCTTTGCAAACATGTCTTTCCAAACTAGCTCTCAACTTTTTACCAAATCTGTCTCAACATCTTTACCCCCCAAATCTCTCTTCTCAATGAAATTTGCCTATATCTTCTAATGGTACTACCATTCTCCCAGTTATCAAGGCTAGAAAATGTGGACTATGACTTAGACTATATATATGTTCTACATTTTCAATGTTAGGCAAGTTTCACCTCTTATTTTCATTTCTATTTAGTTGAACTACCTAGCTTTTGCTCAACCGAGTGACCATATACCTTCACCCCCCACCCCCCGCAACGGCTTTTCTGTCTCTTCTACATTTTCAATTTGTAATACTCTTTCCAGACTGTTCCATCAGGTGCAGATTGAATTGAACATATCTGCTATTTAACGTCCTTTGATAGCTCCCTATTTCTTCACAACTGTATTTTCCCAGACATTCAAAGCCTGGAAAAGGCATCTATCGCTTTTGTTCTGTAGATGTAAAGAAATGGCCTCTGTAGAAAGATACATGGGTTCAAATTTTGACTCTGTCTCTTACTAGTTGAGTGTCTTACATTTCTCAATCTGCCAGTGCTTCAATTCCTGCATCTATAAAACAGGGCTAGTGGGACATAAACAGGGATTCGTTGTGACAATTAAATTGCTTAGCAATGTGAAGTGCATTGAACGAGACCTTGGATATGGTAAGTGCTGATTAAGTTTTAGAGATCATTAATAGTAGCTTCCATTATTACCTGTCTTGTTATACTAAAAAAGTTACAGAACCAAAAATCTTTGAACTATAAGAAACACCAAAACCTTTGAACTACAGAAAAGATCTTGAAGTTTTCATTTTACAAATGATAAAAAGTCCAAAGAAGTTAAATAACTTTATTGAGGTCACACAACAACTTATGTCAGGATGAGGGCCATACCCCTCTCTTCTGACTAATGTTTTTAAGACTTTCAATGATCCCAAAAGCCCTAGTTATTGGTAATTATTGCAACTAACCTTGAAATCAGTGCTGTAATTCATTTCCCAGAGGGAATATGAACTGAATAGTTATAAAACTATGGATTGGTAGATGAAAAATCAGTCAGAGAAGAATATTAATGGACATAAAATTTTGTAAATTATAATATTAGGCTATTTTCCTCATATGCATATAGAATCTGAGCAACTAATATTATGACCGCATGAGGTTTCAAGTCTGAGAGGGGAGTATATAAAAATCTGAGGATGTATAATACTATCTTAGAGTGTGCCTGATTTTCAACATCATATAGCAACCTTTATTGTTTTTTTACTTAAAAAAATCCACCATTTCTTGTTTTGCATTTGCAGTTAATCAAGAGTTCATTCTATTGAATTTTTGATTGTTTATTGAAAATCTCTGTTCTGTGGCATAAATTAAGAGCAGTGTGTGCAAGTTTGTCACTTTTACTTGTATCTTATTTATATTCCAAGTTTAGGTGTGCATTGATCAGCTGCCATCACTATTTACCTTCTCTGCTAAGTTGTCAAGTTACTACCATCTGTTATTCCATATTCACATGCTCCAAAATGCTCTGATTATCCAAGACTTAAGTTGAGGTGCAGTGAATGGCTAGAGGATCCTACCCTTTCCATTCCAGGTTGCTAACCACTGGGAGTTTGACTGTTCAACGAAAGTTCAGCAAATGCTTGGCATATTACATTTCCCTTTGTTATTAAAAATTAATCCTCACTGATCACATTGGAGTTTTTCTTATAATAATATTATTCATTGACTGTGGTTGGAATGCAAAATAACATAATTATAATTCCTTTCTGTTTTTTAAAGAAGTAATCGGTTATGAAAAAAGGAGGAAAGCCTTCTAATGATGGATAGATAACATTTATAAAAGTTTAATTTCTTAAAAGACAATAGACAAAAATAAGATAACTTGCAAGTATCTACTGTGTGTCTGCTACTTCATCTGTAATCCTATGACCATCCTGCAAGTTCAAGGATTATTACCACTATTCTAGAGACAAGGAACTCAAGCTGAGGGGTCAGTGATTTGAAATGGATTAGGGCTTAAAGCTGGTATTTGCCAGAATCTCTGTTTATTTTCAGGTGTGCCTGACTCAAAATTTTATTTTCTATCCATTGTGGCATACAGCCTCCACATATCTCACGTTATGTCAAAAATACCTAAGAATAAGGTTTCATACCAAGTTGGACTCTGGGTTATGAACACGTTGATATTATACATTTCTTTCTACCATTTGCATCATTATCATCAACAAACACAAAGCATTTTTAAAACCTCTTTCTTATTTATTTAGTATTTTTCTTCTCTGTTTTTCTAGTATTTAATAGTTCCAAAATAAAAACAACAACAAATTTTGTAGAAAGAAATTTGAAGTTGAAGTAATTTAGTGAGCATATGGCAATATAAACCCTCCTAGACTATGAGAAGTTATTACAAAAAAGGAATAAATAATTTTTAAAAAATTATGAACACCAAGAATACTCCTGTGGGTAGCATAAAATATTTCATTAAGTAGATTTTGAAATATGAAGAAAGCTGAAAAATAATAGGCATTGGAGTAATTCATAGAAAATGAAAATATCCATATACTAAAGCAAGGATAACTAGGCTTCAAACTTTACAATCTTGATTCCAGGTGTTCAAAACCTAAATCTGTATAATAATTATAAATAAGGTTTTGCAACTTTTAAAACATAAATAAGTACCTTTAAATTTTTTAAATTAATTATTCATCAATAAAAGAAAATAGTGCCAGGAAGGAAGAAATAAAGAAAGAATTAAAACTCTGTGTTGTGACTTATATTAGATTTAGTAAAACATACTACAAAACCCCGTGTAATGGAATTAAGCTACCTTTGGTATGTTTAGAGATCAGGGTCAAGATTTTGACAACATAAAAGTAGGAGGCAACAGCCGTAGGTGCTTTGGTTCAGTGGATGGAATGTCGGCCTGAAGTTGAAGGATCCCCAGTTAGATTCCTGTCAAGGGCACATGCCCAGGTTTTGGGCTCGATCCCCAATAGGGGTCGTGCAGGAGGCAGCCAGTCAATGATTCTCTCTCATCATTGATGTTTCTATCTCTCTTTCCTTCTCTTTTCCTTTCTGAATTCAATAAAAAATATTTTTAAAAAATAGGAGGCAACAATTAAGCATGTCTAAATCAGATTTTTTTTTTCATAATCAGATGTTTTCGCCCATCTTTTGGAGGATCAGAGAATTTCATAGCACACTCAGGATATGACTTTACTCAGTCTCAAGAGTTCTTGAGCTAAAGAAAGAAAGATATTTAAGTTATTCTGTCTTCCAAGTCTAGCACAGTGCCTAGTGACAGAGTAGGCACTCCACAAATAGGGACTAAATGAATTAATGATTAATGAACATCTATCATATGTCTGTCACTGTTCTAGAAATTGAGACAAATGAGAAAGATGGTCACTGACTACAAAGAGCTAATAGTCAACTCTAGATCGAATAAAGAAACATCCCCCAAGGAGAAACCAAGATGGCGGCATAGGTAAACACCGGAGATTGCTGCCGCAAACAACCACTTCAAAAATACAACTAAAAGATGGAACAGACATCACCCAGAACCACAGGAAGGCTGGCTGAGGAGAGATTCTTCAACTAGAAGGAAAGAGAACAGCATACCGAGGCTCAGAGGAGGCGCAGTGTGGAAAATACAAAGGTACGGGGGTGCGTGTGGAGCCAGCTGGTGGCTGAGGGCACAGTTGTCGTTTTCAATCAGGAGGGAGTCTCAGACTCTGAGCTCCAGATCCGGGCGAGTCTCTAGGGACTCAGACTCAAACCGGAGAAGCGGGAGTGTCTGGCATCAGTTGGAACGTAAGGGCAGCTTTCTCTCCGAGGTTTGCAGTGGTTGCGGGGGTTCTGAGAAGCAGAGCCTCTGGGAACGGGACTGAGAGCAGCCATAACTGCACCCTCCACCCGCCCTGTTGATCCCCTGCGACCCGACCCGCCAAAGCCCTGCACAGAGCCATTTGCCGGATCGCCTCAGGCAAAGGCTAGATTAGCACC
>NW_005357846.1:2126408-2129579 GCF_000412655.1 Myotis brandtii | reverse complement strand
GGGGGGAAAGGGAAATGGGAGATGCGGGAAGAGACTGGACAAAAATCGTGCACCTATGGATGAGGACAGTGGGTGGGGAGTGAGGGCGGAGGGTGGGGCAGGAACTGGGAGGAGGGGAGTTATGGGGGGAAAAAAAGAGGAACAAATGTAATCTGAACAATAAAGATTTAATTAAAAAAAATAAAAACTAAAGTTATTACTTGAAAAAAAAAAAAAGAAAGAAACATCCCCCTACTCCAGGATAGGGGACTGTGGATAATGTCTATAGCTTGATATCAGGTAGTATGATTCCTCTAATTTTGTTCTTCTTTCTCAAGATTGTTGTGGCTCTTCAGGTTCTTTTGTGGCTCTATATAAATTTTTGGGTTATTTGTTCTTTGAAATACACCATTAGTATCTTGATAGGAATTGTGTTGTTCTCCAAAATGGACATATGGATGACCAATAGACATGTGAAAAGGTGCTCAATATCACCAATCATCAGAGAAATGCAAATTGAAACCACAATGAGATATCACCTCACACATATCAGAATGGCTATCATCAATTAGTCACCAAACAACAAGTGTTGGGGAGGATGTGGAGAAAAGGGAACCCTCCTGCACTGTTGATGGGGAGGCAGACTGGTGCAGCCACTGTGGAAAGCAGCATAGAGTTACCTCAAAAAGTTAAAAATGGACCTGCCTTATGACCCAGTGATCCCACTTCTGGGAATCTATCCAAAGAAACCTGAAATACCTCTGTGTTCAATGTAGCATTATTTACAATAGCCAAGATTTGGAAGCAGCCCAAATGGCTATCAATAGATGAACAGATAAAAAAGCCTTGGGACATTTACACAATGGAATACTACTTAGCCATAAAAATGAAGGAAATCATAACTTTTGGGACAGCATAAATGAAACTGGAGGGTATTAAGCTAAGTGAAATAAGTCAGAGAAGGACAAGTACCATGCATTTTCACTTATATGTGAAATCTAATGAACATAATAAACTACCAAACAAAATAGAAACACACTCACAGAGCATAGACTGACAGCTGTCAGAGGGGAGTGAGTAGGGGGTTGAGTCAAAAAGGTGAAGGGATTAAGCAATAAATAAATAAATAAGAATATCATAAACTCACCCTGACTGGTTTGGCTCAGTGGATAGAGCGTCAGCCTGCAGACTCAAGGGTCCCAGGTTCGATTCTGGTCAAGGGCATGTACCTTGGTTGCGGGCACATACCCAGTGGGGAGTGTGCAGGAGGCAGCTGATCGATGTTTCTCTCTCATCAATGTTTCTAACTCTCTATCCCTCTCCCTTCCTCTCTGTAAAAAATCAATAAAATATAATTTAAAAAAAGAATATCATAAACTCATTGCAAATGCTACATTTTTGGACTGACTTGTGGGTCATCCAGAAATTTTAAATTCAAGGTTGCAGTTTGCTTTCCAAACCCAAGCAAAAAGGAGTAGAGTGGACTGCATGTTTGTTTCCCCCCAGAATTCATATTTTGAAACCTAATTCCCAGTGTGATGGTATTTGGAGATGGTGAGGTGCTTAGATTATGAGCCCCGAGTAATGGAATTAGTGCCCTAAAAAAGAGACACCAGAGAACTCCCTCTTCCTTTCTGTCACGTGAAGATACAGCTGTCTATGAACAGGAAGCAGGCCATCACCAGACACCAGGCATTTATTGGTGCCTTGATCTTGGAGTTCCCCGCCTCCAGAACTGTGAGAAAAAATGTTTGCTGTTTATGAGTCACCCCGCCTGTGATAATTTGTTACAGCAGCCTGAACTAAGACAATATTTATTACAGTTCCTTATACATAATGGTAGAAATAAAAGAAAGAAAATAAGAAAAGAATATATTCATATTTCACAGCATTAAATAATATGAAGATATATTACTTGTCAGAATAGATAGGAAGGGCAGTGAGTTCTGGCCAGACTTGAATAAGGAAGAATATCTGGGGAACTGAACTATATTGGATGAAGAAAATTGTACATATGTTGTTGACCAGTGGTTCTCAACCTTCTGGCCCTTTAAATACAGTTCCTCATGTTGTGATCCAACCATAAAATTATTTTCGTTGCTACTTCATAACTAATGTTGCTACTGTTATGAATCGTAATGTAAATATCTGATATGCAGGATGGTCTTACGCGACCCCTGTGAAAGGGTCGTTCAACCGCCAAAGGGGTCGCGGCCCACAGGTTGAGAACCGCTGTTGTTGACAAACAAGTCTGTTCACTGATAAGAATACCCAATTTCAAGAAAATTGTGTCTGGGGAATTCTTCTTGTGAACTTGACCTAATGTGGAGTTGCTGGGTGAGTTTATGACCTATTTATGACCTAAACCTAGATGGCCAGTCCAAGTATTTGTGTTTCTGACATAATCTGAAGGGCCCTGGACTATGATATAGGACCCATGTTCTATTACTGGCTCTGCTGGTATCACTCACTAGTGTATGCATTTGAACAAAACTTAAACTGGCCAGGATGCTAGAATACAGTATGGACTCTTTCTTTCCTCTTAGCTCTTTCCTCATTCTTTCTAGTTCATATTTTGAGTAAGAGCTAAGAAAAAAGTGCTCATGGCAGGGTTGGCATGGTGAAGATGAGCAAATAATCTTTTGTCACTATCAAAGTCCTGTATTAGACAAGTCTCCCCATATTGGTTTCCCCTTAGATTGACCTAACTACTGCTTAGCACCAGAGTAGTTTAAATTACTGAATACACCTTTTTTTCTTCCATGTAGTGCTGTCAGAAGTTCAGGTCTTGCTGTCCCTTGCAGAGTTGCTGGCCAGATTAGCACAGCACAGGGTAAAGATTACAAGTTCCTGTTCTGCTCCAAGCGTGAGTGATTTAATCATTCACTTCAGGTAAAGCAAAACACAATCTCAGTGGCAGCTGGTGGTGGTGCCGGGAATGCTCCCATTGACTTCCACTTAGAAAAATAGTTTTCTTTGGAGAGGGACTCCTTAATTACTCTTTGCCTCTGTCTAATAGGCCAGCTTCCTCATGACAGATTAAATTTACCATGTTCTGTTTCCATACCAGGTGACAATTTCTGAGTCACTCTGATTAGCTTTCTCCTTCTTTCTGCTGTGACCCTTCATTACCCCCTGTGGCCTTTCCTTCTGTTCCATTCACAGGTGCTTCAACTTGCTTTTCCTACAATT
>NW_005357846.1:2122656-2126394 GCF_000412655.1 Myotis brandtii | reverse complement strand
GAGAGAAATAGTTGTTGTCCACTAATTTATTTGAAAGCTTGAAAGGACAAAAATAAACAAGCTCGTTGAATATAATTTCTTCAAAAATATTTAATTTTAACAAATCTAAAACACTCTATCCTAGTACAACTTTTAAAATAGGAGAGAAATAAAAGTTGGGACTGAGCGGTTGGGTAGCTAAGAGTTAGTTAATACCCACTTAATTGGAGAAAGAAGAGTTTTAGAAAATCGTGTTTTATGAATATTAAATAAACTGCAGCTGAGAGTCTAGCAGCTGTTTACTCTGTCTACAGCCTTCCCATCTCTCGTTCCCATTTGGACTAACAGAACACAAAGCAACTGCATCTGACTTCTGCCTCTGACCCAAGTGGGATTTGGGGAGGTCATTAAACCTTTCAGAGTCTCATGTTCCTAGATTATAGAGTGGGAAAGCTGGGATGAACAAGTTCTTGGCATGACTCGCAGCAGAAGCATCTTATGAGTCTATGACATCTTTGAAGCTGAATATCCAGATCACAGTCCATGACTTGTCGCAAGAAGCCCCCAGTAGGCCATGACATGAAAGGTTTTGATATAGATCAGCCTTGAAGTAAAAGTAATTCGTTCTTTAACAACAGATCAACAGTAGTAGAAAAGGTATGTCATGTTTTCATAATACTTTTTCCTTCTTGCATTCAGTGAACTCTCTACTACATAATTCTTGGATTGTTTCTTATTTTATTCCACTTTCATGCTACAGTAGGCTCATAGTAAATTTCACATTATTTTACTTGCTCTCACAGTAATTTATCACATTGGGGAAAAATGCACCTAGCCTCAACAAATTAAAGCCAATTTTGATTTAATCATTTTCATTTGAACAGAAGCCATTATCATGGCAGGGTTAAGAATAAATTTGTTGTTTAGATTATTTGTGTTGAATAAATTTATTGGATTCCTTACCAAATTAATCTTGCCACTCTGGCCCTGATTTGTTTATTAATGATTGAGGTCACTACCTGATATATGAACAAAAGCATCTGTATTAATTACAAGACCTCTCATGAAAATTCCTGGTGTTTATTGTTTTACAATAAAAGCATTGATGGTGATGAGTGTCAAGCAAGCCTCTAAATATTTATAGATTTGATTCATAAAAGTATCTGAAGTGTGGATTTTATAAAATTTGAGCTCTTGTAAGTGTGCTCATTATGTTTTATTCCGGCCCATAATAGTTATTGTCTGATGCCCAGAATTCAGTTGGGGTATATTGGATGTTGGAATGGATCTAGAGTAGATATCAATACTTACATTAATTGAGCACTTATTAGGTACCATTTGTTATGCTAAATGTTGTTGGTGTATTAATGTATGGGATCCTAACCGTAATCCTGTGACGGATGTATTTTTCTTATGCCCAATATATGAATGAGGAGACTGAGATACAGGTAAGTTAACTTGCATGAGGCCCATAGTCAGTAAATGAAGAGCCAGAATACACTGCCAGGCAACCTGGAAGTAGAGCCCTCATTTTTAACCCTTCCACTCTGCTGACTCTGACCTAGATAACAATCCTACCTGCACCATTATTCCTCTCACTATGTGCCAGGAAATCTTCAAAGTTATACATAAATAAAAACCAATTCATTATGGCAACAACCTTACAAGGAGGTACTATTATTCTCTATTCTACAAATAAAAGAAGAAGCACAGAAAGTTTCATTAACTTGTCCAAGGTCACACACCAAACAATGGAGCCAGAATTGGATGCATCTAGTTCACCTTCTGAGCCTGTGCCTTTAAATACTAAATTTTTCAACTTTTCATTGAATACAAGTATTTTATCATTTACTAGTTGTGTGTATTTTCTTAATGATTATAAAATATTTTTTTTCCACAAGGCTGCTATGACAGTTATTAAATCAGCAATGCTATATAAAAGGATTTGTGAAAGTACTGTATGGAATAAGAACATGAACTTGGAGATGTCTTGGTTCCATTCTTGGCACTTCCTCTTCCTAGTTAGGTGACCACAATGAGGTGTCTAGTCAACCTTTTCAGGGCTCAGCTTTTTCTAATGATAGATTTATTTAATGATAAATATTTATCCAAGTCTTCTCCAGTCCCATGAATAAATACCATGTCTACATTGGTGAATCTTACTCTACAGTTTTTTTCTGGACCATTCCTCTGAACTCCAAAGCATATGTACAACTGCAACTCAACATCTCTGATTGAATGTCTAATGGTCATATCAAATGGAACATTTATATACTGAGCTCTTTACCAAATGAACTTCTTCCCTATAACTGCCCCTCTTTACCACCATCTGACACTGGCTTCTTTCTCACCTACCTTATTTAATAAATGGCTTTTACATACTCAGGCCAAAACACATAGAAAGCTTTGCTTGACTCTTCTCTTTCCTTCACCTCAGGTACTAATGAGCAAATTTTCCTCTATTGATCGTCAACATACATATTGCCTCCAAAGACCATCTCCAATATTACCATCCTTGTCCAAATGATACTAGGATGCAGTGTTCAGGTCCGAGTTCATTGTCTCATAAAATTGAAGAATGAGTTCATGGACAGAGTTAACCGAAAGTGAAAGCAAAGTTTATTGAGAGAAAGACAGACTCCCTCTAGCAGGGAGGAGGCCCAAGTGGGTTGCCACCAAAGCACTCTGTCTAAGGGTATATATATCTTCCTTCCTATCTAATAAAAGAGTAATATGCAAATTAACTGTCACTCCCCACTCCGTCACTCTGCCACAAAGATGGTGGCGGCCACAGAGCTGGAGCGAGCAGGAGGCTTGGGTTGCCCCCAGCGATAGAGGAAGCCAAGCTTCCTGCCTGCCCTGGCTGGCCCTGACCTCCACTCAAGGCTACAAAGTTTCAATTATAGAAGATAAATAAATCCCAGATACCTGCTTCCAGCCCGGGGCCATGGCCAGCCTGAAAACGGCCATCAGCCCCTCACTCAGGCTGGCCAGGCACCCCAGTAGGGCCCCCCCACACCCTGAAGGGGGTGTGGCCAGCCTGAAAACAGCCATCAGCCCCTCACTCAGGCTGGCCAGGCACCCCAGTAGGGCCCCCCCACACCCTGAAGGGGGTGTGGCCAGCCTGAAAACAGCCATCAGCCCCTCACTCAGGCTGGCCAGGCACCCCAGTAGGGCCCCCCCACACCCTGAAGGGGGTGTGGCCAGCCTGAAAACAGCCATCAGCCCCTCACTCAGGCTGGCCAGGCAACCCAGTGGGGACCCCCACCCTGAAGAGGATGTGGCCAGCATGAAAACAGCCCTCAGACCCTTACCCAGGCTGGTCAGGCACCCCAGTGGGAACATCCCACCCTGAAGGGGCTGTGGCCAGCCTGCAAACAGTCACCAGTCCCTCACCCAGGCTGGACACACCCCCATGGGGTGAGGGTCCAGCTGGGGGGCTTGGCCAGTGTGCAAACAGCCATCAGTCCCTCACCCAGGCTGGCCAGGCACTCCAGTAGAGACCCCCACCCTGATCCAGGACACCCTTCAGGGCAAACCAGCCGGCCCCCACCCGTGCACTAGGCCCCTGTCCTATATAATAAAAGGGTAATATGCAAATTGACCCTAACAGCAGAACGACTGGGAATGACTGGTCACTATGACACACACTGACCACCAGGGGGCAGATGCTCAATGCAGGAGCTGCCCCCTGGTGGTCAGTGCGCTCCCACAGGGGGAGCTCTGCTCAGCCACAAGCCAGGCTGACGGCATCACAGC
>NW_005357846.1:2121607-2122126 GCF_000412655.1 Myotis brandtii | reverse complement strand
AGTGGGGGGAGAGCAGGCTGGCGGGGGGGACAGTTGGGGGTGAGCAGGCCAGCAGGGGAGGCCAGTTGAGGATGAGCAGGCCAGCAGGGGGGCAGTTGGGGGTGAGCAGGCCTGTGGGAGGGCAGTTGGGGGGGACCAGGCAGGCAGGCAGAGTGGTTAGGGGTGATCAGGCAAGCAGGCAGGTGAGCGGTTAGGAGCCAGTGGTCGTGGATTGTGAGAGGGATGTCCAACTGCCGGTTTAGGCCGGATCCTGCAGGGATCCCTCGGCAATCGGACATACCCCGAGGGGTCCCAGATTGGAGAGGGTGCAGGCCAGGCTGAGGGACACCCCCTCACCCCCCGTGCCACTAGAATACACACACACACACACACACACACACACACTGAGTGGCCAGATTATTATGACCACCTGATGTTTGTAGGCAAATTAGCTATAATTTTGTGCTGAAGTTGCTAAAGGGCCAGACCATTATAAATAGGCAAGCAGGTTGTTTACCATGACAGTAGAAGTGATTTTTT
>NW_005357846.1:2089951-2121561 GCF_000412655.1 Myotis brandtii | reverse complement strand
TGACCCCCGAGTGCACAAATTTTTGTGCACCGGGCCTCTAGTGTGTGTGTATGTGTGTATATATATATTGAGTGGCCAGATTATTATGACCACCCCATCAGTTCTTCGTTGGGCCACCTTTTGCCTTCAATACTGTGGCGATTCTTCTTGGCATTGACTCCACGAGATGTTGAAAGGTGATGCGAGGAATCTGACACCATGCCTGATGAATAGCACTGTCCAGTTCTGTGAGATTTGATGGTTGTGGAACCAGCTGCCTGATGGCTCTTTTAACTTCGTCCCACAAATGCTCAATTGGATTGAGATCTGGTGATTGTGGGGGCCACCTAAGCAACGTAAAGTCTCCCTCATGTTCTTGAAAGCACTCCTGCACAATACGAGCACCATGGCATGGCGCATTGTCTTGTTGGAAGAAGCCATCTCCATTGGGATACACCAACTTGATCAGCAAAGATACTTAGGTATGTTGTGTTATTCAGACGTTGTTCCACACTTATTAAAGGGCCCAAATGATGCCAGGAAAACATGCCCCAAACCATAACACTGCCCCCACCAGCTTGAAGGGTTGTACTCATGCATGTGGGGTGCATGCTTTCATGCTGTTTCCGCCAAATTCTCACTCTGCTATCTGCATGATGCAACTGGAAATGTGATTCATTGAATCACATGACTTTTTTCCAGTGCTCAACTGTCCAATCCTTGTGTTCCTGTGTGAATTAGAGACGTTTTATCTTGGTAACTGCAGACAGCAAAGGCGTTCGAACAGGCCTTTGGCTTCCATATCCCATACGTTGCAGTGTGTGGCTAATTTGCCTACAAACGTCAGGTGGTCATAATAATCAGCCACTCAGTGTGTATATGCCCTGCTGGCTTCTGATTGGTTCTTCCGTGGAAGCTCTCTGCATAGGGTGGAGGAAGCTCTCTGTATATAGGGTTAGAGGAAGCTCCCTGACTAGAGTTGTTGGTTCTTCCCTGCCCCAGCAACTCCTACTTAGCTGGATTGTCACCCAGCCAGGTTGCCTTAGTAACTAGTCAGCACACTACAACTTGTTATTCTTGAACTTCCCTATTTTCCTTTCATCCTGTGGTCCCATCTCTAACTATCTAACCCTCTTCTATCTCCTTACAGACAGTCATTCTTCTAACTAGTCTTTTTATTGTTACTATTAACCTTTTGAAAATGTCATTTTCTTCATCAAACTTGGACCAAACTCCTTTCCTATATGGCCTTCCATGATCTGAACCCTGTGTCTCTATTACACCTCATCTACCTTGCTCATCCTATTCTAGCCAGATTGATCTTCTTTTTGCTCAAACATAAAGTTTGTTTATTTTTCATGGCTTTTTGCCTTTTGTTCTCTTTCCTTTGATATTTGCTAGGCTAGTTCCTTAAAGTCACTCCTGTCTATCTCAAGTGTTCCTATCTCAAAGAAATTCTTCCTGAAGTGTTCACTATATTCAAGATCTCCAAGGTCCTAAGCTTCCCATCCCATCATTTTCAATTTTTCTTCTTATCACTAACCATTATTGAACATTATTTTGTTTATTTATTTATTTATCCTCACCCAAAAATATTTTTTAAAAAATGATTTTAGAGAGAGAAAAAGAGGGAAACATTGATGTGAGCAAGAAACATTGATGAGTTGCCGCTTGTACACACCCCAATCAGGATCAAACCTGCAACCTAGGTATGTGCCCTGACTGGGAACTGAACCTGCAACCTTTTGGTATACAGAATGATACTCCAACCAACTGAGCCACCCAATTAGGGCACCTGATTTTTATACATTTATTTTTCTTATATATATATTTATAAGCTATCTGAGGTTCCGGCCTTTGTCATGTTCATTGCTGCATGCATTTGTAGCAACTAGAACACAGGCAATCAGAATATATTTGTTAATTTGAATGAATTCCTTATAAGGTCTAGTATAATAATTCAATGTTTTTGGCCCATGATGATTGCATAGGCTATAAGCTGTCTAGAGGGGGAAAGTGCCATTCCACATATCCAGTGCTCCTAGAGTACTCTTTCATTTGCCAACTTGCACAGATTCTCTAGGCTCATTTGTGATTAGTAATTCTGTTTTCATTCATAGGTTGGCTATCTTCCGGACTTCCAATTTCTGGCTGTGTTCTCTGGCTTCCACTCCCATTTGTTCATGGCCTATCAAAGGCTGATGAAAACCAACCTTTTGGATGTGGCCCCAGGCCTCCTACCTGGAGTATTGATTACTCTCACAGGCAGTTCCTGCAAGAATTGCCAGATCTTCTGTATATCTTGAATTACTAATCCTTTGACTTCTAGTAGAGAGAGGGTCAGATGAATCTTAGTCCTATTATTTTTTTCTTGATTAAGAAAAAATTTTAAATGTCTTTCTAAGAGGTGGATACAACTGCCAGTCTTTATCTGCGTCATGTCTGAAATCTCTTTTTGCATGGAGTCTCAACCCTAACCAATTTTTGCACAGCAATCCTTGCATAGAGGATTAAATATGGTATTTTATTAGGATCTTTAATCCCAACAGCATGTGTGTTCTAAAATTAGTTTGATACCCTACATTACTATCTAGGATTATTGTTTTTGTTACAATTTACTACTTATGTGACCTTGAGCAGGTCACATAATTTCACCTTTCTTACCTATAAAACAAAATCTACACTAATAAAAGATAAACATGCAAATTGACCATAACTTTGCTACACCTTAAACCATGCCCACCAGCTAATCAGAGCGACTATATGCAAATTAATCCAACCAAGATGGCGGCCGGCAGCCACGGAGATGGAGCAAGCAGGAGGCTTGGTTGCACCAATGATGGACGAAGCCAAGCTTCCCGCTGGCTCTGAGCTCCTCTCAAGGCTACAAAGTTTCAATTACAGAAGGTAAATAAATCCCAGAATAAAAAAAGAAAAAAGAAAAAAAGAAGAGGCTGTGAGCTTCCATTGCCGGGGGGCTTGGCCAGCCTGAAAACAGCCATCAGCCCCTCCCCCAGGCTGGCCAACCCTCCATGGCGTGAGGGTCCCCACTGGGGGGGGTTGACTAGCCTACAAACAGCCATCAGCCCCTCACCCAGGCTGGCCAGGCACCCCAGCAGGACCCCCACCCTGATCTGGGACACCCTTCAGGGCAAACCAGCCGGCCCCCACCCATGCACCAGGCCTCTATCCTATACAATAAAAGGGTAATATGCAAACTGACCTTAATAGCAGAACGACTGGGAATGACTGATCACTATGACACACACTGACCACCAGGGGGCAGACGCTCAATGCAGGAGCTGCCCCCTGGTGAGCAGTGCGCTCCCCCAGGGAGAGCTCTGCTCAGCCACAAGCCAGGCTGAGGGCTGCCAGTACAGCGGTGGTGGTGGGAGCCTCTCCCACCTCCTCAGCAGCGCTAAGGATGTCCGACTGCAGCTTAGGCCTGCTCCCTGCTGGCAAGTGGACATCTCCCGAGGGCTGCTAGGCTGCCAGAGGAATGTCTGACTGCCAGCTTAGGCCCAATCCCCCGAGGATCGGGCCTAAGACAGCAGGTGGTCATCCCCCAAGGGGTCCCAGACTGCAAGAGGGCATAGGCCAGGTTGAGGGACCCTCCCGCCCCCCGAGTGCACAAATTTTTGTGCACCAGGCCTCTAGTATATTTATAAAGGTCAGAGGCTGTGAAGTCAGAAAGTTTGGAGTTTTAATGGAGGTTTTAACTCTTTCTAGCTAATATTTGGTTTTATAAGCATACTACTGGCCATTGCCTGGATATTTTAAGAATTAAATAAAAAAAAACATATAATGCCAATATGATCATCAAACTTTAGCTTTCACCTCATATATCCAAACTCTGGCCCTATTTTGGATTTTAACTCTGGTCCCCTGGTAAGCCTTCCATACAACTAGATAGACTCTTGCCATTTCTTTTATAGGTATTTGACCTTGTTCACGTATTTCCATCCAACTTTTTGTATTTTTTAAAATTCAGTCATAACTTAGCAAGAATTTTTATCTGTCTTTATATCCCTGCTTTTGACTCCTTTCATAACACTGAACTCACATCATTATTCACTCAGCTCATTCTCAAGTTAGCTAGCTACATCTTCAGAATTTGGTGGTTTTGAATATTCCCCAACTTTCTCCCTAGTCACAGGAAAAAGGTCATGTATCAAGTTCTTTCATGTCAGCCAGTGAAGCCCAGAGTGCCACATGGATGTATCTACATCCTTCTAATATTCAGAAGATATCCAGGAGAGGAACTATTTCAGTTTTGTGTTGGTTTAATTTATTGCTCCTTTTAGCATTGATCTATAACATGTTTTAATTGTGCACACATACATTTGAGAATAGTTTTTGCCTGGAATTGTGAAGGGAAGCTATTGGGTAAATTTACCCTTTTGGGTAAGACACTCAAGGCAATTATCTAGCTAATCACTTTGTTTTAAAAATCTAAGATTTCATTAATTGTATACTTCCCTTCACTGGAGCAAGAAGCCAAATTGCTGCCCCAGAAAACCAACCCCCCGGATGCCTGCTTTTCACACCTGGTTTTTCAAAGTAATTCCTCTTTGTGGTTTTAAGTTTGGAACTGTTTAAAAATTATGTCACTGTTAATTACATACAAACCTTATTATGGTTAGTCTATAGAAAAGGAATTGATGACTATGAAAATGTAGTGTTTATACATAAACATTTTACTTAAAAGTTAGAACTCCTGGAAGATATGTGCAGTCCCTGGAGATGGCACAATTGAATGAGCTGCTTTGGGGCTTTTGAAGTACAGATAAAAACTTAAGCTTTCTTTGAAGACATTCTCTCTCTCTCTTAGTATCCTTTATATTTGGTTAGTTTGCAAACACTATTGAACAGATGCCTTAAAAAGTCCTTAAAAGAAATGAAATATATTTCTTAAAAAATTGTAGAGGTAATTTTTATTATTTTATTGTATTTATGTATTTAAATTACCACTTTAAAATATATGCTCTTATTGATTCTTCTATTGAGGGGGAGAGAGAGAGAGAGAGAGAGAGAGAGAGAGAGAGAGAGATGAGAGGTTGCCTCCTGTATACGCACATTGACCTGGGACTGAACCCACAACCTGGGCATGTGCCCTGACTGAAAATTGAATAGGCGATCTTTCTGTGCATGGGGCGACACTCAACCAACTGAGCCATACTGGCCTGAATTACAGGGCTAAATTACCACTTTTATAATTTGTTCCAATCAGTCCTAAAATCAGGACCCAATTTTGGGGTACAGATGGAAAAAAATAACCCTTATAACTTATTTGCATTAAAGTAATATTGTAATTGGATGAATTTACTCAGAATCTATAATTTTTATATCATAATCTCATTGCTACTATTTACCAAAGGCAATTAAAGAGTCTAACTTGTATAGAATATCTCTGCCATACTTCAATTGGATGTTCAGAAACTTAAGTGTGTTTAACATAAAATAATTAGATGTACATTTTTATCTATAGTTGATCTAAAAAGATTAATTAGTTCATGATTTTTTTTCTGGAGAGCATTTTAGGCCTTTAAAAAATATTGAGCAAAGTCTTTAAAGTTCTCAGTATAAATCACAGTGAATTGTTCATTTTGGACACTACTATCATTAAAGAATTGTGAAGACAGTATCTTCTCTCTTGCAGAAGAGATAATATACAGAAGAAAATGTATACCTATCTTAATGAATAAGTTGGTCAAATTAGCTTCCTGTAATTATAAGCATCTCTTTAAATGTCTCTTTACCATCATTTTTCTACTACCTCTCACTTTCATGAGTAGATAATCTTGTCTTCCTAATGACTAGATTATTTTGCATTTACATCATCCCTTTCATCTGAACATCTTAAAGTCTGTTTAATTATCCCATTTTACAGATGGAGAATCAAAACATTGAAAGTTTAAATGACTTACCAGGCTCACAGAGAGAGTGAAAGTGACAGTCGGCTGAAGACTCAAGCCTGTCTGGAAATTTGTTGCATTGGTCCAAACACAAAATATCGCTGTCATTCTTGATAAGCTTGAATTTCATGTATTTCACTTAATAGGGCAAAATGACCCATTGTGTTTGATAAACTGCAGTGCATTTAGTTAGTATTCATTCACAAGAATTATTTGGTTGTCAATGGAATTCTGTTCTGTTACATCTGCCAGAATCACAGCTGTAACATATGTGTGAAACAATTAAAACTTGAAGCAAGCATATCTCAGAGGACTACAGATCCAGTATCATTTAGGTGGACAGAAAATTAGAAAAAAGGAACATATTTTTCAGGACTGAAATATTCCTGCTTTTCATTCTGGAAACTTCCTATGATCTCAAGTCAGTTAAAGCGGAGTCACAACGTATATGGTGATCGTTTTGTTCTTTCTTATCTTAGGATTGCTTTCTATATGTTCATATCACCTCAGATACATTGCTCTATTCCAGTGTTAAGGTATTATGTTTAGGAAAAGACAAAATTTGATTTAAAATCTATTTTTAAGTATTTGAACGATAATTTTAAAAAAGGTGATATGATTGAGTGGATAAAAAATAGTCACAATGAAAATAAAGGCCATGTATAAATACCTGGCAATTTTTAGTGATCTAATTATAAAATCTGAAAAGATTCCAGTAATAACTACAGTGATAATGCCTCTTGACTCCCATGCCATATCTCAGTTTCTTTGTATTTCTGTGCGGGTGTGACAATTATTTTCCTATCTCTTCACTCTTACCCATCCTTTGATAATGCTTTGTGATGTTGGGACTGAGAGTTTCCAAATTATAGGATTCTTTGGCTCTATTATTGAGGCAAATGTTTCAGATCAGAAAGCAAAAAAGAAGGGAGAAGCCATTGTTTCTTCCTCCCCCCCTCAATTCTGACTGTATTTCTAGTAGTAGCTAAAGTACTTCCATAATTCTAATTTTTGAGGCAGGAGCTCCTCCTCCCTGGGCCCTTGCCCTGAGGGCACTTGAACAAAGTCGTCATAATGGCAGGAATTCATGTTGGATGTAGGGTCAAAAACAGACTTGCTGTCATTACTGTTGATGTGATTACCATCCCTCCTTAAAGATTAACTTGGCCAATATCAAAGGCCAACACTGAGCCCTCTTTATAGCCCCAAACCCAGGGGAGTCATTTTGCCTGATGCTTGTTTAATTAGTTCTCTTCTATCACGAACAGGGAAGCACTTTGGTGTAACTGGAATAAAAAACATTGGGGACATGGATTTTCCTTTGTTGCCTACAATCCTGTTGCCATCACTATCATCCATTTTTTTGAGGTTGGTTTTCTTTTCTTTTCAATTTACCTTTATTGTTGAAAGTATTATAGTTATTTCCCCTTCCCCCCTTCCCCCCCCCCCCCCCCCCCAAATTGCCTCCTGTCGTTTTTCTAATCATAAAAAAATATCTGGGAAGTGCAGATTTGAGTTAGTAATGAAATGATTAACGAACCTGATTTTGAGGTGAATAACCTCAAAACTTGTTTTCTTCGCATGGTTCTATTCTTTCTTCCTTCCTTTCCTTCCTTTCCTTCCTTCCCTTCCTTTCCTTCCTTTCCTTCCTTCCCTTCCTTTCCTTCCTTTCCTTCCTTCCCTTCCTTTCCTTCCTTTCCTTCCTTCCCTTCCTTTCCTTCCTTTCCTTCCTTCCCTTCCTTTCCTTCCTTTCCTTCCTTCCCTTCCTTTCCTTCCTTTCCTTCCTTCCCTTCCTTTCCTTCCTTTCCTTCCTTCCCTTCCTTCCCTTCCTTCCCTTCTTTCACCTCATCCCAGGACTTCACCACACTATTGTCTGTGTCCATGGGCTATTCATATGCACATATAGGTTCCCAGTTAATATCTCTTTCCCCCCAGTTCATATCTCTTACACACCCATTACTCATGAATCACTATATATTTATATCTCCTGCCATATCTCCTTTCAAGCAAAATTAACAAGCAGGTACATTACATGAAGTTCTGCTGATGGGTGAATTTATTTTCCTCACTTTTTTTGAAAGTTCCTCTTGAGTGGGACTAGAGTGCTGTAGTCATCCACCTTATGGCAATGCCAGCACATTGTGCAGGACCATCTGTAACCAGGGCAATTTTTTCTTTTTTTCTCACTGGTTATAGGATACTCTCCATGAAGTCATAGGTATGGGTTGAAAGAGAAAAAGCAGTGTAGTAAGAAGGAACTGTGGAAATCTGAGCCACTTGCTCATGTAATTTTATTTTGCTTTGGAGATATGCTCAAGCTTTGCCTTGTATATAACACTTGTATTTGATGATGGGGTCCTTGCCCAAATAGCTGGTTGGGTGAGACAACACAGAGTTTGTAATGGGGAACTCAGATTTCACTATAACTTTGTGTGCCATGGCCAAGTGTTGAATTTCTACTGAGTCTTAGTAGGAAACTAGATGGTATTTCTCAAAGGAAAATAAGTATGTGCACAGCATAACTTTTCTCCCAAATTCCCAATTTTTTGAACTGTGATCCACCTATAGCAGGCATGCCAAAGGCTCAATATCATATTCCTATTTGCCACAGATACTTCATATACCATCAGATCAGCTGGATATGTAGAATTAATAGATATGTAAAAAAGTCCATGCTAGCCACATTGAAGGAACCACATGGAGAAAGAGAGAGACAGAGACAGAAATGAGAGGGAGACAGAGAGATAGAGAGAGAGAGAGATCCATCTCAGTTTTTTATCTATTTCAGGACACCAGACATGTAGTAAAGCCATCTATGATGTTTTATCCCCAAGTGCCAACTGACTGTAACCTCCTAAATGACCCCAGCTAAAACCATGTGGAACTACCCAGAGGAGCTCTGCCTGAATTCCTGACCTACAAAATTGTGAGAAAATAAAGGTTGCTGTTTTAAGCTACTAAGTGGTAGTGCAAAAATAAAGGCCTTTAGTTAAATTGCTTTTTGGCATGTTGACGGATCCCATATCCATATAACAAACCCCTCATAAAAGTTCTACTCATATGGTGTCAAGTAAATCCTGGCTTTTTAATTTAGTCCTACTTTCAAATAGTCTCACTCACTGTAAAATATGTCAGACTGACAGCTTAATATTTATTTCAGAATATATACTCTCCCTCAAATCCAGTTTTTAGTAACTTAATACAATAGCAAAATGTAGTTTATTAGATAATAACTTTAATATGGAATTGATAGTTAAAATTTGTCTAAAGTAGTATCTATTCTTATTTGTTTTAAAAAAGCAAATACAATGATTCAAAATTCAATTTGTGTTAACTTTTTAAGTACATAGGAAAAAATCATAAGAATTTCTCCTGCTTTATTACATGTTTTCAGCAGAAGATCAAAGAAATCCTTATTTTCTCATTTTTACTGAGATATGGATGTTTCTCTACCCAATCAGATATCATAAGTGTTGTAAGTATAGGTTATGTGTTTGTATGAAAGTGGCTAAAAGATACTTTGGGTATGCAGAGCTGCACACTCAATGAAATTACCTTTATCAAAAGCACTATTATGAGAGTATGACCTGCTCACATCAAAGTTAACTTAGATGGGATTTCTTCATGTTCAAGGTACACAGTTTCCAAAGATTTTGGCTGTGCTGCATCCTGTACAGTCTTTATTTAGTTAAAAACGAGAGGCGCGGTGCATGAAAATTCATGCACTGGATGGGGGGTCCTTTAGCCTGGCCTGCCCCCTCTCACAGTCCAGAAGCCCTCAGAGATGGGAGGCAATCTGGTGGTCAGGGGAAAGCGACGCCCCATCACACCTCTGCTGCTGCCACTGCTGGCAGCACAAGCCTCTGCTGGCCCTGGTTACCTGAGCCTCTAGTAGCCACCATCCAAGGCTTGCCTGTGCCTCAGGCCGTCTCTGGGTGACTGGGGGGCTGAGGGGGCTGGGGGACTCCAGAGGCAGGTTCCCTGGAGTCCCCCAGTGCCCTGGTGTGGCTGAGGGGACTGGGCACCTCCATCTTTAAGGGCATGACAGTCAATTAGCATATTCCCTCCTTATTGGCTATGGGTGCTGCCCTCTTTGTGATGGTATGGGGGTCAATTAGCATATTCCCTCTTTATTAGATAAGATAACTATGCTATAAAGTTTTTCTACTGCAAAATTATGGATGCTTATGATAATTAACAAATTATTAGTTTTTAAAAATTACAAATAACCTTCATTATCTTTAGGGAGAGGTAACTACTGTTAACATCTCTATAAACCTCAATTTTTATGTCTATTTTTGTGCACACGGAATGTGTGTGTGCACCCACATATTCATACAATTTTATATGCTACATATGTTATTCTATAATTGATATTCTTACTTGGAATTTTTTAAAAACCTGTTTCTTTGTCATTGATTAAAAATATACTTTTTCGTTTTAATTTCTGAATAGGATTCTATTGGTTAGATATACTATGTTTTCTTAATTGATTATTTATGAATGATATTTAGGATGTTTTCAAATTTTTCTGTTGTGCCCTAACCGGTTTGGCTCAGTGGATTGAGCTTCGGCCTGCGGACTGAAAGGTCCCAGGTTCGATTCTGGTCAAGGGCATGTACCTTGGTTGCGGGCACATACCCAGTAGGGAGTGTGCAGGAGGCATCTGATCGATGTTTCTCTCTCATCGATGTTTCTAACTCTCTATCCCTCTCCCTTCCTCTCTGTAAAAAATCAATAAAATATATTTAAAAAAAATTTTGTTGTTGTCACACTTTTTTCAGTGAACACTGATACAAATAGGCATACATAAATGTGTAAGTATGTATGCATGTTTGTATCAGTGTTCACTGAAACATGCATACAAAATTATATATGCATTTGTCCAATTATAATCTCAGGATATATTTTAAGATAACATATTGGTGGTTTTATATATATTTAAACTAAATTTAAGTACCATGAAAATCTAATGAGAAGGGCATTTATTTACATTAAAAGGATATTCAAATGAAAGGCATTTCAAACCTTTTAAGAACTGAATTGTTGGCCCTAGCCAGTTGGTTGGAGCATCATCACATACACCAAAAGGTGGCAGGTTTGATTCCTGGTCAAGGGCACAAACCCAGGTAACCAATTCAATCCCCAATTGGGATGTGTGTAGAAGGCAACCGAATGATATTTCTCTCTCACTATCTCTTTCCTCCCTCTCCCTCCATCTCTCTCTCCTTTTCTATCTCTAAAATCAATTAAAATTAAAAAGAGCTAAATTGTTTCCTAATTTTTCTTCCTTTTTTTAATTAAGTTTTTTTTTTAATGTGGAAAAACAATAAATAATATTATTCCCCAAATGGCTTTGATATGTGGCTACAGAGGAGTAAAATAAATATGATTCAGGCATTTTATTTGTATACTTTTCTAGTTTTTGGCACTCTATAGGGATTAACAAACTTTTAAAAATATGTAGTTGACAAGTTTCTTTTCTTGGAAACAGAACTATAATCTAATTTTATGGTAAATATCTGAAGGTTAGCCATCTATTCTATATCATTTAGTAACACTCAGAGAAACTCTAATCCACAGATATGATGGAATTGGATTTCTAAGTCAGCAATAGGCAACTTTTGAGATGCCTTCTTTTCCCAGAGATGAAACATTAAGAAATTCCTACAATTGTGAAGATGTATACATACTATGGAGGGAAATAAGTGTACATAGAGAGAGTAGAAGCATAAGGAGGAAATATCCCAAACTGTCAAAAATGAGTAACAAGAAAGATTAAGAAAAAAAGTCACCTTTCATAGCAATGTACAATGTTTACATAATAAAACAGTAAGTTTACCTGAAGTTGTAATAAAGAAAGTGAACATATTTTCTTAGACAAAGGTAAAGACTGCATGTTTTTCAAATTTGTGATCATCATACTCATTCATGACTAACTCCTATTGTTACAATCTCCATTGTTTTTTTCTTTTCTTCCTGTTATGATTTTGTCAAAACAAAATACCATTTTCAAGCCACTGGTTGCTTAAATGAAAATATTTGTTACTTTTAGCTTAAAAAATCTTTATTTTAACAGGAATACTTTCATTGGCAAAAATGGGTCACATCTTTCAGTCGGTCCCCTCTGTCAGACTGTCAAAGCCCTCCTACTTTCCCTAGGCCAGTGATGGCTAACCTATGACACGCGTGTCAGAGGTGACACGTGAACTCATTTTTTTGGTTAATTTTTCTTTGTTAAATGGCATTTAAATATATAAAATAAATATCAAAAATATAAGTCTTTGTTTTACTATGGTTGCAAATATCAAAAAATTTCTATATGTGACACGGCACCAGAGTTAAGTTAGGGTTTTTCAAAATGCTGACACGCCGAGCTCAAAAGGTTCGCCATCACTGCCCTAGGCTCTTCTTGTGGCGGCTCTATCTCCTCAGAACCCAGATGTCTTTTTGAATGCTGAAAAGAGGCCTCCAAGACTAGTGTTTGGGTGGTGAGGTAATACTTGCCTCTAAACAAATAAACAAAATTGTTCGAAATGGTGATGTATCTTTTCTAGAAGGCTGCCATCCCAAATGGCACACTTTTGAAATACTTAAACCCAAACATAGAAAATTGGAAAGTGCTTGGATGAGAAAACAGACAGAAATAGGAAACAAGACAACTGCAGCAAGGACTGTGTGGCTTCTTATCTCTATTTCTCTGTCATTCTCATTTTTGGTAATTTAGCTTCTTCTCCTTTTTCTCTTTCTCAGTTCTCCTTCCCCCAACTTTATTTGTGACTCCAGTTTTGACTCTATGTGACCTTCCAGCTCCAGAGCTCATAAGAACAGAAAAAATACAGTCAGTATTTGTAACTCTACATTCATTTTTCTCAAGAGATGATTCTCATTAGGCTGACTTCCAACGCAGAAACTTCCTTGTCGTTGAAAGAATTCAAGCAGAGACGTGATGGTCATCAGTCAGTACAGTAGAGAGTTCGAGTTTGAGCATGGAAGATGACCCAGATGACCCCTCATTCCTTCCAGTTCTAGGATTCAAGTAATTTATCTTTGCTTAAAACCCTCTCCCTAGAAAATATCTTCCAAAATAAACATCTACATCATTACTCTTTCTTCAATCTCTGTCAGAAAATTTGCTACTGTCATCACTGAAAAATGATGTAGAACATTCCAGCAATTTCAATTCCTCAAAATGCCAGATGTTATATTATTAATCATATATACAAATATATGCATAAATATATGTATTTACACATGTGTAGTGTGAGACATGATTACGGTACTACATAAATTCTTTCAAAGAAAGAACTTTTAGTGTGGACATTTCCATTATAAATTAGTAAAATCCTACATGTAGTCTATAAGCAAGAGTCTAGGCAATATAGCACTCAGCCTTTGTGTGGCTGGTATCATAACTTTTAGCTGGGTGCTTAGCACATATGGATAGCATTGCTAAGGAAACTATCCCCTGGTATCCATGTGTTTGTTTAGCAAGCTTTGTCTTCCTTTTGTGCCTGGCTGAAAGGAACTATGCATTCAAGATAAAGGTTTGTGTTTTTTGTTTTGTTTGTTTTTTACCTATAAAAAACAAACAAACCCACCCACCTTTAATTTCCACGAACTCCCCTTTAAAATGTAGATCAGTATTAAAGTTTAAGCAAAAATTTTATGAGACTACTTCTCTGTGTCAAGCTCCTTTTCCTTCACCTACAATCAGCACAAATTGATTAGACTTGATTTGTTTTGTCTCAGAGAAAAGCAATTCCATTATTTTTTATTCTACTTTCTGTCTCTAGAGGTAAAAAGATGATGTCAAGCAGCATGCTGTTTTCTCTGGGGAAAACACCAGCACCCTTTTTAGAATTTCCTTTTCTTTCTCATCTAAGACTTTGGAAACTGCCTCTATAAAGCAGTAAAATAGTCTCTTCAATAAGCTGCTGTGCTCCTTCTTTTGTATTTTCTTTTTTTTTTTTTCATTGAGAAATTATTTACAAACAATAAAATATAGAGACCTTACAGGTTCAGGTTGATGCATTTTGACAATTGTAACTGGCACTCAAGCAAGATACAGAACATTTTCTTCACCCTAGAAAGCTCCCTCATGCCTCTTCTAGACAGTTCATTCCTGTTACTTCTCCAAGGCAATCACCTTTTGGCTCATATTACTGTAGATTAGTTTTGCCTGTTTCTGAACTTCTTATAAATTTTAATCATTCCGTATCTGCTCTTCTATGTCGGGTTTCATTCACTCAACATGTTTTTGAGATTCATTCATGTTGTTGTATATATCAATGGTATATTGTTTTATATTATTTAATAATATTCCATATTGCTGAATATTATCCAAATTATTACCCATATTTTTATTTGTTCTCCTCTAGATTGTCAGTTGGGCTTTCTAGCTAATGGACTTTTTGTTTCATTTCATTTGGGCATAAATCTAGAAGCAGTATTGCTAGTTTATAGATTAGCTACATACTTATTTTGATAAGGAACAGTTCTTAAAAGTGTTTTTATCATTCTTCACTTCCATCAGCAATGCAGGAGAGTTCCAATTGCTCCACATTCTCACCAACTTTTGGTATTATCAGCCTTTTAAAAAAATATATATTTTTATTGATTTCAGAGAGGAAGGGAGAAGGAGAGAGAAGGATAGAGAATCATTGATTGGCCACCTCCTGCACACCCCGCACTGGGGATTGAGCCCAAACCCTGGCATGTGCAGTTGATCAGAATCGAACCCCAGGACCCCTTAGTCTGCAGGCCAATGCTCTATCATTGGGGCATTATTATCAGCCTTTTTGATGTTTGACTTTCTAATGGGCACCCAATGTTTTCTCATTATAATTTTAATTTGTATTTCCCTTATAACAAATAATATAGAGCACCATTTTATATGTTTATTGATAATTCATACATTTCCTTTTATGAATTATCTAAGTTTTTAGCTTATTTTTATTGTGTTGTTTCTCTTATTTTTGTTGATTTAAAATTTTTTTTACATATTTTTTATATGAGTTCTTTCTCAGAAAAATGTATGAATTTTTTTTCCTAAGCTGTGGATTGATTATTCATTTTCTTATTGGTGTCTGTAGTGGTAAATTTTATGTATCAACTTGACTAGACTATATAGTACCCAGTTAGTTAATCAAACACTAATCTAGGTGTTGGTGTTTGTTAATACAAATACATACCTGTGTATTCCTGTGTGGTATTTTGTAGATGTAATCAGCATCTATAATCAGTTGACTTTAAGTAAAGAATATTACCCTTCTTTCTAAATATTTAAAAATACCTCTATTTCACTTTCATAATTGATGGATTTTTTTTTCTGGCTATATAATTTTAGGGTGATTTTTTCTTTTTTTCTTTTTTTTTTCTTTCTTTCTTTTACTATGTTGTTCAACTTCCTTCTGGCCTCATTGTTTCTGATGCTAAATCAGCATTCACTCTTCTTTTTGTTTCTCAGTGTGTAATGTGTCTATCTTTCTTTCTCTTTTTTTTTTTTGCTGGATTTTTTGTTTTCTCTTTCTCTTTGATTTTCAGAATTTTGATGATAAAGTGCCTAAGAGGGGTTTTCATTTAAATTTATCCTGCTTGGTTTTCACTTTGCTTTTTGGATTCTAGGATTGGTGTCTCCAATCAACTTAAACAATGTTTTTATTGATTTGAGAAAGAGAGGCAGTGAGAGGGAGAGAGAGACAGAAACATCAATGTGAGAGAGAAACATCAATGTGAGAGAGAAACATCAATTGGCTGCCTCCCGCATGCCTCTACTGGAGCATGTGCCCTCACCAGAAATTGAACCGGTGACCTTTCAGTGCATGGGATGGTATTCAACCAACTGAGCCACACGGGCCAAGGCTCTAATCAATTTTGGAAAATTCTCAGTTATTTTTTTCTCAGTCAAATATTCTGCTTTATTTTGTTTTTCTTTCCATCTTAGATTCCAATTATTCATATGTCAGACATTTTAGTATTTTAATATTGTCTCATAGATCTTATAGTTCTGGTTTTCCATTTATATTTTTATTTTGTACTGAAGTTTGAATAATTTTTTTCTGACCTGTATTCAAATCATTGATTATTTGCATTGCTATTTCCAGTTAAGCCCACTAAACACACTCTTCAATTCTGATAATGTCTTTTATATTTCTATTTCATTTTGTTATTGTTGTTGTTGTTTACTTCTCTCTGCTCAAATTCCCCAACTGTTCATGCATCATTTGTATCTTTCCTCCAAGGTTCTTTGACATATTTAAATATAAGAGCATGGGATTTAAAATTATTATCTCATAATTCTAACATCTGTGCCATTTCTGGGTTCACTTTTATTGTATCTCTAATTGTAAGTGGCATTTTCTTGATTCTTTATGTCTCAAAATTTTGAATGATATGCTTCACATTGTAAATAATATCTACTTACCAAAAAAAGGCATGTTTTCTTCTATCAGGCTGCTGGAGCGTCCAGACAGGTACTTGAGCTGGGTTTTGGCTTTGTTGCAATTTTAGTTAGTTGCAGATCACTACTGGCTTCAAGTATTTGAGGGACTCCAGAGATTTCTTTATGTTTTAGAGTCTTCCTACTAACCTTCCAAATTGTGGGGTGATTTCTCTCTTCTTTATGTCAAGCTGATGGTTTTGTTAGTCACTGGTGAATTTTCTTTTCACTACAGCTCCACTCTTAGCTTTCGGTACCTCGGGAGTCCCTCTCTGCACACTGCTGGCCTGCACTAACCTTTGGAAGACCTCTGCATTGCACTGAGTCAAAGCTCAGAGTGTGTGAGAGGAGTGTTTTCTCATTTCTCCGGCCCATTCTCGGGTCTTTTGGAGCCAGGGGCTTCACTAGATGAAGGCTCTGAATATGCTCAGAGAGATTTCCCTCTGCTCTCCTACACAGCGTTGCCACTGACTTACACCGGCCCTGCGAACTGTGGGGAAGTCTCCCCCCGCCTCTGGCATATTACATCTGTGTGTTTGGTGAAGTGTCATGACAAAACGTTGGCAAGTAGAGTCAGACTCACTGTATGGCTTTTAGTGATTCTAACCCATCCCATTAGCCCACAGATGGTCACTATGAGTTTGTGAAAAGTTTGGCTGGTGTACCCTTCCCAACTCCTCTGCCACCCTAATAACATTAAAAGCAGCTGTGGTTTCTTTTCTAGAACATTCATCACTCTTTGGTATTTAGTTTATTTTTGTTTCCTCAGCTCTCATATTGGTTTGAAATCTCTGCTTTGGAGTTTTTTACATTTTCAGCATTAAAAGTGTGTTTCTGTATGGTAGCCCAAACCAAAAAACTTTCAAAACATAACATGTACACCTAATGAGCATGGAGTAATTCCTAAGAAAACAAAATAAGCTGTAAGCATAGGGTCCTCATCTCCATTGAGTCTTGTACATTGTCAGATGTTGTCACCTATCCTATAATTGACAGCACAAGAAGTAAACCATTCTTGCTTGAATAATAGCAACCACTTTCCTGAAACAGTTCGTCTAGTAAAATAAAATGTCAAGACAACTTTAAAATGGCCCTCTCAGACGAACATCTTCTCTTTATGTGAATTAAAAAAACAAACAAAAAACAAGAGAATATAGATTGAAGGTATATGAGTAAGAATAGCACCTAAAATCTGTGATTTTTTAAAAAGATAAACTAAAACCACCAATAACCACCAAGCATGAGAAACAGAAAGAAGGGATAAATCACAAGCAAGCACTGTGCTGGCACATAGGAATCAAAAGAAGTGATACTTATTAAACTAACAGGATGACAGCTTTGCACACGTAGAAGGGTGTATTGAACATGAGCAATTTCTCATAGGCATCATTTACAGGGGATTGGAGATGATCCACTTTTGAAGAAAAGGGGCTAAAATTTCCCATTTCCCATAACAAATGGCTTAAATCAGTAAGCAAAAGCGGTATATGGAACCGATCATATCAAGAGATGGTTTAAGTCTGAGTATATGCTTGAATCAAGTAAGATCCTTGTAGACCTTTAGCTATAGCAGTGCTAGCAAGGCCTCTATAATATTTAACAAATAAAACAAATTATAACAATATTCTTAAGGTTACCACACAAGTAATAGTGCTGTATAAAAACTCATAAAAAAGAAATGTATGGCTACAATAACTGCATTAAAACAACTACAGTTTTCTTTTAAATAACCATATAACCCATGCTTAGAGGATATTACACTATTTAGTGATTAAGCTCAAGAAGCAATGTCTTCTGGCAATTTGAGACTGAAGAAGGAAACACAAGGCCAATTTCTTCCTTTACCCTGGGTGTGGGGCAATAATAACCTCAACTGGGGTGTGGCAGGAGCCAAGGGGTGCAGGGGCGTGATGGGAAAACAAACTTCTCTTTGATAATTCTTTTCTAAAGATAAGAAAGAGCAATCCCTTTGATGAAAAAATAAACACACACAGTCATACACATACAAACACACAAATCAAAACTAGTAGAGCCATTTAAATGGCTGAGAAGGAAGTTCTCTATTTTTAAGAAAGTGTGCAGTGAAGGACTGCATAATTATAAATCATAACAAATTTATATCATTTGCTGAATATTTAATCTCATGTCTTTCTTTTTTACTTTTTCTGACTTGCTATTGGTGTAGAAAATTTGATCCATAGCATAAGATATTACTGTGTTTCTGGCAGAGAAAGTAAGCAAAAATAAACACACATGATAGTCATTTGCAAGCATAGCTCCAAGATAATGCATAATAATTGCATTAATTCGTGTTTGTAGAGGATGTTGGAGTTTCGAGGGAAACCATTAATAGTGTACCCTTCCCTACCCAAGTTTGGAATCATATGAGAAATAAATACAAAAGTCAGTGATACGGAAAGAAAATTAAGAGTTTTGTTATTGATAAAAGCTGAATTGAGGACATGGAATATATGTGTGGCCACAATAGGTTTGCTATTACTTTACCTTCTAACGAGATAAACCTAATTCCCAGTCATGGTGTGGCTGGATGGCTGCAGACTCTGCCCACTGGAGCCTACTCTGCAAGTTTCATCAGAGTGTAGCTGAAAATATAAGCATCCCTTACATGGCTACTTTGAAGAGAGAAACGAGGATTGAGCACAACATGGTCACTTGTTTCTCTCAAACACACCACCAACATAAGTTACTCCTACTTCCCAGGAGTAGATGAGAGAGTGGAAGAGAAATCAAGAGTGTTATCTCTACCAAAAGTCCTTTCTCATGTAAGTACGGAGGCTTTCAAGAACACACATAATTTAACACTCAGACCAACTTTATAAGAAAAAAAAAAGTCCTCTAAATTATACATGAGGAAACTGAGGCCAAGAGAATAATAATAATAATAATAATAATAATAATAATAATAAATGGCCAAATCAAAAGATCTGGTAAAATATAGAATTTAGACATGGGCTGAGGTATCTTTCTTTCTTTCTTTTTTCAATCTTTAATTTCTTTATTGATTAAGGTTATTACATATGTGACCTCATTCCCCCCATAAACCCCCACCTTTCTTCTATACTCTCAAAAACAGTAGTTTTTTACTTGTCTACAGAGAAACTAGTGTATCCTGATAGCCCTAGCTACAGTTTCCAAAATATTCCTAATTGCATCTTTAAAAGTGACATTTCATTTCTAACTTCAGAATACATCTTTTGTCTTTGTGGATGGCATTTGATTTTATAACCTGTCAAATTGAGATAATATGAAAATCACAGACTGTGGGAAATTCACCTATATTATCTGATGTCAGTGAAGAAATGATCTTTGCCCATTTTGATGACTTCATCTAGTAATACCATGGTGCACCTGAGTAGAAAGCATGACCTCTTTTTAGTTTCTAGGGCTGTTCTTGTGACTCTTAGATCGGCTACACTTTCACAGGCAACTCTGAACACTGCAGGTGTCTCCTTGCAGGGGCCTGGCCCTCTTAAAATTAATGGTCTGGGAGAGCAAAGCAAATGCCATCCTGTGAGCAGTCTCTCAAAAGAGATGAAAGGGGAGGAGTGTAGACTGAGTTAGTCTAGTTTATTCCTTTAGCAACCTCACCATGAAGTAAGTTCCATCTCTTCCGTTGGGAAAAATGAGTGAAGAAGCAATGAAGGGCCAGGCAATGTACATTACTTGACTTCCTCAACAAGGAAAGAATCATCAAGTATGTATAACAAAGCTTAGCTCTGATCACTCAACATTCCTACATAAAATAAAGCTCTATTTTTTTCAAATTGCTGATACATTTATTTATTTATTTATTTATTTTTAAATTCTTTATTGTTATAAGTATTACATATAGTATTACATAGGTCTCCTTTTTCCCCATTGACCTCTCCCTAGCCACCTCCACCTCCCAGCACATGCCCTCACCGCCCTAGTGTCTGTGTCCATTGGTTATGCTTATATGCATGCATACAAGTCCCTTGGTTGATCTCTTACCCCACCCCCGACCTCCACCCTCCCTCTGAAGATTGATGGTCTGTTTGATGATTCTATGTCTCTGGCTCTAATTTTGTTCATCAGTTTATTATTTGTTCATTAAATTCCACAAATGAATGAGAACATGTGATATTTATCTTAATCTGATTGGCTTATTTCACTTAGCATAATGCTCTCCAGTTCCATCCATACTGTTGCAAATGGTAAGAATTCCTTCTTTTTTACAGCAGTGTAGTATTCCATTGTGTAGATGTACCACCATTTTTTAATCCACTCCTCTGCTGATGGGAACCTAGGCTGTTTCCAAATCTTAGCTATGGTGAATTGTGCTGCGATTAATATAGGGGTGCATATGTCCTTTCTGATTGGTGTTTCTGATTTCTTGGGATATATTCCTAGAAGTGGGATTACTGGGTCAAATGTAAGTTCCAGTTTTAATTTTTGGAGGAAACTCCATACTGTTTCCCACAGTGGCCACCAGTCTTCATTCCCACCAGCAGTGCAAGAGGGTTCCTTTTTCTCTGCATCTTCTCCAGCACTTGTCATTTGTTGATTTGTTGATGATAGCCATTTTGACAGGTGTGAGATGGTACCTCATTGTTGTTTTGATTTGCATCTCTCAGATGATTAGTGACTCTGAACATATTTTCATATGTCTTATTGCCTTCTGTATGTCCACTTTTGAAAAATGTCTATTTAAGTCCTAGGCCCATTTTTTGTTGGATTGTTTATCTTCCTTTTGTTAAGAAATATGAGTTCCTTATAACTCCCAAAATAAAGCTCTATTTATTCACAAGTTACATTTGAATTCCTTGTCTTCTGCAATCCACATTTCTCCCACTCTTAATTTCCAGGTTTATATTATAAGAATACTTGGTTAACTCAAGACTGTGGATCTACGTGTTCATTAAACATTCCTTGTGCTTCCCCACGTGTGTGACGGGGCCCTCATTAACAGACATTTATTGAGCACCTAACATGTGCCACATACTATTTTAGGCAATTGGGATATATCTGTAAACAAAGTATACAACTTTCTTGCCATTGTGGATTCTATTTTTTAGTGGGAGAGAGATAATAAACAATATATATTGGAAAAAGTAAACGCACAGTATTTTAGAAAGTGATATGTGCTATAAAAATAGAGCAGGATAACAAAACCAGAAGTACCTGGGGCATTGTGGAGATGAGAAGACATTTTTAAAAGGGTGGTCAAGATAAGGTTTATTGAAAACTTGACATCTATTATTAGTTTCCTAGGGCTTCTATGACAAATGACTACAAACCATGTGACTTACAACAGAAATTTATTCTTTCACAGTTCTGAAAGCTAGAAGTTCAAAATCAAGGTGGTAGCAGAATTTACTCCTCTGCAGTGTTTGGGAGAAAATCCCAGCTTACCTCTTTCAGCTTCTGTGGCTCCTGGATGTCTTTGGTTTGTGAGTGCATGACTCCATTCTCTGTCTCCATTTCTATATGACTTTCTCCTCTATGTGTTTTCCTTCTCTCTATATATCTCTCCTTGTATGTATCTCTTTTTTTAAAAATATATTTTATTGATTTTTTTACAGAGAAGAAGGGAGAGGGATAGAGAGTTAGAAACATCGATGAGAGAGAAACATCGATCAGCTGCCTCTTGCACACCCTCTACTGGGGATGTGCCCACAACCAAGGTACATGCCCTTGACCGGAATCGAACCTGGGACCCTTCAGTCTGCAGGTCGACGCTCTATCCACTGAGCCAAACCGGTTAGGGCTCCTTGTATGTATCTTATAAGTACACTTATTTCTGGAACAACCAGATAATCCAAGGTGTTCTTATCTCAAGTTCCCTAACTTAATTACATCTACAAAGATTATTTTTCCAATAAGTGTGCATTGATAGGTTCTGGGGGTTAGGATGTGGATATATGTTTTGGGGGCTACAATTCAACCCATTCTAACATCTGAAGAAAGATTTGGAGCAAGTGAAGAGTTAGCCAGATGATATTCTGGATGAAGAATGATCCAGGTAGAGGAACCCCCCAGAGTAAAGTCTTTAAGGTGAACTGTGCTTTCAAATGTCCAAACAACAGCAAGGGGACCAGTATGGCTGGAGTACAGTAAGAACCAGCCAAATGGCTAAGATGAGGCAACCAGGGAAACAAGAGAAAACCAAGGCTGCAATAAACTTGATCAATTTGATCAACTTGAAGGTCATGAGTGACCTTGATACAATCAATCTGGTGGAGGGATGAGAAGCCCAATTCAAATCATATCCATTGTATGAAGCAAACTCAATGACATATCCAAGAAAGTTTCTCTGATCTTACTGTTTACATAGTAGTGAACTTAAATTTTTTAATAGTTATCTTTCACATTTGTATTGGAATTCTTTGTGAGCTTATTTTATTTCCTTTACCGCATTTTAAACATATTGTAAATAGAGTTTATTCATATTTTTATTCACCATAGGGCTTGATATAGTGCCATGTACATATTAAGTGCTTCTTAAGAAATATTCACTAAGTAAATGAAAGAACTCTAAATTTGATCATATTATCCGAATTTCTACCTAAAAAAGAGTGATATCTTCTTTAGGTACAAACAATTGGCAAACTAAAGCAAGCTATTTTTCAATTTCTAATTTTCTCCATATGGAATTTTATTGAGAATTTGGCTGCAACAACATTATATCCAACACAAATCTTTAGGGGAAAAAGATATTTAATCATGTGAGAAAAAGAGAAAAGAGATTCTTCTTTTTCATTCTATTCTTTGGGTCTTGCCATATTGAAGTCATAGCATCAAATCCATTCTTACCATTTTAGTTCCAAAGAGGAATGATGACACATTTTCTGACATATTAAATTGCAATAGTTTTACTCAATTGTACCTATTCATAATAATCAAGAACCATTTGCTTTTGTACAATTATTAGTGTTTTTCATTGTTTGAAGATAGACTGTGATGTAAATGAAGTGATTAGAAGAGGGTCCACGTGGAATGGTTCTGAATCTATCACAATGTAATCACTGTCTGCCAAGCCAGGAAGACGAGTCCCTTATAAGTTCTTGCTTCTCCCACAGTTGTTGTAGCTTCTGGAACTCCTTATGTGAGCTTTGACACCTCTGCCTACTGCAGTGCTTCAGGCAGAAGTCATGAGTGGCTGTTTCTCCACTCCTCCAGGTGCAGCCTTCTAGAACTTCACGTCCCACATCTATGCTATTCCCACTTTGTAAAGTAAGCTCCTTTCTCTCCTTAGTACTGCAGTGTTTCTCTCTTTCTCTTACCCTGATGAAAACACACACTGATACACTCATTCCGTAAGTATTTTCTTGGTAGTTAAGATATGCTTTATGCTGGACTAGGCTCTTGAGATTGCAGAGCTAAATACATGGTCCTGCCCTCAAAAAGCTGGAAGTCTGATTATAAGACTGAAAAGTGTACACAAGGCACAAATGAGAATACATAGGAAGCTTATCTAATGAAGACTGGAGAGATCGAGAAGCACCCTTTGGAAGAGGAAATATCTACACTAAAACTGATTAGATCCCTTACTACCCATTAATCCTATAGCAGAAGCATCTAAATTTTCCTTTAAATTTTCAGAATCAAAATATCCTGAATAATCTCTCTGAATACAATTTATTTCATTGTAAATGTATTTGTCAACAATAACCAATTATAGCCCTTTATATAAAATCATTCTGACCACATAAATACCTGGGCATTTAACTTTCATCTTAGCATGCACAGAGTTTTGAGGAATTTCTACACAAAATGCTGCAGTGTTTCTTTGCCTAGTTGAAAACAATTCAATTTCCTTCTAAGGAATCCCTGAGCAGGGCCGCTTCCACGTTTACTCAGTGACTAAGCATCCCACCCAGGACTGTGTCATCAGCATAGAGACGCACACTACACTCAGAACACTGCAGTGTCAGCTCATTTATAAAGATCATAAATAACAATGGCCCAAGGATTAATCCCTAAGGAACTCCCATAATGACATCCATTTAAATCTGACATGACACTGTTTATTAACACAAGTGTTGTGTGCCCTCTTAAGTAGCTAGCACACCAATTAATTAAGGACGATGCCATACCTAGTTCATTCCATTTATCCAGCACAGAACTATGTGCTACCAATTAGGAAATAAAATACTGTTTGAAGAAACACTGAGTTATTTATCTGAGAGACGATCCCTTGACTTGATATGTAACTGAGATGACTGTGCACCCGCCCTCCCCTTCAGCGAGCTGTGACTACTAGTATGTTGACATCTTCTTTTACTATGAAAAGAGAGGCATGGTTTGAACTTGGAAGTGACCCTTCGACATCGCATCCAGAATCTTCTCAGTGAAGGCATATTAGACATAATTGCAGCAGATGAAGCTTTGAAGTAATAATCTTGCATGCTCACTTAAATAGTTAATAGGACAATCTAGTTCATTGGTACTTCACAGGAAGTCATTTACACATCTTTACACCACTGAGTGAAATCTAAAATGCTGTCCAATGCCAGCTTTCCTTGCCAATTTATTTTCAGTTGAGGAGCTGCAAATAATTGCTGGTAAAACAAATAATGTGAAGAACCAACAGAAATTACATTGGCAGTATATGGTACTAGAGGGAAAAGAGAAAATAACTTTTTCTTTTATAGTCAGAACCAGGGAGGTTGACATGAGAATAAAGGTCCTCTTATCTCGGAAGCTGTGGGAGTGGAGGGGAGAAACATGCTTTGGCGTCTCCAACAGCCCCAGATAATGATGATGATAATGCCACATGATTGTACTTAATGATGTTGAATCAATTTATGATGATGATGATGAGTTTTAACTTGAATCATGTAATGTCCCTTATTAGGAGGAAGATAGAAGGAAAGCATGAAGAGAAGGAAAAGGACAGTGGAAAGGGAGAGCAAAGAAAGAAGAGGAAGTAAAGAGGAAGAAGAAATAGATGATGGAGTATTTTCATGATCAATTCTAGTGAATTTAGTATTTTCAGGATCAAACCTATGTGATGCATTTGGTAAAGAAGTTATTTTCTATAAATAATGAGATTTCATTGCAGTTATTAGAAAAAAAAATAAGAACAAATAAGTAATGCCTTTACATACTTGCTTTTCTATAGCTAAGTGTCCAGAAATAGAGTCAAACTAGACACTATTTTTTAAAAACTGGCAGAATTATGGTTAAAATGTTCTCCTTCTTGCAGAAAAGGCCAGATGAACGGATGACTCTTGGCCTCACAGGTCAATGCAAGCCTGGTCAGAGTAAATCTCTTTTCTCATATCAGAAACTCTCCTACCCTTAGACGCAGCTGCAGCAACCTCTTAGTGCAAGAGGAGGCTCTGTTGAGTACTTGACATTTGGAAACTGCTTATTTCCTCCAAAACTTCAGCCTTCACAAACAGAAAAGCCATAAGTTCTTTATAATTACTATCTGGGACAAGTGTGAATTGGCTATAGATTGCAGAATTGCTTCTGCTGGATTTGGTTGATATTACAGGGGCTTTAAAAATAATAATGAGGACACTTGTGTGAAAGCACTCTCCACATTAGGATTTCAAAAGGTTTTAAAACCTTAATTGCATAATTAGGCGCCTCACCCACCATTAAGAATGCACCTAATTATCAAACTGCTCTAGAAAATTAAGGATAGCTATCTTAATGCCACATAAAGGGAAACTGAGGTGCATAGAGATTGAGAGATTAGTTTTGGATGTCTCAACAAACAACTCTGAAATTAGGGCCTCTGGTGACTGATTGCTTAGGATAAATTTGAATTTACAGGAAACTGAAATGTCCATATGTGGTTGCATATTTTAAGTCTGTGCTACTTGAGGTGTGGTCTGTAGACCAGAAGCATTTCTATTACCTAAAAGGTGGTAGAAATGCAAAATTTTAAGCCCCTTCCCAGACCTACTAAAATCATTCCCTTGGGAATGAAGCCAAGAAATCTGTGTCAACAAGCCCATTCTCCCAGTGGCACTCAGACTCACTAAAGTTTTGAGAGCCTCCGGACCTATTTTAATATATTTTCACTTACTTCCCTCTTTCTTACTACATTTTTCTTTGTGTGGATTGCAAGTTTTAATAATATTCTTTAAATCCATTTAAGATTCCACAAGAGCCTGAATTATTTGTCAGTGTTTGGGAGTTTCATGGAAAAATCATCAATATAACTCCCTTTATCAAGGAATTAGTATCTGTTTCTGATATGGTTTTCAGCTATATGTATGTATGTGTGCATTTGCCCTTTCCCACTGATCCCTTCACCTTCATTCATTCATGGCGTATACCCTTGTACGTCTTCAGAGGTAAGTTCAGCCTTGTCTTCCTTGTCTTCTCCCCGATCCCGCCCCCCACTGGAGATTCCTAATGGTAAGCCACATATTTAACAAAATCCAGTCTGCCAGTGGCTTCATTATCAAACTGTCAGTCCACTCTTCTTTTATTTAGAAGAATATGATGAACCATTCCCAAAGATAGCTTCACTTCCTTTTCAGTGTGCTCACCTGAAATACTAACATGCAACCTTTAACTTCCATATTGTCTCTGTCCTCACCAGCAGAAGACAGTAATGTACCATCTTGCTGCTACCACAGCATTAGATATGCCTCTCTTACAAAATCCCAGTAACATTTTCTTCTTCAATTCTTTATTATTCCTGATTTGCTAGTGTCTTTTTAGAAAATCATTGTTACTGATAGCATTACTGATCTGATGGCCTCGGTGGTCAACAGAAGAAATGAAAAAAAATCACCAGAAGGCTTTGGTGGTGGGTTACCATCCTGTGGGAGGCCTGTGATCTTTCTTTACCATTCTCAGGGTCACTTTGCTGCAGTAAGTCCCTCTTTAGAGATTCTATTTGGTAGGTTTTCAAAGATTCACTCAGGAGACTGAAATTGTCCCTGCTCAATAAAGATTGATTGTGAGCACTGATTCTGAGAAGCTAATACAGTAGAAAAAACCCCTGCTGGGAAAGCGATGCCCCAGTAAAGGAGGCATGTTGGCTGCCATGATATCTGATCGTTCCCTTTCCCTTTTTGAGTTCGCAGTTGTGCAGACTTGTAAGGCTGCTTTTAAATTTCTCTGTCCATGGGACCTTTCTCAGTCATTTCACCTTTGTCAGTTTTACATGCACCAGAGTTAACATTTGTCTCTCCGCTTTTCCATTAGTTTTTCATAGGTCCACTACTCTTTTTCATTTATTCCTTTGATTTATACCCAGGGAAATATCAAATGATAACTATTTATGTTCTCTTTTTCTTGAACTCTTTAAGGAAATAGGATCTACAAGAAGACTTAATGCTTAGCTGAGCAGATGGAGGAGAATTTATGTGAAAAAAATTAAAAAAAGGTTGAATTATGGTGTAGACATAAAAAGATATGAAGAGGGGATAGATAAACCTGGAGGTAGTCCAAGGGTACAAGGAGAAGAGTGGGAGTGAAGTGGGCCTACATGGGGCAGTGGAAGGAGGGGTGTTAGAGAGGAAGCGTGTTGAGAGAAGGGTTTTGGTCGGAGAATGAGACAGGATATTTGCAAATAGCACAGATAAACTTTGAGGAAAATGAGAAATGGTTCAAAGAGATGTTGAGGAAATCTTGTAATTGAATTTAAAATGGATGTACTCTACTTCATTCTATAAAAAGTCATTAAATTTTAAGTTGCTCTCTAATGCTTTGGACTCAGGTAAATCTATTTCTTGAAGAAAATATTCAGAATTTCCTCAATTATATTTGCATTTAAAATGTCCCTTTTTCATGGAAAAATGTGTCATTTAAAATAAAAAGACATGCTATGCAAATCAAATGAAGGATATAAGAAATTGGTTTCACATGTGCTGTTTATAGTTCATTCTTTCTTGTTTTACCTTCCTTCTAGGTTTTCCCAGGATAGATCTTGTTCCTAGAACATGCATTAGTTTTATATTGAGAATTTTATTATCAAAGGAAAGCCTAATATTATAAGCTACACTAGCCAAATAAGAACAGTCTTCGTGACTGTTGGACAATACATCCTCAGTGTCTATGTGAATGTTAAGACATTGGAGTTGTGTAACATTCGTTTCATGGAAGCCAATATGCAAGTGGGCCGTCTATGAATATCTATGAATGTTGATAAGAAATTACAACTTTACAATTCATATGACAATTGCCTGTGGACACAAATGGGGCCATATACTAAAGTTGACAAGCTTCAGGGAAGGCCTGCATGGTGTGCCCTACAAACTCAAAGACTGAAAGTAACCACACGGTGCTATTGGAGAAATGGTCTTTCTTCACTGCTAGTGGGGGTGCTGCGGGACTAAGCATTTCCAGAGGCCCCCATGGGAGGATGAGATGTGGTAGAAAGCTTTACTTTCATGGGATTACATCCCTCAGTTTGCAAAGTCCCATTTCTCTTCATCCAGTCCTGGAAGAGGTGCAGCTGGGGATTCAGCAGAGCTAGAAGCAAAGCCAGTGTTCACAGTTTCTGTTTCATAGTAGAGCATTAAGCTAGTTATAGTCCATCAGTTCCTTGTGTGAGGCTCACAAAAGCAGGGGAGTCAAGCGAGTGCATCCCCTGAAACAAGAGCCCCAGAAAACCAAGTGAGCAAAGTCCTTTGTTTAGGAGCTTAAGTATCTCAAACCTTCCCACACTTGCAGTGGCCACTCCTACTCTGTTCCCAGGTGTGACTGACAAGCAAATACCTTCCCCATGTCACCTAGACTTTACTGGGCATGTCTATAGTATAATATTTAGCCTTCCTTTTGCTCTTTTCCAGTTATCAATAACTGGGTTTATTACAATGGTATCAATAGGGTGGTCTGAACATAAAAATTCCTAACTAAAGGCTAGTCATGGTAGGTAGTCACATCCTAGGCCTGTAACGTCCTTGGCAAAGGTCAATCTTTACCTCTTTACCTTAAGTGAGCCTACCTGTTGTCTTTTTGCATCTAGGATAACAGACCTTTGAAATGTCAGAGTAATCTCCTTTTTCAGACCCCTCAGGGCAAAACATCCCACTTATTTCAATGCCCATATACCTAGGTGCTGTAAATGTTAAATATTCTGTACCCACCATTGTCAAAGAAGTATGTGTCTCTCCATTTTACTTTTTGTCCAATCCCAGAGATTTCCTCTCTCCTTTCTCCCTCCCCCTAATCTACCACCAATGGATTTTATGTAACCCTCCTTACGTCGCCCCCTTTGATTTTAATAAATAAAATGAGCAGCAAAACTGCCATGCTTCAGAGTATATTCTCAATCTATTGAGATTTTGCTTTCTGGCAATTGTCATCAATTTGGCTCAAATAAACTATGATAAGACTTTTTCTTAAGCTGAATGTTCTCTCATTGACATGCCAAAGTGAAAAAATGCTGCTGAGATCTTTCCAATAGTGCAGGGAACTCATTGAATTTTGGAATGAGCAGGGTGGTTGAAAAGAACATGTTACTTCTGTTTGCTTTTTTATAGATTCATTATTTTGTGTATATATAGTAAATGTGGGGGAAAAACCTGATTTTGGTAAACTTGTTTATTTTAATATCTGTACTATAGATGTTCAATTTTAAATTTAAATTAATATTTAACCTTCAATTAGTTCCTAACCAGTCAATTATTTTGAAATGTGTGGAATCCACCATTCTTTAGCCATTTTGGCAGATATTGAAGCAAATATTTCTAGACTATGTTTATTATGTTTTTCCATTGCAGACTGACTGTATTACTAAGATCAAATGATTTAAAACAAGTCCTGATTTTTTTCTTAATGTTTTGATATATGCTTTGGTTGACTTTCTAACTCCTGAGAGTTATTTCTCTTATTATAGGGACACTAAATTAATAAATTATTTTCACTTGAACTCAGTATCAAAGTTATTCTCTTTGATACTTATTTTTTTAATCCTGTTACACGTTTCCTCCCACCATTTGTAGCCAGTTTAACACTGGTGGCAGCCAACAGCAACACATATTGGCCTATTAGTCACTGCTCATCACTAAATAATGATTCAATGGACTAGGTTTAAGGCCCCAAGTCATCTAGATCAAAAGGAAAACAATTACATCATATGAATTGCTTAAATACACTAGAATGATATTTGCTTCACACTGAAGGGAAGAGCATGCTATTTTTCTAGGTCCGAAAGTTGTATCTTGTCTCTGCCTCCACAGCTCTCTAAATTTCCTCATCAAAGTCATTTAAGCTCTTGTGTTGTTTTCTCATCTGTAAAATGAGGATAATTATCCTTACCTATCTCATAGGGATGGTGTTTAGATTAACTAATTAATGATTAGAAAGTGCTACAAATAAATGCTTGGTATTATTAAGGAAAGCCTAAATGTTTTCAGTGCCTTTGGGTAAAAGTGCTCTTTAGCAGAAAGGAGTCCCAACAAGTGTTTGATAGCCTGCTAAGCTGCTAGCTCCCTCCCTGAGGAAAGAACATTGGCTCTGGGACCTTGCCCTTTATGGCGGTTTTATTAGCTGAAGGACACAAAGGTTGCCCTGTGTAACAGAGAACACTGACATATTTGAAGAGCTACGAAGTGATGACAAGATATGCCGCTTCAACTTGAAGAAAAATCATCTCTGACTACCTATTCAGAATGCAAAAATCCCTGTGCAATGTAGTAATAATTGCAGCTTATAATATGTCCTTATACAAAATGAAATCTGCTATGGATTTTCCTTACCGGTTAAGAAATATTTGGCTACATCTTTAGATTCTACCTTTTGCCAGGGACACTCATAGTTTCTGGCAGACTCTTCAAGCAATGGGTATATAGCGTTTCTCTCATTAAACTTCTTACCTAATAAGCATTTGCAACACAATAGGCCTAATTGCCTCTTTCATATCTCCCTGGATTGCTTGGATTTAAAGAATAAGAGATTCTTCAGGGTTTTACCTACTTAAAAAAAAATTATTTGGAATATTTTTCAATTCTATGCAGATCTTTATTCCCTTATTTTCATTGCTTTGCTCCAATTTTTCTTTTTCCCCATTGGCTCACTGTGCTGTCACTAACTGCTTTCCCTGCCTCCACTCCATTCTTTATACCTGCACCCAGGCTGTCTCCTTAAAACACAAAGCCTATATTGTTTTACTCTTTTGCTTAAAGAATCAAGTACCTCCTAAGTGGCTTCTCTTATCTTTTGGGACAAAGCCCAATGTACTTAAGGTGACAGCTGAAGTCTCTCTCATACAGGCTATATAATCTACCTCCCAGCATCATTGCCCATAACTCCAGAATCCCTGATCCTAGAACCTTCCATTTGTGGGAGCAGGTCTAACCAAGGAATGTCTAACCCCA
>NW_005357846.1:2060714-2089940 GCF_000412655.1 Myotis brandtii | reverse complement strand
CCCCAAAAAAAAAAAACACACACACACACACACACAAGAAAAACACACCACTTATTTAGTTATTTATAATCTTCACCTGAGGATAATTTTCCATTGATTTTTTTTAGAGAGAGTGGAAGAGAGAGAAAAAAACAGAGAGAAATATCACATGATTGGTGGCCTCTTGCACAAGCTCCACCTACAACCGAGGTACAAGGTACATGCCTTTGATGGGAATCAAACCCAGGACCATTGGGTTTATAGTCTGGTGCTCTATCCACTGAGCCAAACTGGTTAGATCTGCCCAAGGAATATTTACTTTGTCTGAAATGTTCTTTCCTCCTGAGTTGAATGTTATTGGTCCATGAAGAATTTGCTTTAATGTCAGTTTCTCTATAAAAACTTATCATTTTCACTTTAAAAAATTACTTTTTTTGTGCAATATCCATTGTACTTTTTAGGATGTAGTGTTGAGCACTACCCTTATGTGTCTCCGCTTCCTGTTTTATTAGTTGATGTGTTGTAATGTACCCCGTGAATCACAGAAGGATGCCTCAAGAAGTCGAATTAAAGAGTCACATTTATTACAATCTGGGACTATGATAGAAAATAGGAAGGAAGGATTTATCCCTGTTTGTGATGTATTTGTAGATTATTGATTTCTGTTGATATTCAAGGTAAAACTAAAACGATTTAAAAAAATCGACTCAGTTTTTACATTTTTCTTGTTCTAAGGCTGCTTTTGTTTTTAAGGTCATGGGCCATTTTCTCATATGTTTGATGGAAGATTTATTCCACTTGCTCGCCAAGGAGTGAAATGGAAGGTATGTATTCACATATTCAATAGTCAATAAAATAATGACTATTTAAGCAGCCATTATTGTGTTATAGTATACTTCATTCCCCATTACAGTTTTCAGGATGCTTTTATATCTATGTTTTTATTTGATTCTCACAGTCTGTAAAGAAGGAATGATTAGCTCCATTTTCACAAGTGTAAAGGAACTTGAAACGCAGAGGTGTATTGATATACCAAAATTCAAAAACCTATTAACTGGTAGAGCCAGCAGTAGAAAACCTTATATTTCCTAGGTGCTAATTTAATGCTTTTTCTATTCCATCATACTACTGTAAAATAAAAAAAGGCCAACTCTGGTTTTCATTCATTTTGTATGGCCATGAAGTAACTGATGGTAGCCAAATTTAGTCAAAGATTATATACACACACACACACACACACACACACACACACACATATACATATATATATATACATATATATGCTACAGAGATGTAAGTTATTATAATAGTACTTATCACTTTTTGTAAATGATTGTATTAGTTGTATAAATGTCTGCTTCCCTTGATGGAATATATATAATCACATTGAAAGAGAAAGTTGTTTTATAATTAAGCTTTGTATTTCCAGCATCTCTAACCAAGCCTAGGATAAAATAGTTGTTTAATAAATATTGGTTAAAAAATGAAAGGAAGCAATCAAGAAAGCAAGATAAAAATGCCATGCTTATTTCTAGTTACATGGGGTTCCTTCCTTTCCCTTTTATTATTATTTTTTCATTTATCTATTCACCAAATACAGTGTGCAAGGCTATCTGTTAGAAAAGGAACCTCGTGGCATGTCTTTACAAGATGTTCGTTTTACCTTGCTACATATCCAGAATAAAGAATAGCTTTTTTTTTTTTTTTTTTACACAGAATCACTCTTGGAATTGTGATGACAACTGCTCTTGTAATTTCTTTATTTTCAGGATATAATTAACTTATAAAAATTACTTGATCAAGAAAAACTTTGCACATTAATGGAGAGAATACATATTTACTCATCATGAAATATAATAGACTGAACAAGTCTTAGCAATGTAGTGAATAAGACTGTTTAGGTCTTATGAGAATTGTTGGTCTTGTTCCCATTTCTAGTGGGCAGTAAAAATAAAATCTTGGCAACTGTACTTTTCAACTTACCAGAGAGGCTAAGGGAGAAAATGCATCAAAATAGAAACTTTCTTTTTTCTCTAGGTCTGATTTACAAGTTTAGCCTTAGTCATAGCATATGGTGCTTTAAAATTTAGTTATTAGCAAACTGAAACACAGAACATTCCATGTGTGTTACTGATTTCTTTTGTCTGTACTATTTTGGGTTTCTTTACTTGTAGCACTAATTTTTTTTTTATTGTCCATAAATGCGATTAATATTGTTAACATCACTTTATACAAAATCTTATTGGCTTTTAGACAATGGTGGTTTATTCCACCATGGAACTGATATAAAATTTCAGAAGACAGGTTTGGCACAAGGGGAAAAGTTACTTGAAAATATTTCCTAAAAGTTAAAGAATTATATTTTACATAATGCAAAACACTACTGAGTTCACACCATTTGTAGGGCTACTGACAAAGCATTTTTTCAAAGATGGAAGAGCAATTTAAACTTTTCATTAAAAGCCTTTTCAATTTCAACTGAATAAAGCCAGCTGTTCTTTTCACTTCCTCTTCTATAGCAGCACATCATAAACATGTAGACCAGAGCTCAGGATGACACCAAAACTGCTTATCCACAACTGCCTCCTTCCCACGACTGATTGAGGATAGGAGCTGGCAAAAGATAAAGAGAAGATATCTTAATCAGAGCTCTGCCAATTACTTGATCTGGAGGAGTTAACCACCTGCAGATAACAAAGCAGTACTGTTCTAAAAGCAATGTTTACCGGGTGGAGAAATAAACGCCGGTCCTGTGTAGAGGTTGCTGTGGGATGCTGCTCTGCTCCCCTCGAGCCCCAGTGAGTACCAAAAACTAAATCTGGAATCCACAACTACAGTTCTGAAGAGGACAGAAAAGTCCACTTGCTATCCTGTCTTATCATTCCTCCTCCTTTGAATGTTCTTCCTTCTTTTCCCTGTTTTTCTTTTTTTCTTCACCCATTAGTCTTTCCAAATGAACATTTCCTTTAAGAATCCACCCTGTTCTCTTTAGTAAGCTCATCCTTCACAAACCTTCAACTATGTTTGCAAAGGATGCAACTCCCAAGTTTTGTATTCTCTCAATCTTGGTTTTTCTTCTGGGCTTAAACCTTGTGCATGGCACTGTCTCTTGGATCTTTCTTCAGTGTCTCCTCTGGGCTAATCCATCTAACACCCTGCTGTTCAATGTAATCACCTTGAAACACATCTCTGATAATGTCACTTCCCTGCTCAAATCTTCAAGGTGTCTATTGCTTAGAGAAGAGGATCTAAATGCTTTAAGAGGGGATTCACAATTTGTTTTCTGCTTTTTTCCTTCAGTTTTATTTTTGTTTCTTTTATGTATTCTCAAAGGCATTGTTGTCCAGTAGAAATATAATATGAGTCAGATATATAACTGTGAATTAGTTAGTAGCCACATTAAGATAAAAGTAAAAGTAAATAATGATATGTTTAGTGATCTGTTAGATTTATATACTTTACATATATTGGCATGTTTATGTAATTTTTTATATTCATATTATCTAGTTATATTTGTTTGTGTTTACATTTAAACTATATTTTGTTAAATAAGTCAATGAGACAAATGGTGCACATCATATAATCAATATACAAATTAATGATTAGACAATTAGGTGATAGCTAGCATGGAGATTGATTTCTGCCAAGATCAAGGCTCCTTGCTTACCCTTATGTGATCCCCTTCCACACTGTGTCAGGGTTAGTTGGTATGACCAATAGAATATGGCAGATGTTTGTCACTTCTCAGGCTAGTCTATAAAAGGCCTTGTGGCTTCTTTTTGTTCTCACTTGAATTATTCATTCCAAGGGAAGCCAGTTGCCATGTAGTGAGGGCACACAGGTAGAGGTCTATATAGAGAGGAATTGAGATTTTCTGTCAACAACCAAAGAGGAACTGAGGTATCCTGCCAGAGGCCACAGAAATGATCCATCATGGAGCAGATTGTCCAACCATTGTCAAACTTTCAGATGACAACAACCCCACCTGACATCATTTTTGCAAACTCATAAAAGACCCTGAGTCAGAACAACCCAGCTAATCCACTTCCATATACCTGGCCCTCAGAAATTGAGTGAGATAACACATGTTTATTGTTTTAAGATAAAATTTTTGAGGTAATTTGTTGTGCAACAACTTTAAACTAATACAGATTTGGGTACTTGCCAGCGGGTGCAGTTGTAACAAAACCCAAAAATGTAGGAGTGGCTTTGGAACAAGGCAGTGGGTAGATCTTTAAGGAGAGTGTTACTGAAAAGTAAGAGAACCTTGTAAAACCTGTTTTTAGAAACATGATAGCCTTTGAGGAGCTGTGAATGAAGGCTCAAAGGAAATTGAGGAAAGTCTTCTTATGTAGTGTCAAAAAGTTTAGCAGCATTGTTGCCTCTAATAACTTGGAATGTAGAAAATGTGCTCAATGAACTGGATGAGCTAGCTAAGGAGATTTTCAGGCAAAGTGGTGAAGATGCCAACTGGATTCTTCTTGCTTCTTATAGTAAAATGAGAGAGGAGAGAAATAAACTAAAGGAAGTACTGTTAAACAGGGAAGAACAAGAACTTGATGCTTTTGAAAATTTCTAGCCAACTCAGATGGTGAATGATGTTAAAATTAAATGTTTTATGAGCAAAGATAAAATCCATGGCACTGTCAAGAAAACATGGTTCAAAGATGCCTGGCCAGAATAGCTCAGTGGTTGAGTGTTGACCTTTGAACTAGGAGGTCACTGTTTGATTCCTGGACAGGGCGCATGCCTGGATTTCGGGCTCAATCCCCAGTGTGGGGCATTCAGGAGGCAGCCGATCAATGGTTCTTTCTCATCATTGATGTTTCTATTTCTCTCTCTCCCTTCCTCTCTGAAATCAATAAAAATATTAAAAAACAGACAAAATAAAACATGATTCAAAGATGAAGTTGAAGATGGGACTGTAAAATTTTTTGTTAAGACTTCAGAAACATCATAGATAATACTTCAGAGTGCAGTAGAGTTCAATCAGGCAAAAGTCATACCTCCTAGAACCTTTCCAACAGTAGAGCTTCTAAATGCTTAAGGGTCTTGTCCCTCAGCCTTCTCAGGAGAAAATCAGGGTAGATTAGGACTCATCTTGAAGGGAATTGTGGGTGTGACTTCTGTCTAACAGAATGAATGCTAATAAGAATCACAGGAGATCCAGAAAGTATTAAGATTATACTCACAGAAATAGTGCCAACTTGAGCAGAAAAGTATAAGAGAATACGAAATGAAAAGAAACCTTTCAAACATCAGAATTCTATAGGCAGGAAGGAGACTGAGAAAACTACAGCTGCAAACTCAGGCTTCTTCCTTAGAACAGGAAGGATGAGTCAGAGGGTAGAACCAAGAGCCCAGAGAGTGGGGCTGAAAGTCATGGACAATGAGTCCTGAGAAGGAAGGGGACTGACTCAAGAGATGCCCAAGTTTGCCTGGTTTAATTTCAGAAATGTTTGGACTAATAAGTTCTTGGTGCTTCTTTTCTTTCCCCCTTGGAAACAGAAATATCTGTAATGGTTAAATTATGCCTGTAGCACCATTGTGTGTTATGTGTGTGTGTAAGGTATACTTTGTATCTTTTGTTTGCAGGTCTTCTGATAAAGAAGAACCGTTATTGGTGAAAGTGGAGTTCTTGGGGTGCTGCGAGGAAAATAATTTCCTGAAGTTCCCATGGAAGTATGGGGTTTCATGGAAAGCTTTATTGATAATGTAAAATTAAAGGGGTTCCCCTCCAAGGCCCATCTCTGTCTCACCATGGAAGAAGTCCAATCTTGTCTTCAGCAAGGCCAGAATTAAGGCTACTGCCCAGAATTTCTGTTCCATATTAAAGTCCAGTCCAGTCCAGCATCTGGCCAGCTTAGCTTATGCTCCAAGCTGTGTGTGAGGTTTGCACAACCAACTGCTTAAGACCCAATGGCTATGGAGAGAGAGCAGGTGAGCACAGTGGTGAGTATAAGTCACTGAGCAAAAGAGACAAGGAGGCTAGAAAACCCTTTGTCTGGGGATTTTAACTTTCCAAGATTTCGTGTGCTTGTGGTAGCTTCACCCTCCTCGCCAGGCCACTGTTCCCCAGGCTAGACTGACAGGAAAGCACCTTCCTATGTCATCCCAACTTCACTGCACATGCACCATCTCCCCCTTTGTTCAATCCCTTCCCCCAGTGATCTGCAGAGAATGGATCAGTGGTTTCCTGGGGAGTGTGAAGCTGTAGCTTCCTGGTGAAGCTGCCCCAGATGACCATGCTTATAATGTCTGCCCCCCCTTGCTCTCTTCCTATTATTAATATTGATAACTAGCTAATTACAATAATAACATAACTATACTTGAGAACTGTATATAAGGAACTATACCCACATGTACCTATGTTGCTGGTGGAAATTAGGCTCTTTCACAGAGTCGCAGGGAAAGCATTCCAGAAACCCACAGATGGGAGGTTGTGGTCTAGTTATAAGATTTATTTGAGTGGAAAAAGAAGCTTGCCCCCAGTCCCCAATGTCTCATCTCCGTCTGTCCCACCATGGGAAAAATCCAATCTTGTCTTCATCAGGCCAAGAAATAGGGCCAGTGTCCAGACATTTTGCGCCATTGGTCAGTCCATGTCTGTCCTCATTTAACTAGCTTAATTTCTGTTCCCGGGTGCGCTCTGGCTAGTGCTGTGCCCAGGCCTATGCCTGGAGTACAGGCCCACGGGGCTTCTAGACCCACATGACTGGTATGGAGAGAAAGTGTGTGAACAACTGGGGTGAGAGAGAGTGAGAGAGAGAGAACCCTTTGTTAGTTTGGTTTATATTATCTCTGGCTTGGGGAGGACCAGGAACCCTTTCACACTAACCAATCAATTTCCCAATCTTTTGTGGTTTTCTGATGGTTCCTTCTCTTAACCAATCTATTTCCTAGATCGTCTGGGGTTTATCCAATCCAATCCTTTCCCCAGGCTAGATAGACAAGCCTTCTTTGTCATCATCTTAATTCCTACTGGGCATGCCTCATGGTAGAAGCACCTCCCCCTGTGCCATCTTTGCTTCTACTGGGCCTGTGCCTAGCAGCAGAATTTCCCTTTTCCTGTTTATTTCTTCCCCCTTTATTGCCCCCACAGTCTGGGCAAGTGGACCATTGTACCCTAGGGAGTGTGTGAAACTCCAGTAAAGCAAGTAGGCTTATTATTCAATTCAGCTCCCTGATTTATTAGGCTTCTTAATGCCATTTATTTTGCTCCCTTCCTTTATTAATACCTAGCTACCTACACTAACACCTACACCTGATCTATATGACAGAATTCTGAACTTCAAGCCAATATTGTGATGGGATGAAACTTTGGGGAGGTTTGGGAAAGGGTACAATGGTTTGCATGTGGGAAGAATAGAAGTAATTAGTAACCAAAGGGTGGACTATATTTAACATATCTCTTCCCTTCAAGAGGTAGAGCCAAATTTCTCTTTCCTTGAGTGTGAACTAGACTTAGTGAATAGTTTCTAATGGATAAAGTAGAGATGATATTGTTTGACTTTGGAGACTAAATCATTAAAAGGCATTAAAGCTTCCTCCTTGCTTTCTCCCTCTTCGATCACTCACTCTGTGGGAAACCAGCCATCATATCATGAGGACTCTTTATTTATGGTGATGGTTGATGTGGCAAGAAATTAAGGTCTCTGGCCAACAAGAGCCAACAAGGAACTGAGGTCTCCTGCAACAGAAAAGTGAGTGATACACTGGCGAGTGAATCCCTCAGCCTCAATCCTTCAAATGTCTGCAGCTCTGACTGACATCTCTACTGTAAACTCAGGAGAGCTCCTGAGCAAGACTTACTCCCAAATTTCTGACCTATCAAAACTTGAGATAATTATTAGTGTTTTAAACTACTGAATTTTTAGGGTAAATTGTTTTGGAGCAATACATTAATAACACATTTTATAGTCCTTTAAATCTAGTGTATATTTTACCCTAAAAAGCACATTTTAATTGGAATCACCTTCAAGTGTTTAACAGCCATGTTACAGTGGCTACCATAGTAGGTAGTGTAGCTCTAGAAGAAAGAAATGTTTCTTTATGAATTTAATAGTACCCAAAATTTCACATTTCTCAATGTTTTTTTTTTTTTGCTTAGAATGTCCTTTTATCGCATTTTTTATTAACTTTTTTTGTGATTCATTCTACCATCAATCACTCAGAATTATTACCTTTCACTTTTTTCTTAGCACTATTGTTATTATTGGTCACATGTTTCTCTTCTTATCTAGACTGTGAGAATCTTGAGGGCAAGATTTATGCATTTGTTTTATATTTTTAATCTTTGCTTGTACTTAGTGTACTGCTTACTTTAGTGTTTAGTAAGGTTTTGTTAACATATAAAGGCCAACACTAGACAATTACTTGGCAATGATGTTGTGAAAGAGGTTCTCGCGTTGCATGAAAATTGACTTGCAAGATTTCTAACAATTGTCAGTATCCTATAAAATGCATCATAAAGAGATGTAGCTCTTACCTGAGGGCATCTAAAAACATGACATATTTCTGTCTCCCAAATAATTACATGCAGATTTGTTATGCCGAACATAAATAATTGAGTGAAAAAGGTTGTCCATTACTCATTGCATACTGCCTCAGTGAAGAAAGTCCTATTTCATAATTTCTTTCTTCTGTCCCTAGGAAATAGTCCTTGTGCCAGAATAAAAATTGTGCTTCAGGTCTTCCTATGAGCTAAAACCTCTACTAAACATTTTCAATATTTTATTGTAGATGCCTGAGGCAGAAATATAACAACACAAGTCCTAGGTCCATAGAGATTTACTTCTTTTATTTGACTTATGAGAAAAATATCTAATTTTTGTTTTCTATGGGTGGATATTCTTCAAATGCAGGGATATAACATGATTAAGCAGGATGTAGAAATTATAAGAATGTTACCAGGGAATCTGTAAATAAATACCTTTCCTTTTTTAATTTTTGCAGAGACAGGAAAGCAGATGGAGGCAGAGATATGAGTCTGGGTCCTGGTAGGTTATTGTTCCAAATAGTAGCATGAGAGTTTTATCTCACCACTTGAGCTGTGAGCTTCCTCTCAACATCATGTGATGACCCAGATACTAACTTTTGTGTCTTGCTTCTCACCCCTTCTAGAACAGACAATGCATTGCAATACCAGGATGATCATGCAGCCTTGGGGGTGGGGTGGGAAAGGGATTCATCAAATTGATTGATTTTCTTGGCAATATTTACTAATAAAATACAGCTTTCATATTTTCTTTTTTTCCCCTCCCCTCAAAGGAAGGATGCCAGAAAGAGCATGTCTTGTTCTTGTCATGTTAGTGAATTGTAGAAACATCAGCATCCTGGATGACAAAGCTGTGGAAGCCAGAGGTTGAGAGCTTAGTGATCCATTTGGTTTACATATAACACCCATAGGCAGGGCTCATTTTTGTGGGTTCTTTTAAAGAAAAAAGGGTTGGGGGTGGGCAGGAACCTGAGAGAAGCTTATGAAAAGTGACTTTCTTATGTAGGTCCTCAGAGTGGGGGAGTCTGTTCTTTAAAGGTGATTTCCTTTGTCTACAGTGCCACTAAGGTTGTCACCTATTACTGATGGAGTGATTCTGCACAGACTCACCCCTGCAGGAAGACAAGCTAATAGCTATTTCCATGCCCTCCTTGTATTAATCTGTAAAAGGAAATTACTGTGGACTTTCCATTTGTGGCTTCTCCATTAATTTTCAGCAGGGAGAGTGTAGGACAAGAAATTGGCTTTATGAAAACCACCTAAAACTTTTCAAAGTACTCTTGACTCCTAGTGCTTAGAAAATTAAAATGTCCTTCCCCTAAAAGAAAATGTTTTCAAAGTAAGTTTTGGATTCTGTTATTTTCTCACCAAAACTCTAATATCAAGGTAATGATAGACTTGCCATCTAAGTTAAACTGTGGTATAAGTAATGATAATCTTATAAAGATGATTATAATTTCAACAATGAGACCATTTAAGTTTTATATCATTAAGGTATGCATTTACAACTGTACACATAGCATTACTGTTTGAATTTATGTGAGACAGGAAAAATTAAGACATTCTTAGATATTGTATAAAGTAAGAGACAACTGACTAAGAATAGCTAATTTCAATTATTTAGTCATATGAGTATGACTGATTTATCTAAATCTATTTATAAAGCTCATCTATATATTAGAGATACTAATTCTTACTCAGCTTATTTCTGAGGATTCATTTATATCATAATTCTTTACTAAACCTGAAAAGTATAGTAAAATTAAGATTATTTATGCTAATTTTATCCAGATCTTTAAAATTATCAACATTACATAAACTTGAAGGCAGATTCATAGGTACCCTAAAAGTGCTCTCTTTACTTCTTTTCACAGTAGCTTTTGCTTTAGAAAGATCTATGCCCTTGTACCCATCAGTAGTTGGTGTTTCCTAATTGGAGGGGGGGACTGAAAGGGATTCTAGGGACAAAATAGGCAGGTTTAGGGAATAAAGAGGATCCATGGGGGAGGAATGCATATGTGAAGGACAGTGGTATCTCTGGCTTGGACAATTAAAGCAATTACAAGGTAGAGCAAAAACAGTCCTAACCTGAGCAGGTTGGAGAGCCATAAGGGGTAATAAAACATCTCTGGCCAGGACAACTGAAAGCCATTAAAGGAGATCAAAAAAAACTCCAACTTGAACAGATAAGATGGATATGTGAAGGATAGAGAAATGACACAGGATAAGGGGAGAGGAAGGCATACATTCACAGAAAATAAAGAAAAGTCACAGAGTACTGGGAAGAAGGTAACATACTTTCACAGAGGATAGAGAAATGTCACAGATGCTGGAAAGAGGGAAACATATTGTCACAAGAGATAGAGGAATGTTGCAAGATAACGGGGAGAGGAAAAGGAGGGCACCATTTGGGTTTTGGACTTTGAAACTGATATTCAGCAAAAGAGTGGCCAATTGGAAAAGCACAGGGTCATAAAATGGGGAAGGGGTCCAATTAGAAGGGAGCATGAAGAGACAAAGAACTATAGCATATATAAACTGGAGACAAAAGGACACAAGACGGATTACAGATTTACAGATTTTTAGATTTTAGATTTTTTGGGATTTAGATTTTTTTCCCCATTAGCAAGAGAGAGAGAGAGAGAGAGAGAGCGAGAGAGCAGGTTTTTCCCATTTGGGGGACACCACCCCCCTTGCTCAGATGGAGTTTGTATATACTTCCAAAAAACTTCCACATTTTTTTTTTTTATTAAAGAAGCCTTTTTGTCCACTAGTTTATGCTTCAAACTTTGTGGGATAAGGACCCATGAGAAGTCTGTATCCCGAACCCCACGTTTCATTTTCATATATGATACTAGAGGCCCGGTGCACGAAATTCATGCACTTGGGTGGGGGGAGGTCCCTCAGCCTGGTCTGTGTCCTCTTGCAGTCTGAGAGCCCTCGGGGGATATCTGACTGATGGCTTAGGCCCGCTTCCCACAAACACAGACAATAAGCCCATGGGGAGCGGGCCTAAGCTATCAGTTGGACAACCTTAGCACTGCCATGGAGGTGGGAGAGGCTCCTGCCATCGCCACTGCGCTTGCCAGCTATAAGCCCAGTTTCTGGCTGAGCAGAGCTCCCCCTGTGGGAGTGAACTGACCAACAGGGGGCAGCCCATGCTTAGAGCATCTTCCCCCTGGTGGTCAATGCGCATCATAACCACCAGTCGTTCTGCCATTCAGTTAATTTGCATATTAGCCTTTTATTATATAGGATAACAGACCCTCTTGCTAAGAACCTATCAAGACAGGGTTGTTTTTGTGAGGCTGGTAGAGGAAACTGCATATTGCTACTTTGATATGTTTTCTTGTTTGACTTTTTATTAAGAGACTAGAGGCCCGGTGCATGAGAATTCATACACTGGAGGGGGGATCCCTCAGCCCAGCCTGCCCCCTCTCACAGTCTGGGAGCCCTCAGGGGCAGGAGGCAACCTGTCGATCAGGGGAAGGCAATGCCCCATCCCACCTCTGCTGCTGCCACTGCTGCCAGCGCAAGCCTCGGCTGGCCCTGGTTACCTGAGCCTCAGGTGGCCTTGGGCAGCTGGGCAGCTGCAATTCAAAGTTTGCCTGTACTTGGGCCGACCCTGGGCAGCTGGGGGGCTGAGGGGACTGGGGAACTCTGGAGGCAGGCATGTGGAGCGACCGGGCCCGCCTGGGAACAGCCCTGGCCTTGCTGAACACCTGCAGCCCCAGTGGGGCTAAGGGGACTGGGAGCCGCCATCTTGTATCTTGTAGCTATGGGCACTGCCATCTTTGAGAGTGGGGAAGTCAATTAGCATATTCCTTCCTTATTGGCTGTGGGCTCCACCATCCTTGCGATGGGGTGAGGGTCAATTAGCATAGTCCCTCTTTATTGGATAGGACTGTTTAACTAGAGTGGAAAGTGGTTTTTGGAGGAGAAAAAAATGAAACCATTGGAAGACAACCAATTAATACATTAAGGAATAATTACCATGTATTTGCCACGTAGTGGTCTCTTGAGATTAGGGAGGCTCTTTGCTAATATGGATCTAAAATGATTAAATCAAACTAGAAAGTTCATCAGGTTTCTGCAGGTTCTCTGGTAGATTTCTTTTAGGGTAATTTTAAGCTACCAGATGGCTGTGGCCTTACATGTCTCCTAGCACCTAATAGGTACTTAGTTGTTAATGACTGTGATCATGGGGTTAATGAGAACGATAGGAACTGAATATGCCAAAGAGGAGGCCAAGTTTAATACACCATAGATCTGTATTAATACACAATAGATCTGGTCTTAGAGATCTTAAAGCAGTTACTGTAAGGACCTGAAGAAACTGGGGATATCATATAGAGGTCCAGAACTAATGGCACAAAATACTGGCTAGTTCTTTTATCTTCAGAAAGAATGATTGGATATAGCAATATCCTTTTTGAAAGTACATGAAATCATAATTATATATACATGCAAGCTAGATGCATGTCAATGAGAACCAGAGGAAAAGTTCACTGTCATGACTATAAAATTAAATCTGAGTCCTGGAAATTATGTTTTAATATGCATTGAGTCTTATTTGTCTTAAAAAAAAATTATCATTGTGCCTTTATTTCTATCCTAAAATGAGGAATAGCCTGATTTCTTTTTTAGAAGCAAAATTATTTTATGACCTTTTCTGTTTTCAATATCTTGATCCCTCAATGCAGCATAAATATGAATTCCTCCCATCTCCCTCTCCATAAACTAATGATGCCATCACATTCTCCCTAACCTTCCCACACATACCTAAAAAGTAGAGAAAAGTCACATTTGAACCAGTTGGCTGGGAGCTAATTCCAGGCTCTGTAGCTGGCTTTGCCTAGTAGTGTGGAGAGAGATGCTGAAACCACTACAAAGGGGTTGAAACTATGAGTGGGCAGTAGCACTGCTCAACCCTGGTAATTTCATCAGCGCCTGGCTGATCTCTGGGCACTGAAAACCAAGGATTGACAGCTTATATTTGAAAGGATTTAAAAATCTGTGTAAAGTATACAAATAATCACTTTAAAATGCAACAGAGAGCTAAGTTTTCTGCAAAGTTTACAAAAAAGAAATCTAGCATGAAAAAATAAATATATATTTAACAAATTCAATTCTATATGCTTTTAAGAGGTTGAGGAAACCTTCTCCTCCCTGTTGGTCTCTTCTTTCTGACTATTCTGTTTTCCAAATTGCTCCCTGCAGCATTTACTGCATATATCTGAACTGTGATTTGGGCTCTTACCAATGAGGTTGGCTTCTGGGTTTTATAAATGTCTCTCCATCATTTTCTCCTTGTATCTTTACAACCATTTTAAAGCTCTTGTTGGTGGGTAAGTAATGATGAAAGGTAGCAGGCAAGTGACCTCTTGTATATTTCTGGAGAAGTAATTAGTGAGTTAAATCCCCCAGAGACATGGGTGATATATTACAGCATGTAGGTGGTTTGGCACTGCCAATATTACTCCACCCACACAACTCTAATCAACTTATCTATTTTAAAGCAGAGGTAAGACAACAACATTCGATGAGAGAAAATGTGTTTATGAACAATGTATGTGTACTTTCAAGGTTGACACAGAATCTAGAGACATTCATTAAATACTTTATGTCACACTGGCGACTGATGGTTGAAGTAGATTTCAGTAAACTCTTTAATGTATATTTCAACAAACACTGAAAAGAAGCTCTGAGTTTGGGTTTCACAATAAGAAAAAATAATGCAAACTAGGTATATTCACTCATCACCTTCCTCTGAGGGTAGCCAGGCTTGACATTATCTCCAGAGACATTTACTGTGGCATAAGTGTGACCAGAAAATTGAACTGCAGAGTAGTGTATTACTTAGAATAGTCAAGGTAGTGGTGCTTATTTCCATGCAAATATTCCATTTCCTGTTGACAATGTCAAGCTAAATATTTAATTGATCTCATTAAACATGTTTGGGTATTTTTACATCAGAGATTGTGAATTTAAAATGAGACTATATTGATTAAAATAAGACAGTGGAATGAAAATTCTTCTAGCACTCTCATGAGCTCTCATAAATATCTTGGTTGAAACCCCTTAGCATTTCTATATCTACAGTTCTCAGGCCAATTTGCTAATTGTTAATCAGGAATGATGAACAGCATGTCTGACCTGGGTAGGGAAGATATATTGAGTTCCTATTCCAAAGGAATGTCTTTTTTTAATCCTTTAATGGGAACAAATGGAATGCTAATCCACTCCCCACCCCATCTTCCTATCCACTTTCTGGTCTCTGAAGAGTGAATGCAAATGCCTAGCTTGCATTCCACCAGTAGCCATTCAGAGCCTGACTGACATCACTAATTGATCATAGCATTCTTGGCTGTGGATCAGATGTGGTGTCAGAATCCTTGCAGCATAGATCTCTTACGAAGCAATGTTTAATAGTTCAGAATCAGGCCCTGAGATGAAACTTATGTCAATATTGCCATTGCAACTCTAAACAGACATACTGGCTTCTTAGCTTCATATAGACTGATTTTTAAATTCATATGGACCCTTCCAGATGATAGGAAGCAAATTCTTGTCTTTTTCTCTAGTAGAGGGATAGAGTTCAGGTATATGTAGCATATGTAAAATAGAAAAGCAGAGAAAAGTTAGTGTTAAAGGCAAAAACAGATTCTTTGATTTAATCTATTTGCCCTGATACCTATATTTACTACAAATGCCTATAGATCTCACTTTAGCAAAAGGTTTCCACTGTGCAACATATGCTCATTTCTCCAATGTTCTGCTTTCATTTCTCTTCTCTTAAAAACAAATATCAAATAAGCAACAATCACCCATGTTTTGTAAGACTGGGAAAGTGGGGATGGGGAATGCATGGATGAGAAATAGTGATGGCTTCAGCTTAGTTTATATCCATTCATCCATTATTTTATTCAGTAGCTACTTAACATCTGTGATATGCCAGCTGTAGTGAGCATTACAGGAATGCAGCAGTGAGCCAAATAGACTTAAAGAGCTTATGGTTTGAAATTAAAGGGAAAAATTAATCAATTGATGTGCAAATATGTAAATACAAATTGTGATAAGCCCTATAAAACAAAGTAGAGGGACTCAAAAAGACAGAGCAAGAGAAGTGGGATGTAAGGTTTAGATTAAACTCTGAAGACTAAGTAGGATTTAATCAGGTGGAGAGTAGATGTGAGGAAAGTATGAAGAACCTCCCAGGCAGAGGGAATAATGTGCCAAGTCCTTCAGGCAAGAGGTATATTATATTTAGGAAGATTTGAGTGCAAGTAGAGAGCAAAGTGAGGGTGAGATGCCAGTAAGTAGTGGAAGATGATGATAGAGGGGATAACTGGAGAGGTAGGGGTCAATGATGATTTTAAAATATTAGTTTTCACCCTTTGAATGAGTATCTTGCTATTCACTAAGACTGGACAGACTGGGAAAAGACTAGCTATTGAGGCTCTAAGGCGTGAATTTTGTGTAATTCCTACACCAGTGAGTTTTCCATATAGAGTAGAGTTGGCAAATACACAGTAGAGTATACTTATCTGGATCTTTAAGGAGTAGAAATGTAAATATGAGGGTCATTAACATATATCCACTCCTTCTGATTACGTTCCTAAAGATTCATTCAACTCAATTGAGACTTTCCTGTCTACCTTCTCATACATAGGCCCAGTATATTATTACAGACAGCTTTTATATTTTGTAAATTATAAGACAAGTTGGTTTCTAAATTATAAGACAAGTATGGAGGTGGTGAGAGTGGTTGGAGTTTACTAACATGAATGGAGCAAATCTTATGTGCCAAGTATGAGACTATTACTTTATACACACTATTTCATTTAATGAATCCCATGCCCTGGGAAATATGCATCATTACACAGGGCAGGGGGATAGGGAGGAATGGAGGCTCAGAGAAATAGAAGAACCTAATCAAGATCCTTCAGCAATTAGTGATTCTGAAGACTTGCTTTTTTCACTGTGATAAGTTCTTCTCAAAGCTTTCAAAATAGTAATGATTATATGAAGTATATAAGATATCCAAATGTGATATTTCAGATGTTATCTTTTTTCTTCCATTTAGAATACCAATTAATTTAATTTTAAAAAGAATATGATTTATGGTTAAATTAAATCATATTTTAAATAATTATGTTACTGGATAATAATGAATTTAGAAATTTTTAATCACCAAACTTCTACTGAACACTGATTATATGCTAAGGAACTATATAAAGAATGTTTTGAAAATACAAAAACAAACAACTGATATTCCATACCCTCAATGTACTCCTCCTCTAGTAAGAAGGACAGAGAAATATTGTGTGATATTTATCAGTGGATATGTATGTTCTATCATTGTGCTACAATTTATAGACTTTGTGCCATGTTCTATTTTAATTCACTGTTATAGATTTGAGAACTAGTCCATATTTATTTGCCCGTGAAATTAGATATTGTCAAAACACATATAAAATTTTTAAATGATTTACCTTTTACTTGGGGGGGGATAAATTTCAAACAAAAGATATTTCAATTTAAATAACTTTTATTCTAGAATTTAACTATCACTTTCTTTGAGCTGTACTTAAAAACAAAACAAAACAGGAAAACCTCTCTTCAGATGTAGGTTGATCACCATCTAAGTTGAATTTCTACTTTTTAAATAGAAAGGAAAATGTTAGTAAAAGAGGCCAAGGTTCTTATAATATCTTACAGATCTGTGTTTCATATTTTGAAAGTTCAACATTAGTTGAAAGGAAATTAGTCTTCATGAAATCAAGAGTGTTTATACTATTTAATCAAAGCTGAGGTTAAGGGGAGGTTCTGGTTGTCCTTGACTGTCTTTAGAACCCAAACAACGTATATTTGAAAATAAAACTTTTCACAGATAAAACTTTCTAATATTTTGAATCATATGGATACACGTATGTGTATGTCACATTATTAAAAAATGATTTAATAATACACAGAGAAATTTTGTACATTTGTACATTGTAAATTTGTGCATTGGTACTCCACTATGTACCAGACACCATACTTAGACACTGTCTGCACAAAGATGGTGTATTTCAACCTGTTTTTAAGAAACTCACATCTATTGAGGGAGGGAGGCAGATAAAACAAATATTCTAATGCTGAAAGCTGAACAAGTGATCAGACAGAATGACCTAGATCTGTGTGATATAAGGAAAAGAAAATAGAGACTTAAGGATAAAGGAAAAGAGAGTAGAAGAGAGGAAAAGGAGAAAAAGAAGTGAGTGAGAAAAGAAGAGGGAAAGAAAGAGGAAAGAAGAATGTAGAAAGGAAGATTAGAAGGAAAAAGAGATCTACAGAAAAACAAAGTATTGCACCTAACTCTCCTTATAAAAAAGTACTTATTAAGCTCAATCATACTCATGCCTGTTTGTGTACCTATGTATAAGTGTCTTTTGGGTGCAGACACAGATGTTAGATTAATGGGGTTTAATATATATGCATTCTTAATTTAACTACCACCAGGTTGTTTTACAAAATGGCTGTATCAGTTTACAACCCAAACAGCAGCAAACATAGTAGCAAAAAGTTTATATTTCCCCATTCTCACCAGTGCTTGCTATTTTTATTATTTTAATTTTATTTCTCTTATTTTTTTTTTCAGAGAGTAGCTTTCAAATACATATTAATCTTTTTTATTTTCTTATAGTTAAGTGCCTATTCACATCTTTTGCTCAGTTATCTATTTTATAGAGTGCAGTATATGAATTCTTGGTCATGTATTTTTTTTTAATAAGATTTTTTAAAATAATTTTTTTCTTTCTTTTCTGTATTGAATTTTTAGAGAGTGGAAGGGGGAGAGAGAGAGAGAGAGAGAGAGAGAGAGAGAGAGAGAGAGAGAAAGAGAGAGAGAGAGAGATGTGACATCCATCAGTTGCCTCCTGCATATACCTTGAATCAGGCTCAAAACTATAACCTGGATATGTGCTCTGACTGGGACTCAAAACCCCCAACTTTTGGTGTATGGGACAACACTTCAACCAACTGAGCCACACCAGCCAGGGCCAGTTATGTGGTTTTTAATTTTCTTTCTTATGTATCCCAGTCTTTTTAAAACTATATCTGGGGTATATTTTACTTTATAATTTTGATTACATGTTTCATTCCTAAAATTGTAATTATTTTTAAGGCTTCTACTTCCTTGCTCTTAAGAATTGCATCTCATGTTTCCTTATCTGTATCTAACAATTGTAATATCTGACATGCTTGGTGGAATCTAAAGCCATTGTTGTTTTATATTCTGGGTGTCTTGTTGCCTCATGTTCTTAGTAGTCTTTGGTGCTGAGTTCATTATGACATCTTAATCTGTAGGTATCCTGCAGACCTAAGAAGACACTTTACTCCACTGAGGATTTCTCTTTTTCATGATGATCATGCTGTTAACACAGAATGCAAAAAATGTGAGAGTGTATATGCTAATTAATTTACATTTTAGATGTTTTCACAAAAGCTGATTTACTCTGATCACTTTCAGTGGAAATAAAATTTCTGGAGGCTGTCCAAAAATTTCTGGGAAATACTTGAAGGGGTATTACTGGGAGTTACCTGAAAGAGATGAATATAGAACATCAAATAAAATATGCTATAATCTAGGGTTTTAGTGTCTTTTAAGAATTGGTTCTGGAGGAGGAGAGTGTGAGTAAGTGAGGGATTGAACAGGGAGTGTGTGGATGTGTGGTGTGTGTGTGTGTCTGAGTGAGGGACAGCTAGATCTCGCAGGACCTTCAGGGGCTGGCGGGCTGGGCTCGCCTAGCTGGGAAATCTCTGCTACAACAGTAATCTCTCCCAGAGTGCCGACTCTGCTGCAGAGGCCATGCCTTCTTGAAGGGGAGAGCAGCAGTGACTGGGAGCCCAACCTCACCTTCACCCAGGTTGCCCTCAGACACCACCTGAGACCCTACAGCCACATAAGTCAGGGAATGGATGCCTCAGCTGCGAACCCACAGACACCCAGACTCTAGCCTCCCCGGATGAAGGCTGCTATGAGTTCTAGAAAGCTCTCTCCTCCTGCCAGCCAGATGCTTTAGCCCCAGGCACCACAACTGCATGAACAGCCACCACCCGGGAATGTGCAGAAAGCAAGCAGCCTCCTCCCGCCACCATGCAGGGAGCAAGAAGCTGCCGCCAGGAACAGCATGAGGAGTGAGCAGCAGCCACTCAGCAACCTTGTGGGGATCAGCCTCCACGACCCCCTGGGGAGCAGCTACTGCCACATGACCCAGTGGACAGTAGCCACCACCCAGTGATTGCATGGGGAGAAGCTGTCATGCAACTGCCCAAAGGGCAGCTGCCCCGCGACCTCCCTGGGAACAGCCGCCACCCCACAGCTACCCAAGGAGCAGCCGCTGCCCCATGACCACAAGAAGAGCAGCTGCCACCTACGACCAAACAACTTGTTACCAAGCTCTCAGCTGCAGCCACATGCCCTGTTTGATTCAAGACCTAGATCCTTCAGTGAGAACAAAAATGGGAAGACAGAAGATCAACCCCCAAAGGAAAGAAAAGAAGGAATCACCAGAAAAGGAACTAAATGAAATGGAGGCATGCAATATATCAGAAAAAATTTAAGAATAAGGGTCATACAGTTAATAAACCAGATGAATGAGAAAATCAACAACCTATACAACAGCGGTTCTCAACCTGTGGGTGGTGACCTTTTTGGGGGTCGAATGACCCTTTTACAGGGGTTGCCTAAGACCATTGGAATACACATATATAATTACATATTTTTTTGTGATTAATCACTATGCTTTAATTATGTCAATTTGTAACAATGAAAATACATTCTGCATATCAGATATTTACATTATGATTCATAACAGTAGCAAAATTACAGTTATGAAGTAGCAACAAAAATAATTTTATGGTTGGGGGTCACCACAACATGAGGAACTGTATTAAAGGGTCGCGGCATATGGAAGGTTGAGAACCACTGCTATATAAGAATCAAGAAGAAATAAAGAGTGATATAACTACAATAAAACAACCATGGAAGTTTTCAACAGTAGACTAGGAGAAGAGGAGGAACAAATTAGTGAATTAGAAGACAGGGAAGCAAAACACACCCAATCTGAACTGCAGTTGGAGAAAAAGATCAAAAGACAGGCAGAGAGCCTGAGGGAGTTTTGGGAAAACATGAAATGAAGCAACATAGATATAATTAGGGTGTCAGAATGACAAGAGGAGCAATGGCTAGAAAACCTATTTGAAGGAATAATGTCAGAAAACTTCCCCGATTTGGGGAAGAAAAATGTCACACAAGCACAGAGTCCCAAACAAGATGAACCCAAAAAGACACACACCAACACACATCATAATTACAATGGTAAACCTTAATGACAAAGAGAGAATCTTAAAGGCTGTAAGAAGAGACAGAAAGTTACCTATAAGTTTCTCCCATTAGATTATCAAATGATTTCTCAACAGAAACACATCAGGCCAGAAAGAAATGGAAGGAAGTATACAAAGTGATGCAAAGCAAGAGACTGAATCCAAGAATATTCTATCCAGAAAGGCTATCATTCAAAACTGAAGGGGAAATCAGGAGCTTCACAGACAAAACAAGGCTAAGAGAATTTATCACTACCAAGCCAGCAATGCAAGAAATGCCAAAGGGACTATTGTAAAAAGAAGAAAAAAAGGAGGTGTATGGGGGGGAGGAAAACAGGCAAAAAAATAAAAATGGCTAAAACAAGTACCTATCAATAACAACTTTAAGCATAAAGGGCCTAAATGATCCAATCAAATGGCTAAATGGAGAAGAAAACATGAGCCATATATTTGCTGTCTACAAGAGACCCACTTAAAAACAAGAGTCTCACACAGACTAAGAGAAGGGAAGGAAAAATATCTTTCAGGTAAATGGAAATGAAAGTATCCCAGAGAGCAATACTTATATCTGACAAAATAGACCTCAAAGTGAAGGACATACAAGAGATAAGGAAGGCCACTTTATAATACTAAAGGGATTGATACAACAAGAGGATATAACTCTGGTGAACTTATATGCACCTAATGCAGGAGCACCCAAATACATAAAAAACTTCTGGAAGATATCAAGGGAGAGATCAACAGCAATATGATCATAGTAGGGGACTCACATCACTGGATAAATGCTCTAGACAAAAAATCAGCAAAGAAACAGCTATCCTAAATGACTCATTAGATCAGAAGAACTTAGTTGACATCTTCAGAACATTTCACCCCAAAGTTACAGAATATACTAGTACATTCTTTTCAAGTGCACATAGGACATTTTCAAAGATAGACCACATATTGGGTTACAGGCAAAGTCTCTCCAAATTCAAGAAGATTGAAGTTATATCAAGCATCTTCTCAGACCACAATGGCATAATATTAGAAATCAACTACAATAAACACAATCAAAAAAATTCAAACACTGGGAGACTGAATACCATGCTATTAAGCAATGATTGGGTTTCCAAAGAGATAAAAGAAGAAATTAAAAACATCCTGGAAACAAATGAAAATGAAAACACAACAATCCAAAACCTATGGGACACAGTGAAAGCAGTCCTGAGAGGAAAGTTCATAGCATTACAGGCCAACCTCAAAAAATAAGAAAAACTGGTAATAAATTATCTTACTCTACAATTTAAAGAATTGTAAAGAGAGCAAGACGAACAGCCCAGAGTGAGCAGAAGGAAGGAGATAATAAAGATCAGAGCAGAAATAAATGACATAGTGATAAAAAACAAAAATAATACAAAAAAATCAATGAAACCAAGAGCTGGTTCTTTGAAAGGATAAACAAGATTGATGAACCTCTAACCAGGCTCACCAAGAAGCAAAGAGAGAGGACCCAAATAAACAACATCAGAAATGAAAGAGGCGAAATAACAACAGACCCCACAGAAATACGAAGAATCATAAAAAAATACTATGAATTCCAATAAACTAATCAACCTAGAGGAAATGGACATATTCCGAGAAAAATATGACCTTACAAAACTCAATCAAGAAGAATCAAAAATCTCAACAGGCCGATAACTAAGGAGGAAATTGAAGCAGTCATCAAAAAACTTTCAGCAAACAAAAGCCTGGAGCCAGATGGCTTCACAGGAGAGTTTTACTAAACATTCAAAGAAGAACTAAAACCTATTCCAAAGAACACAGACTATTCCAAAAAATTCAAGAGGAAGGCACACTTCCTAGCTCTTCCTATGAAACTGACATTACCCTAATCCTAACACCAGATAAAGACACTACAAAGAAAGGGAATTACAGGCCAATATCCCTGATGAACATAGATGCTAAAATCCTCAACAAAATTCTAGAAAATCAGATCCAGCATTGCATTAGAAAGATTATACACCTTGACCAAGTGGGATATATTCCAGGGATGAAAGGATGGTAAAATATTCGCAAATAAATACACGTGATACATCACATAAACAAATTGAGAGACAACAATCACATAATCATATCAATTGATGCAGAAAAGGCATTTGACACAATCCAACACCTTTTCCCGATAAAAACTCTTAGCAACGCGAGAATAGAGGGATAATATCTCAACATAATAAAAGCCTTATATGACAAACCTACAGCCAACATCATATTCAATGAGCAAAAACTAAACTCATTTCCCCTAAGAACAGGAACAAGAGAGGGATGCCCACTTTCACCACTCTTGTTTGACATAGTACTGGAAGTGCTAGCCATAGCGATCAGACAAGAAGAAGAAATAAAAGGCATCTAAATTAGAAAAGAAGAAGTAAAACTGTCATTATTCACAGATGACATGATATTGTACATAGGAAACCCTAAAGACTCCATCAAAAAACTACTAGACTTAATAAATGAATTCAGCTATGTAGCAGGATACAAAATTAACACCCAGAAATTTATTCATTTTTATACACAAATAATAAACACACAGAAAGAGAAGTTAAAAAACAATTCTATTTACCATTGCAACACAAAAATTAAGGTACTTAGGAATAAATTTAACCAAGGAGGTAAAGGACCTGTACTCAGAAAATTGCAGGATGCTGAAAAAAGAGATAGAGGAAGACATAAACTAATGGAAGAATATACCGTGCTCATGAATTGGTAGAATCAACATCATTAAAATGTTTATACTGCCCAAAGCAATCTATAGATTCAATGCAATCCCCATTAAAATACCAACAGCATACTTCAAAGACCTAGAAAAAACTCTCCAAAAATTCATCTGGAATAAAAAAAGACCCTTAATACCTGCAGCAATCTTGAGAAAGAAGAACAAAGTTGGAGGGATCACAATACCAGATATCAAGCTATACTACAAAGCCACTGTTCTAAAAACTGCCTAGTACTGGCACAGGAACAGACATATAGACCAATGGAACAGAACAGAGAACCCAGAGATCAACTTAAGTCATTATCAACTTAAGCCAATTAATATTTGACAAAGGAGACAAGAGCATACAATGGAGTCAAGATAGTCTCTTCAATAAATGGTGTTGGGAAAATTGGACAGATACTTTCAAAAACATGAAACTAGATCAGCAACTTACACCATACACAAAAATAAACTCAAAATGGAAAAAGGACTTAAATGTAAGATGGGAAACCATAAAAAATCTTAGAAGAAGCCATAGGCAGCAAAATAGCAGACATTTGTCCATAGCAATATCTTTACCAGCACAACTTCTAGGGCAATGGAAACTAAGGAGAAAAATAAAAAAATTGGACTATATCAAAATAAAACACTTGGCACAGCAAAAGAAACCAACAAAACAGAAACTAAGGAGAAAAATAAAAAAATTGGACTATATCAAAATAAAACACTTGGCACAGCAAAAGAAACCATCAACAAAACAACAAGAAAGCCCACTGCTTGGGAGAACATATTTGCCAATGTTTTCTCTGATAAGGGCTTAATCTCCAAAATTTACAGGGAACTCATACAACTTAACAAAAAGAAGACAAACAACCCAATCAAAAAATGGGTAAAAGACCTAAATAGTCCCTTTTCAAAAGAAGACAGAAGGGCAAGAAACATATGAAAACATGCTCAAAGTCACTAATCATCTGAGAGATGCAAATCAAGACAACAGTGAGGTACCATCTCACACCTGTCAGAATGGCTATCATCAAAAAATCAACAAAAGACAATTGCTGGGGAGGATGCGGAGAAAAAGGAACCCTCTTGCACAGCTGGTCAGAATGCAGACTGGTGTAGCCACTGTGGAAAACAGTGTGGCATTTCCTCAAAAAATTGATAATGGAACTTCCATTTGACGCAGTAATCCTAGTTCTAGGAATATATCTCAAGAAAACGGAACCACTAATCAGAAAGGATATATGCACCCCTATGTTCATAGCAGCAGAATTATAATAGCTAAGATTTGGAAACAGCCTAAGTGCCCATCAGCAGATGAGTGGATTCGAAAACTGGTACAACTATGTAATGGAATACTATACTGCTGTAAAAAAGGAATTCTTACTATTTGCAACAGCATGGATGAAACTGGAGAACATTATGCTAAGTGAAATAAGCCAGTCAGAGAAAGATAAATACCACATGATCTCACTCATTTGTGGAATATAATGAACAACATAAACTGATGAACAAAAATAGAATCAGAGTCATAGAAGCATCAAACAGACTGTCCATCCTATGAGGTGAGAGGGTAAGAGATCAACCAAAGGACTTGTATGCATGCATATGAGTATAACCAATAGCACAGATGGGTGGGGAGGGGAGGGGGACATGTGCTGGGGTTTGGGGGTGGTAGGGAGAGGTCAATTGGTGGTTATGAAATATGTTAAACAGTAAAGAATTTAAATTAAAAAAAAATAAAGTAAATTGGTTCTGATCTGGCATGTGTGGCTCAATTAGTAGAAGTGTTGCCCCATACACCAAAAGGTCACGGGTTTGATCACTATTTGGGGCACTTGTTGGAGGCAACTGATATATATTTCTCTCTCACATCAATGCATCAATGTTTCTCTCCCTCTCTCTCATCCTTCTTCACTCTTGTAATAATAATAATAATAATAATAGGTTCTTGTGGAAACCAGGCAGTATTGTGAAAAAATGCTATGTATCAAAATGTTTATCTTGATATTTGAGGTAACTTTTTCTAAATTCTATGCTAATTTTTTATGTTAATTTTGTGGTATTTTCTACCATTTGAGATTTTTTTTTCCTGAAAAAGAGAGACTTGTTTCCATAAGAAATATCCAAACCTGTAGAGAATTTTTATGAGTTTATTTGAGCCAAACTGATGACAATTTTATGGAATGGATTGAGAAAATGTCTGGCAAATGGCAGTTTTACCACTGATTTTATACATCAAAATCAAAGGAGATGACATGAAATCCATTGGTGATAGATAGGGGGGTGTAATCTCTGGGACTGATAAGCAAAATGGAGCGACAAACCCTTCTTTTGCACAGGGTAGTTAATAGTTAACAATTAACAGATAACAATAACAATGAGGGGTTCCCTGGTCTGTGCTCTGGTGCACTGATTGTGCCCTGAGGGGTCTGGAAAAGGAAATTGCCCGAACATTCCAAAGGTTTGTTATCATAGATGCAAAAACATAACAGATAGGCTCAGTTAAGGTAAAGATTGACCTTTGTCAGGGAAAATAATAGCCTAGGACATAACTAACCACCATGACTTGTTTTTTATTTGTTTGTTTTGTTTTGTTTTTAGGAAATTTTCATTTCAGACCAGTCTATGTGGTTACTTCTGGTCTCTGAGTTAGAAGTCCCACCATGCAGGCCTCCCCTGAACTTGCCAAGTTTAGTATGTGGCCCATTTTTTGCCCACAGAATGTTACAATACAAATATATTGAACTCCTACATTTATTTTACATTATTTCAGAAATTAAAACAGAATTAAAAGTGCCTATAATGAGAGACTAATAATAATACAAGGGTATAGAAATCTAAAGCCACAGGAGGATTTTTCTCTATTGTGTCATTTGTGACTGTTGGGAAGTTAAGTGTCATGTGTACATTTTGAGAGGTTTGCTTGGATTAAGTTGGAATATCTTCTCTTTTTCAGATTATTGATGTCCAAGTGACACTAAAAGGAAAATCACAAGAAAGTTTGCTACCAATTCCTAAGTGCTTGAGCATAAAGTCAAAAATAAGAAACTACAATAACATTGTTAAGTGTGACAATATAGACATAATGCTTGCTGATTAGTAGAAAGAAGGAAAAAGTGAATTAAAAATCTCCCATTGTAGCCTGGCCAGCATGGCCCAGTGCTTGAGTTTCTACCTATGAACCAGGAGGCCAGGGCTCGATTCCTAGTCAGAGCACATGCCTGGGTTGCAGGCTCCATCCCCAGTGTGTGGTGTACAGGAGGCAACTGATTAATGATTCTCTCTCATCATTGATATTTCTATCTCTCTCCTTCTCCCTTCCTCTCTGAAATCAATAAAAAAATATATATATTTTAAAAATCTCCCATTGTAGAGCAAGGTAGAAGAAACATGTTAAATTGAAAATAATAGTCAGAATTTATGACTATTGAGGAGAAAGTTAAGTTTTTGCTCAATTGCTACAATGATTTAAATATCATCTTCTCTTTGTATCATTCTATTTCTATCTAATAGATTGTTGCATGAATTATTACATACCCAAACCTCCAGATTGGGTTCTCTAATATACTAATATCCTTCACTGAAAGGAATCAGGGCTCCTTGTAGAAGAGATCATTCCATGATTGGGGCAAGAGTTTTCAAGATGAATATTTAAGTGTGATAGATAAAAGTCTTGTCTATCTATCAATACAATCATTCCTTTGGTACTCGGGAATGCACACACACACAGACACATATGGACTCAGATCAGGGGTGGGTGGTCAAATCATTCAGTAAGTAAAAGGAAGTGAAGAATTTTATTTGTTTCAGTGGTAAAATACCTTCCCAATTGGTTGGTTTGAATTGATGTTGAGATCCACCTAAGATGTAAAAGATATTTCACTTGCTGAATTGATACTTTAAAAACATAAAATTGAGGAGCAGATTTTAAATTTGTCTGAAGTTTGGGCCTAGGTGTGGTTCCGCCAGCTACTGACCTTTTCTTCACCCAGTTGAGCAGTAAACGTTCAGGAATGTTTTGGACTTGTTTCACACTAGTGATTGTGCTTGGTGATTGTTTGGTCTGTTAGAGTGCACTATATTCCTGTGGAGAACTTGGGATTACCTGAAAAGCTTTACCCCCTATCTAGACACACTCTTTGTTATTTCTAGGTTTATAGATTTGTCTCTCTAATTTTTTGCATCCTTTATTAAAAGAGACACTCTGCATCTGTTATTGGGATGGAGCGCTCCTTATCTCCACCTTTTGTTGGAGGATGTGGGTTTCTTGCAATATCCTGAGAAAAGGAATTTTCAGAGACTCATATGGGGGGAATGAGATATTGTAGAGCAGTGATGGCGAACCTAGGACACGCGTGTCAGAGGTGACACGCGAACTCATTTTTTTGGTTGATTTTTCTTTGTTAAATGGCATTTAAATATATAAAATAAATATCAAAAATATAAGTCTTTGTTTTACTATGGTTGCAAATATCAAAAAATTTCTATATGTGACACGGCACCAGAGTTGTTAGGGTTTTTCAAAATGCTGACACGCCGAGCTCAAAAGGTTTTGCCATCACTGTTGTAGAGAGCCTTATTTCAGTGGAATTAAAACCCGGAGTTTCCAATGGCCCATTTCCCTTCATCCAGCCAAGGAAGAAGTCCAGCTGTGCCTTTAATAGTAAAAGCGGTTGCCCTGAGTTTCCATCCATGTTGGAGCATATGTCCAGTTCAGCACATGGCTATGGAGGACACTGACGAACAAGAGAGCCACAGGAGCCAAGAGTCAAGAGCAAAGATAGCGAACCCCTTTGTTTGTGGGATTATGTGTCCCCAAATTTTCACAGGCTTGCAGTGACTCTGCCCCCTCTAGCCCATGATCTCTGTTCTTGAGTTTTCTGACAAGTACCTCCCCTACATCACCCCAACTTTACTTCACCTGGATCCATCATCCCCTTTGTCCTGTCCCTTCTGCCAGTGATCTGTAGAGAATGGACTGGTGGTTCCCTGGGGAGTGTGAAATTGCAGCTTCCTGGTGAAGCTGTCCACATAAACATTAACCATCCTAATAAGGTCTGGTCTCCCCTTTGTTTCTTTCCTATTATTAATGACTAGAGGCCCATGCATGAATTTCAGGGGGATGGATAGGGTGTCCCTCAGCCCAGCCTGCACCCTCTCCAATCTGGGACCCCTTTAGGGATGTCTGACCCCTGTGGGATTGGGCCTAAACCAGCAGTCAGACTTCCCTTTCACAATCCAGGACTGCTGGCTCCCAACCGCTTGCCTGCCTGCTGCTGGGAGCCGGTCCAACCTTGCTGCTTGACACAGTCGCTGCAGGGAAGAAACATCTGCACAGCGTATGTCTCAAGGGACCTGGCATATATGGCATAATGTTCTTAATATGTTTGCTCCCCTTAGGGCTATGTGTTTTAACCAAGGTCACCTCTCCGAGAAAGGTTGTTTCCCCAGGTAGGGATTTTCCCCTGAAGTTAGGGAGGGAATAAAACCCCTTAACTAAGTGCCAGGCGGGTAGTTAATCACTTTAACTAAGAACAATCACGCTTAAGCTACATAATCTTTACTCCCTGGAATGGAGATAAGAAACGCCCTAACCTTTGGAATAGAAATTGACAGGATTAAAATCAACTGGTATAAATAC
>NW_005357846.1:2021566-2060546 GCF_000412655.1 Myotis brandtii | reverse complement strand
AACCTAGACAGAACATGGCTGGAGAACCTGGCTAGAGAACCCGGTGACCGAACCTGGCTGGAGAACCTGGAGAACCTGGCTGGAGAACCTAGCAAGAGAACATGGCTACAGAACTTGGCTAGAGATCCTGACCAGAACCTGGCTGGAGATCCTGACCAGAACTTCACTGGAGATCCAGACCAGAACTTGGCTAGAGATCCTGGCTAGGCTGCTGATCAACTGAACGCTGTCTCCATGTCATTCAATCTTCACTGACTCCATCCGCACCTTGGGGAACCCCTGGACCTGCTGGGGCTGGACCCCAACAGCCTGCCTGCCTGATTGCCCCTAATCGCTTTTGCCTGCCAGCCTGATCGGCACCTAACTGCTCCCTTGCCAGCCCAGTCATCCCCAACTGCACATCCCTGCCAGGCCAATTGCCCCTAACTGCCCTTGCCTGCATGCCCGGTCACCTCCAACTGCCCTCCCCTGCAGGCCTGCCCCCCCCCCAACTCCCCTCCCCTGATGGCCCAGTCACCCCTAACTGCCCTCCCTTGCAGGCCTGGTAGCCCCTAACTGCCCACCCCTGCATGCCTGGTCGTCCCCCAACTGCCCTCTGCTCCAGGCCTGGTCCCCCCCAACTTCCCTCCCCTACAGGCCCAAACGCCCCCAACTTCCCTCCCCTGCTGGCCTGGTGCCCCCAACTGTCCTCCCCTGCTCCTAACTGCACTCCCCTGCTGGCCTGGTAGCCCCTAACTGCCTTTCCCTGCAGGCATGGTCACCCCCAACTGCCCTTCCCTGCTGGCAACCATCTTGTGACCACATGGGGCAGCTATCTTGTGCGAGGGCATGATGGTAAATTTGCATATTACCTCTTTATTATATAGGGCTAGCTAATTACAATGGTATGGCATCCTCTGTGCAGGCTGGCATCTTTGTCTATCAATCACATCTTTGTCTTATGGCATCCGACACACTGGATACCCAAATTGACTAGATATTAAAGGTCAAGTTCAGGGGTATAGTTTTAAGGTCAGATGTGAGAAATAAAATCCTGATAATGTACTTTGCATGTTACAGTTATGTACTGAGCTAAAATTTTATAAAAATCAAAACAAGCAAATAAAAATGAACTCAAACAAAATGAATTCATTTTAGTGCACAAGTCATCTGGTCATGAATGCTAATTAATCGTATTGTGTGAAGTGATTTAATCCTTAGAAGTTGCACAAGGAGAATGTTAATTATTATAAAAATGAAATACATATTTCTAAACATATAATATGCAAGAAGGTAAAGATAAAAAAAAGGCCCTTTGGAAAGGAATGCCATAAAATTAATTGACAAGGCCAAAAAACAAAGGAACAACAATATTTTATGAATATAAATGCTAATCCATTTAAAAACATTTTGTATAACTGAGACCCAAGAAGATAGTCAAACACACACAAACACAAACACACACACACACACACACACACACACACACACACAGAAAGACAACAACAACAAAAATAGCTATTGAGGATGGGGAAAAGGTTTATTTAGCTGAGAGCAAAATGAATTATTTGCTTGAGTATTCCCCAAAGAAGAGGAAGGTAGCATTCAAGATACTTGCAACACATTCTCCTTGGAGGGAAGTGAGATGTTAAAAGGCTTTATCATCAGAGTAGAGCAGATAATTAGGCAATTACAACTATTAAATTTGACAGAGCATTAGTTTAAATGCATTACTCACCAGAATTCTGAAGGAAGTGACAAATAGTACAATTTTTAGTGAATTCTTTTGATTACTCATTAAGGATCACACCTCATCAGATGGCTGAAGGGTCCTAATGTATTCTTGTTCGAGAAAAGCATGTACACACACACACACACACACACACACACACACACACACACAGTCCTGGAAAAAACTCCCCAGGAAAGACTAAATCTTCTGAAGTCCCTTTTCTCTTTTATATGCAACAATTATAGTATGCTTATAGATATTAACCTAACAATTATAAAAAGACCTTTCGAAAGTAGGCAGCAAGTATCATTTCAGAATCTCTTACCTTGATTTATAGGTGTTAAAGCAGAAACAAAAAAAAAAAGTCACCTTGAAAGCTGGTGGAAAGACCCAGTCTAGGATTTAAGTAATTGACAATTACCAAACATTCGGTAATGCATAATTTAGAAACACCAGTCTCAACTTCGAACACTGTCCTTATCACCTTGCTATAAAATCTTTAAATGGATTACTGCTGTATTTTTAAAATGCATGAAATATTGCTACACTGAATAATAATTTAATATAATAATCACATTGCTTTCTGTGAGTATCCCTGTGATTTCTGATGCCAGCTTATTACTTTATTACTTACTTTCCAAATTCCACATGTTTTACAGGTCTCACTAAGTCCTGCTAGTATCCATATGAATTATTGCTGCTTGGAATAAAGAACTTTAAAAACAATAGTCCTGTTCATTGCACCAGAATCCCAAACACTTTATTTCTAAAGATTCGCAGTTAGTGACAACAATAGCACACCTTTTTTATGTTTGTTTGTTTGTTTTTGTTAATCCTCACCGAGGATATTTTTTCCACTGATTTTTAGAGAGAGAGTAGATGGGAGGGAGGAAGGGAGAGAGAGAGAAACATCGATATGAGAGAGACATTGATTGGTGGCCTCCTGCACACATCCCAACTTACGCTGAGGATCGAACCTGCAACCCAGGTACATGCTCTTGACCGAGAATTGAACCTGTGACCCTTCCGTGCTGGCCGATACTCTAACCACTTAGTAACACTAGCTAGGACAATAGCACACCTGTTTTAATCAACTGCTCTTGTTGCATGGTCATGTGACAGACAAATGATGGCCACAGTGCATCTTATTATAAGATCTTAGTAGATCTTAGATATCTTAAGATCCTTTACTCTTTTTGACACTGTATTATAAAGAGTGGGCTGGTAGCTGGATTGAGGATTCAGTTGGACAGAGTCCTAGCTTGTTTATATCCGTATTCTCTCACAATACTAGTGCACTCACTCTTCATTAATTCATTATTGTTTGAAGGAATGGATGCACATAGAATCATTTCAATAGCTTTTTTTTATGACATTCTCCACGGAGGAGTTTGTGGTCCCTTTTTTCGTAATTCCACACTGGCCCCCACTGCTGTATTTACAGCTCTCTTTGCTATCTGCTACTTATAAGTCTGCTGTTCCCACAGTATGGTACTGCTAGTTCTGGCCTGGCCACATGCTTTGTTAATTATTATATAGTCAGTGCCAAATACATAGTAGATACTTAGTAAATGTTTGCTGAATGAATAAACGCATATGTTCCCCTCTTATCTATGTCTGCTAATATATACCTCTTACTAAACAACAATAATAATGCACATGTTCACACACATTACAATTTTAATACCATTTTAGATATGCAGCCATTATATAGTAAGTGATTGATGGTTGTATTATGGTGATGTTTGTGATTTTATTTCTCAAATATGCTACCACAGTTTTTTCTGTGAGTATCCCTGTAATTTCTGATATGAGCATGAGTTTACAGATAGTTCATGAGTTCATAAGGAATTCAGTGTAAATTAGTAAAAAGAGCACTGTTGTTTGGTCTTTAGAAGACCAATGTTGTCTTGGGTTTACTTTGAAGAAATAAATTCATCTCCCTGAGCTGAACACCATCTTCTATAAAGTGATGGTATTAAAGTGGGAAATATTTAAAATCCAACCCTACTAACTCTAACTATCAATTATGCTAGAACAAAGAAATTGAATAATATTTATTGATTGCTGTATAATAGCAGTGTACTGAGAGAGGCATAACATTCAGAAAGAGACAATTCCTGCCAGGGTCTCTGTACTCTTTGGAAATTTCTGTGATGATGAAAATGCTCTATAATCTGCACTGTCTGGTAAAACAGACAGTGAGCACATGCAACCATGGAGCACTTGAAAGGTGCATAGTACAATAAAAGAATTGAATTTTAATCCATTTGAATTTAATAGCCACATGTGGCTGGCAGATACTGTACTGCACAGTGCAGGTTTAGAGAGACTGATACATAAATAAGTAGCTGAGACTATAGCAAGTTAGAAAACAAGTATAATAAGGGAAAAATAATTAAATTTAAAGAAATATCTCTATATTTAAAAATGTATGTAAAATTTAAAAAAATGGATTTAAAAGAATAAATACTAAACATTGAAATTAGGTGAGTTCTCAAGTGTTTATGTAAGAATCTCTAAGGAGTATAGAAATGACCTTAGGTAAGGCATTCTTTCAGAACATCTAAATCTGCTTAGAACACAGATTTTTTAGCTAAGAATTAGAATATACTGAGGAACAGAGCAAACATAATCATGTTTTGTATAATCGGTTTATAGGATTCCAAATGGCTGTTATGATTCCATATAACTGTAATGAGTACAGGGATAGAAAATCATAAAGGTCAGAATCAAATCAGAGTACAATATAGACTCTGGCTTGAGCAAATGACAAAGGGAAATGGTTGTACAAGTACATTAATATATTAAAATTCTCACTATAAAATACTTTAGCAAAAATAGAATGACAAAGTCCATGTTCAGAAACATTTTTGAAAGAAAGGGGAGATGGCTAGTCAGAGCATAGATTCTCAATCCAAGTTATTTTGGCAGACCATATGAAAGCAAAGCCGTGTTTGGAATAGCATGCTATGTACACTAAAGATCACCATATTATTCTGTTGAAAGGACATCACTAAAATTAAAGAGGTAGGATGGAGGGCAACCAAGCAAACTTAATATTTAAGAAGATAGAGTATCCTGTAAAAAGAATGCTATCTGGCTTTAGCAAATATGATCTTAAGAAAGATGACCGAAAAGAGAACTGTGAAAGGATTTTTAGGGACTGAGTGGAAAGGCTGTATTAATGATGACTTCAAATTGAAAAGGGGAAAATGTAAATTAGGCAACACTTCCTAGTAGTGAGAGTCTATCAGACAAATGGAAGGAAGGTTGCTAAGGAAGGTTGTTGAAGTACCATTACTAAAGATATTAAAAATGGATTCAATTATAAATTTAACCCTTCTGTTGGTAAAACTTTACAAAAGATTCTAGCACCATAATATTGATAACTGCAAACTGAGTAGCTAGGATATAGGCTAAAGATTTGAAATGACTATAAGTTTTAGTTTCGTTTTGTCCTAAACATTTGAAGGGCAAATACAGAGGAAACAAAATATAGTAGGTGGGGCATTGACATTGGAGTTGGAAAGACTTATATTTCAATTCTCATTCGGTCTCTACTAACACTCACAACTGGAGTCAAATTGCTTTACCTCTCTGAATTTGAGTCTCCAAAGCTGAAATGAATTGAATGAAACTTACTTAAAGGAATTATGTTTAATGAAATTATATGTGGAAATTCAGTCATATTGTTGCAAAAAGTAACTAAACATTGAGCTTAATTTATATTTCTTCTTCCTTCAGACATCCTCTTCTTAACCTCTTCCATAGCCAGACTGAAACACTTATGTTGAAAGATGGTATTTCATGGATATGAGGAAACACTTTCTTTAAAAAATAAAATGCTTTGCCATTTGAAAATTGGACACCCTCCTTTGTCTTTTTGCCCAGAAATCCATAAAAAGAAGATAGTGCTAACAGCCATTAGAATTACCTACTGCAGTTAAGGCCATATACACACTTAGCCAGATGTATTTGAAGATAGCTAGCTGTATTTAGCAAACCACCCAAAGTTTTGTTAAATGATCTATGGACTAAAATTGTAAATAGCCTAATAAATTGCTGATGCTTAAAAATATATTGGTGATGGATAAGAAGAATCCTGTCACACTCAACAAAATGATCAAAGCAATTGGCATTATATTTGAAAAGAACCAGAAATCAGATACAGAAATACTAATGTTCAGGTACACTTCTGATCCTGGGTGTGTTCATTTAAAATAATCTGATTTTTAAATTGCTAATTGATTTACTGGGTACCGGGGAACCTCCATAATCTAGATAAATTTTTCTCCTTGTTTTTAGGAAAGTCAACACATGTTCCTAGAATTTTCCCCAGCACAGATCTTATAGCACTTTCTCTCTCTCCTTTCCTTTCCTCCTCCTCTCTCTCTCTCTCTCTCTCTCTCTCTCTCTCTCTCCCCCTATCTTTATCTATCTATGTCTCTACATCTCTCTTTTTCTGGCACTTTTTAATTAACTTCTGAATAAAATTAATAGTTTTGCCTGTCTTTTAGTCTCCTTAGAGAAAGAAAATAATATTTGAAGTCAAGTTTGGTTTACTTAGCCTCAGATTGGTAAGAAAGCAATGCAAAATTTTAAACACTGTGATTTGTTAGGTATCATCGGTTCAATATTTTTGAACAGACAATGCTGTGGAAGACAATGAAGGACTAGAGGTATTGGAAATAATTTCTAAATTTTAAATAATGTTTTTCTCATTAACTATGTTAGTTGTTAGGTCTTCAAAAACTCTTTTAAACAATGACACTTTAGGGATAATTCAATAGCCCGAATTCAAAATGTGCTTTTTAAATAATGGCTGGTTTACAATGGGTTTGAGGAACAATAGAAATTTTGTGTTTTAAGACCCAGGTCTGAGCCTGTGCTTTTGCTAATAGACTATCTCGTTGGAAGAGTCACTAAACTCTGATTCTTTTGTCATCCATCTGTCAAGGGTGAATGACCTTCCTTATTCCTTGGCAAAAGGAATAAATAAACATTTCCTAGGTCTTTCAAGTGTCAGTTTGATCCAAACATTGAATGCAACTGAAAACAGATGCAAAAGTCAAAGAGGAAGGCTTTGTCTTGGTGACGGCTGGAAAATACAAAACATTGAAATACTGTTTGTTCTACACAGAGTGTTACATATTGTAGTTGATATGCATTCATTGAAAAGATGCTTTTGCTGGCATTGTATAGACAAAAAATTTTTTTAATTTTTAAAAAACAAGAGTGTTTTTTTGTGTGCATTAAAATTGCTAACAGATAATTAGTGGAGGGTTGACTTTAGATCTCTCTTACCTGTAGTGATGATATATTTATACTGAACCAATGAACTATCTCCACAGTTTCAACTGATCCCTATTGTGATTGAAATGTTTGAGACAGCTGGCCAGGATTATTGGAGAAACAATATGTGACTGAAGAACAGATGTCTTCTTCGTTTGAAGTTTACTCGTCTGTTTAGGACTCAGCCTTTGACCTTATCCTTATGAGTACTCAGAGCTAGTCAAATTAACTGGCCACATTTTCCTGCTCTCCTAGCCACCAGAGAATATTCTTAGAGAAAGAATAGGATGTAACAGGTGTTATGATCTCTACTTAGGGATCTTTGATTGCCTCAAGTTCACTTTCCCTAACATAAAATCTAACAAATATTTAGTACTGGGATATTAGGTATCTTGCTTTATGGTTTGTTTAAATAGGATTATTGTCTTTCAAACTTGTTATGTAACTGGGTGATAAATTACCAAATTTGTCTTCTATAATTTTAGATATAATTTTTGTGAGACAGATACAATGAAAATGGCAAACGCCCTTAATATACCTATGGGATAATAAGATGCTTTAGCTTTAGGAAAATAAAGTCCCCCCACCCTTCCACCTATCGAAATGCAGGAGGAAACAAGTGCCTTTGTCCCAATTCTGCATCAGAGTAATGAGTGATAAGGAAAGTTACTTGATAAAGCTCAATTACACACATATTATTTTCTGATTTTATATTTCTGATTAGAATGTTCTCTCTTAAGTGTGATGCTATGAAAGAAGAAATTAAGTACCATCCTCTATGCTGTAAACTGAATATTTGTGTCCTCCTTAAATTAAAATATTTGTGTCCTCCTTAAATCCCCAAAATGACGAGATTTGAAGGTAAGACATTTGGGAGAGTGGAGCCCCCATTAATGAGATTGATACCTTTCTAAAAGAGACTCCAGAGAGTTCCTTCACCTTCTGCTCTGCAATGACACGGCACATAGATCACTACCTATGAACCAGAAGAGAGCATTCACCAGACACTGCATCTGCTAGTGTCTTGATCTTGGACTTCCCAGCCTCCAAAGCTGTGAGAAACAAATGTTTGATGCTTAAGCCACCCAGCCTAAGGCATTTTTGGTATAGCAGCCCAAAACAGACATATATATATACACACTAAGTGGCCAGATTATTATGACCGGCCAGATTATTATGATCGGCCAGATTATTATGACCACCCCATCAGTACAATGAAGTGAATTAGTTATGCAAATAATAATAATAATAAAACCTTGACAGTATTTGCTTAGAACATTTTCAATATTCAATATTTTTGGAAGTGTCAATGAAGTACTGATGGGGTGGTCATAATAATCTGGCCACTCAGTGTATATATGCCATCAACATGATTTAGAGTTATCTTTGCCTCTATGCCTAGGGCAACCATCCAGGTATCGTAGTATTTCTGCCTTTATATTATTTGGTTTATAAAGATAAGGCTGACAAAGAGATGTTAGGACAGAGAGTACTTTGAAAAATAAATGTCCTCACCTTCTCAAGTACAATTAAGGTCAGGTGAGGATGAAAGACTAAGACTTTTTAACAGTGCTGGTTTCTTTCACCTGAGGGTCTCTTGCTTTCATCTGCAACAAAAGGAAAATGTAGTTCATCTACTGTGTGATACACTTAGTAAATAAATACTCCTGAATGTATTCCAAGATGGATTCGTTCACCTGCTCTATTTTTTAGTATTCTCGGATAAAGAGTATGCAACTTTATTAGTTATAGCAGATATTTAACCTTAATAGGAAAAAAAAAACTGTAACCAATATTAGATATTGCTTCTGGGTGGCACTTATACAAATTGTATACTTCATTTTGCTTAAAAGTTAACAGTTTATAGAAGTCATTATATGCTTTTCTAATTACATGTAAACAGAAATAAGTGTTTCTTTTTGTAAATGTGTATTATCTAGGCTTTCGGTGCCTTTAAGTTTCTTAGGATCCTATGGTCTATTTCAAGGTAATACTACTGACCTGAAATAGCCATCAATAACCTTGATGTCTTTATTTCACTTCTTAGGAAGGCCTACTTAAATTATCTCAGATTTCAAAGTTTGAAAGAATAATTTATCAAATTCATAATTGGTTATTGTGAAAGACTAAAATTTTCTTTATCACATATATGTTTATCAATGACTACACTTATAAATATACTAATAAAAACATCCAAAAAAAGGTAAAGAAGAAAAAGAATTTAATACTTAACTTCTGCTCAAACCATCATTCTTCATTTAACCGTGTTATATGAGTCTGTACAACTTTGCACATATCCATTCATTTGAATAAAGATACTGTAAAACATTTAAAAAATAAAAAATAAAGAAGGAAAAGTGATTGAACTATTGAACTAATCATTTCTATGAGTGGCACTGAAGGGAATCAAAGACCAAAACTTAGGCAAAAAAGAATTTGAGCTCTGACGCTTCTATCTCCTAAAGATGCAACATTGAACAAGTCACTTAACTTCTGTACATGTGGATAATATCATCTCACCAGTAGGGTTGTTGTAGGAGTAATTAAAATCACAATGTCAAGTTCTTAATGGAACCTCTATCACATCATCACTCTGCCAACTTTATGTAGGTGATCCTTCCATTTAAGTGTGCTCTAAATAGATATAAACTATCTCTTTACATATGGCTGATTATGTTTGAAACTGATTAGATTACTGAAAGGACACAATTAGAAATGTAGATATATTGAATGAATGTAGAAAGATCTCACAGTTATGGAAAATACCAGAAAAATTGGCAACCCTCTCAGAAAATGTGATGCCATTCAAAGATTTTCAGTCATGGAGAGATTGGGAAGCACTGTATTCCATGTAGAGCTACAAATCCGTGTGTGTGAGAAGGAAGAAAAGGAGGTGATTAGAGAATAGGGAATAATCTCTCTAACTCTGTCTTTCTCACCTTTTTTTTCCTCCCATGGGGAAATTAGGCAAAATAGAGAAAAACAAGCTTAGATAAAAGCCAAAAGGCTGGTGTATTAGTAATTAGATAAATAAACAGTATGCTGTGAAACCTTTTTTATTTGTTATCAGGATCATTTCGTATAGCATGAAATTTGAAATAACTGCGATTCCCCAGCCTATTAGATAAGATTTCCCCATTAAAATTAGTCATTTAATCCAAAGTACAAAAATATATATAATTTGAGATGGAAATTGGGTCCCAAGGGTACCGTGGGTTGCTAAATTGGCTAGATAACTTGCAGTGAATGCCGCTAAATAGCCATGAGTTAGCCATAAGTGAAAGAATGATCTGTGAACCACTCTGATTACTTGTCAACAGCAGAAGTGGGGGCAGCTTAGGCTATAAAGGAAGTAACCTTTGCAGATGACTTCCTCATATTGACAAGTAATCTGGACAATTTACAGCTTTTCTTTGAAGGTTCATACATGCTTAGCTCTACTGTGGATTTAATGAGATACAGACATCTGATCTCAAACCTCTTTGCCTCAGAATTGCTCTTCTATTCAAATTAACTAAGTTTTATGGTATTTTTTAATTTGTTTTCTAGTCTCCTTTTTGGCCTTAATTAGAAGAGACAGTATGATAAAAATGGCCATTTCCTCTATGCACATGCACTCCCTGGTGTTTGCAAGTTTCACGCGAGCTTCTGGAGAAGGAGAGCATGGCACATGGGTTGGAACAGGCTTTAGGTTCCAGATATCAAAGTTAGCTGTAGTTTGACTTTGTCAGATTCTAAAAAGCAGCTGTGCTTTGTTGCACTTGCTTAGATCCCAGCAGTGATTTAGTTCTGAGGATTATATATTTGTCTCTTATGTGTCAAAAGTCCTATCCCTTGTGACTTTACAACTCTGTTTTTGTATTTAATGTAAAAGCCTGATAGCTTCACATTGATGATTGTCAGCAGTTGCTATTTATCATCTGTCAAAGTTTTTCTCATGGGAAGGCAGAAAATCAAATGGATTATGGCTGTTTTTTTAGTTGCTTCAAGGAATCTTACATGACACAAGGAAAAAAATATATTAAAAAAAAAGAATGGTAAAATGACTCCTTGACAAGTAACTTAGCATTCAGATAAATCTGTGATTTTATGCACATAACAGAACTGCCATTCACCCTGACAAAATAGCATATTTTAAAGTGTGATGTCAATTTGCTTGTTTGACCTCTAGGTTGCTTTGCCACCTGGCCTAGTGGTTACATAGTTTTGCAGTTACTTACTTGTTTCTGGTGAAACAATGAACTGAGCTAGTTTGATGGCACCTCTGAGGAGTGTGAAAAGGATATAGTTTATTGGCGTATTCTCCTTTCAGATTTTCCATCTGATTGTTGAAATTTTCATCAAAGTTTGGTGACTTGTCAAAATTTTGCAAGCCAATCTCATTGAAAAGAGATCAGTGAATTTTAGTAATTAATTTTTATTGACCTAAAACAGGTATACATACTAGCTAGGTTACATTTGGAGATATGAATGATAATGTTGGAAGTGTAATTAACCACATAGAAATTTTGGAATGAGAAACATGCAACCCTTTCAAAACCATATAAAAGTGCTAATTGGTGTTTTAGGAATAATCATTTTCAACAAAAGACATGGAATTTATAGGACTACCAGGTTCCCATTAAATATCTGTTGTTAACTTCAGATTTTACTTTAGACATGAATGGAGAGAATGCTTTAGGCAAGAATTTCTCAACCTCCGCAATATTGACCCTAGAGCTAAATAAGTTCTTGTGGAGGCTCTCTTGTGCATTATAGGATGTTTAGCAATAGCATTGGCCTCTCCTCACTAGATGCCAGTAGTACCCTTGGTACTACTTGAGTATTTTCAGTGATACTCAAATGTCCACTGAAGGCAAAATTGCTCTGGGTTGAGAACTACTGTTATGGAGGAATTTTTCATTTCTTTCTACCTGTTTCTTTTTAAGTCTTTATTGTTGAAGGTATTACATATGTCTTTTTTTCCCCTCTCATTGCCCTATCCCCCAACCCCCCTCCTTCACCACCCTATTGTCTGTGTCTATAGATTATGCATATATGCATATGAATTTATCTAACAGGTTTTTGAATGAAACATTTCTTATCCTAGAATTGCAGCCAGCACTCTACATAAAATAAATGACTCAAAAAAATACTCTAAATTCTAAGTTCAAGGAGTTACCATGAGTTGGGGAAAACCCCTGCCCTACTGAAACTGATCCTATCATAAATCCATTCCCTATCTATCCCTCTACTTTCAACAGCCAATACTCAATAAACCAATATAAACAGAGAACTTATAGAGAAGTTATTTTTTTAGGAGTTTAGTAGCTATGGCAAAATGCTAGAAACTTACCTCTTCTTGGTAAGCAAAGATTGTTTATTCTCCCTCAAGTTAAAGGGAAGTTTTCCAAGAGAATAATTCCTACATGTTGAGGGTGGCTGCAAATACTGGAGACTAATAGAATTCACTCCTCAATTCTATGTTTGTTTAGCCGCAAAACCTTAACCCCACCCCAGCCGAGTGGAATATGTTGCCGTGTTCTGGATGTGCATTCTGGAAACTCAGACACGTCATTTTGCATATATGCATAAGAGCATGATGACTGGCAAGTCCAAATTCTGTAAAGTAGGCCAGTAGGCTACAAACTAGGGAAGAGCCAATGTTTCAATTCAAGCCCAAAGGCTATGTACTGGCAGAATTCCTTCTTGCTCAGGGGAGGTCAGTCTTTGTTCTATGAAGGCCTTCAGCTTATTGGAAGAGGACCACCCACATAATGGAGAACAATCTGCTTTACTCAAAGTTCACTGATTTAAATGGTAATCTCATCCAAAAAACAGCTTCACAGAAACATCCAGAATTCTGTTTGACCAGATATGTAGGCACTATGGCCCAACCAAGTTGATATATAATATTAAACAGCAGAGAGGGTAAACATAAATCATATCTTAAGACATTCACAAGTGTAATAAGAAGTAAAAACACCTGCAGTTTCATTGTTAATAATACCCCAGATAATACTAATACCAGTGTGGTTTTGGCTCATATTTATAACTAGAGGCCCGGTGCATAAAATTCGTGCATGGAGGAGGGGGGGGGTCCCTTAGCCTGGCCTGCACCCTCTCCAATCTGAGATCACTCTCGCAATCCAGAACCACTTGCTCCTAAACGCTCAACTGCTTGCCTGCCTGATGCCCCTAACTGCTCCTCTGCCATCCTGATGGCCCTAACAGCTCTCCCCTCCTGGCCTAATCCCCCTAATTGCCTAACTGCTATCCCCTGCCGGCCTTGTCCCCCTAACTGCTCTCCCCTCATTGTCTGATCCCCTTAACTGCTTTTCTGCTCTCCTCTCCTGGCCTGATCCCCCTAACTGCCCATCTGCTCTCCCTTCTTCTCCACGCCTTCAGACCCTGGTGCAAGAGTGCTGAGAGTTCTCCACTGAGGCCTTGCCCCCATCCTGACACCCCCCTGGGCCAGGCAGTGCTGTGGGACTGCACATGCCTTTGCTGGGGGGGTGGCGCCCCCATCCCGATGCCCCCCTCTGGGCCAGGTGGCACAGCGGGCCTGTGTGCACCTCTGCTGGGGGGGCTGCCCCCGGCAGCAGCCTCAAGTCCCCACCCCTGTCCCCGCCCACCAGCTCCTGTGCGTGTGCAGCCTGTTGAATGATCATGACTGGGACACCATTAGGACCAATTAGCATATTACCTCTTTATATATAGAGAGTGCATAAAATGTTAAATTTTAGTTTGAGGTGAGTGAAAAACAATAGCATAATCATTTTTCCCATTCATGTTCATAAACTTTATAAATTCTCTTCATGGATCCCACATTAAAAAACATTGTAATTTTTAAAAAATTCTTCATGTTTGGTTTAGTTTTTTTCTGTTAAAATCATTGTCATATAGACAACATTTCTATATGAATGAACTAATTTAATCTTTACAATGAAATCCATAGGTAAATTCTGTCATTATTCCTAGTTTACATGTTACGAAACTTGAGGTATAGGGAGAATAACTGGTAAGACACACAGCCAAAAATGAGTAGAGAAGGATTCGAATTGGGATTGTCCCTAAAGCTTGTCCTCTTTCTCTAGATAAAGCTTATAGCATTCACATATCTATAGGGTATTGGGCAAAGATTTTGAAGTAATGTGAACTGTATTTGCATTATCTACTATAATTCCTCTCAAAAGAAACATAATTAAGAATAACTAAGTAAAATAAAACAAAATAATCATACGCTGTGTACCTGTTGATCGAAAAAAAATAATTTTCTGCTTCCTAAAAATGGGTAATTTCATATTTTATTTATTGATTAAATAGTACTAGCATTTCATGTATTGTTTGCATTTCTGTTAGTTGCAAATCTATATAAAGCATTCTCCCATAATTTTTAACTCTGGCTTCACTATTTGTCCCTATGGTATTTCTGACTTTATGATATTAGTTCAAGATCTACCAACATCTGGATTAACTCTGCAGTTTTGTGATCAAAGTCTTGTACTTATAGTAAACTTGTGTTTGACTTCAGCTTACATATTAATTTGAATTAAACATATAGCATAGCACCGTATCTGAAGTCCAGTGGAAAAACCTCACTGTCGGTGTAACCCTATTAAAGACTAGATCCATTAGGTCCAGTATTGGAGTGATTTGCTTTACAAAACATGTATAATGTTAAAATAGCTATAGTTTCTCTCGAATTTCTTAAATAACTTGATAATCACATGTAGTACGCAGCAATCATGTATTATTCTCCTTTATACTTTCCAGCTTCTGCAACAGATATCTTCTTGATATATTCTCTCCCTTCCTAATCTCCTTCCCTGCATTTCTTTATGTTATATGAAAGTAGAAGAAGGTGAAAAAAGACTGAACAAGCAAAACAGCTTTCTCTGTAAGAACAGGGGCTGTGGAAGGGCTGAGTATTCTCGAATGTTAATTATTTTTATCCATTGACATTTACTATTTCTTGATTTATAACATACCATACAAGTTAGAATGAAGCTCCTAATAAGTATTTTTTCCTAAGGCATGTTGGTATCCATTAAAAAGTTTCTCAAAAATTTTATTTCTGAAAATATTTTCATAAAGCATTGCCTATGTAAAAAATAATACATATAATAGAATATAATACAAGCTTATTTATTACTATAGTATGCAAAATAGCATATTCTTAGAAATGAATTAATGACCTGCAGTGAGTGGATGTTGGACATTTGTGTTTAAAACATGGGGGACTGTATGTGTGTGTACATATGTATATATATATTTTTCTGCACTGAGAGTATTTGGAAGTTTGCAAGAAACTGATGATACTGATTGCTTCAGATGAGTGAGTGCATAGGGGACAGAATGAGAGCAAACTTATTTTTGAATATCCTCCTTTTTTTTTAAGATTTGAATCTTGAAAATTCATTGTCAATTAAAAATTAAAATTATTTTAAAATCTTGCTTGGTTTACAGTCCTTGTACAGTCTTGATTATCTTCTAGGGCTATGACACATGCTTCTTTTGTGATTTGTGCTTAGGAGTCATTTCTCTCCTTATGATCCTTTTTGTTAACCAATGAGAGCACTGAGCCAATTATTCGAAAACCAACATGCTACCAGAGATCTTAACCTGTCACTTCCCAAACAAGCCAATCTGCCTTTAGCAGTCAAACTGTGATTTGGGGACTTCATCCTACAAATTGGGGTAGTCCATAATTCTTCTAAGCCCCTCTCCTTAGGTCTCTTAGAAATGTTTACATGTTCTTCATATCAGTCTTGTGGTTCACTTGCCATCTCCACCAGCCATTTTTGTTCTGAAGTTTGCTCAGAGCATTTCAGATTATCATCATTTAATTATTGTCTTTTCCCAGTTCTTTTTCAATCTCTATAAAAATTTACTCTAAGTGTGAATTTAGGCCCCATTTTTAGTTTCTAAAATCTGAAGTATAGTTCAAGTTCGTAGGTTGTGTTTAACAAATATGGGCTGGATGCTTAAACAGAAGTACAAGCAGAGTGGAATTAAACTAATACTGGAAGCAGTTTTTCTTAGGCCTCAAACAAATCTCTAGATTAGGGCCTAATTCTTGGCAGATTTTCACAAGCTGCAGCCAAATCTAACTCGCATTATGAGGATGTCCAAGTGTCTGCATATTTCTGAGTCCATATTTCCAACCATGCAGCCCCAAATGAAGTCTCCTTTTCCCCCTTTAATACCCAGTTATCTAAGACCCAGCATAGTGCCTTTGCAGGATTGAAGCATAGTTTCAGATTAGACAGAGATGTGTGTCTTTCCTCCAAGTGTTTCTTCATATGGAATTGCAGAATGGAAACAATGTCAAGAGTAATCATGGAGCAGTTCTTCCTTAAGGAGAGAGCTTGGAAATGCTTAGATGTGCCACATCATGAATTTAAGTAGATGTTTGGCTGTATCTTATGAATGGAATGAAAGGATATTATTATCCTTATTAATAATGGTGCAGATATATCCAAGAACTTACTAATCATATCACTTAACATTTAAATCTACAATATCTGTGTTTTGATTTTAGTGCTATCACAGTTTTTTCCAAGAACCATGGGTGGATGTTTGCCCTTCATGTGTGAGACTTAAAAGGTTCACTTACTGATTTCTCCAAAGTAAAAAAAAAAAAAAGATAGAAAAAAAAATACTGTAAAGGTCAATCGATGCCTTCATCATTGGAAACCAAATACTGCTAGCAAATTTTAAATAGCCAGTCTCCCAAAAAAGCAAAACCAAACCAAACAAACAAACACAGGTTCAAAATCAATCAATCTATCAATAGAATTCTTCTGTTTTACCTGTTGCACTTGTTAAGCTTTGGATGACACAGCCCTCCTGCTCTGCAATCTGAAGCGCAGGGGCTGCCTTTCCTCTGCAGCGGTCTCCTCTCACAGGTCACGCTCTTTCCCTCCTTTAAGGTCAGAGTCATGAGCTCCTGGAGATGCAACAGTAGAGGAAGCAGATGTTCCGAAACCATTTCACAAGAAGCCCCCTCTAGGATGAGGTTCACATTTTTAAAAAATATAGAGAACATGGACTACTTGACACTTGCTGTGCAAGACCGTTATGTGCCCCCTGTTCTCCAATGTGGCCAGCCAGGGGACATAGTCCAGTGATCTCTCTATAAAGATGTATGAGTCCCCCATAATAGCACTCATATGCTGACTTGTGTTTGTTCATTATTTGTAGTGACTCTGGACTATGCCTAGTATAGTCTCTACTCCATAGCAGGCACATGCTAAATATTTTGTGGAAAAAAATGAATGTTCATGGTACATAAAATACCATGAGGGTTATATAGCACTAGCTTTGGAAATTCTTATCCCATTACCTGGGCTAAAATCAAATATCTGGATATGTTTGTCTAGAGAAAAAGAAAACAATATAGAGCAAATGTCAAAGTTCATGGCATAGGTGAAAATTACTAGTTGGAGAGTCTTGATATGTATTTTAGATGGCTTACAGGGCACATAAAATAGAGGATGATAACACATTATTTTAAAATATAAAAAAGGAGAAATAAAATAATAGTGTCAGAATGTTTTAGTAACTTTGAGATATTCCTGAGATGAAACAGGAGTTGATTTGAGCCTTTAAAAAGAGACGTAGGGGATTTCAAGATGGTAGCCAGGAGGATGGCAGTGAGGAGGAGAGTGAGGGAGGGAGGGAGTGAAAGGGCAGTGTGTGGACGTGTGGTGTGCATGTGTTTGAGTGAGGGACAACTAGATCTCACAGGACCTTTAGGGACTGGTGGACCAGGATTGCCTAGCCGGGCACCCTCTGCTACTGCTGTAATCTCTCCTGGAGTGCTGGCTCTGCTGCAGAGGCCGCACCATCTTGAAGGGGAGAGCACCAGTGATTGGGAGCCCAGCCACATCTTCACCCAGGGTGCTCTCAGACACCACCTGGGATCCTACAGCCACTCTGGCCAGGGACCTGTTGCCTCGGCTGCTGACCCACAGACACTGGGACTCCAGTCTCCCCAGTTGAGGGCTCCTGTGAGTTCCAGAGGGTGCTCCCCTCCCACAAGCTAGACAATTTAGCTCCCGTTATCACACAGGTGTGCACAAACAGCCCAGCTTTACACAACAGCCCCAGGCTCGGTGACCACTCCAGCAACCATGCGAGCAGCAACCACCCATGACCACCAGAGGAGCAGCCACCACCCACAACCACATGAGGAACAGCCGCCACGGAACCACCTCCTGAGGAGCAGCCAACCCATGACCATGTGAGGAGCATCACGAGGCATAGACACCTCTCGCGACCATGCAACCAACCACCAAGCCCACCACTGTAGCCACAGGCCCTGCACTACTCGACACCTAGATCCTTTGGTGAGAGCAAAGATGGGGAGACAGAAGATCAACCCCAAAAGGAAAGAAAAGGAGGAATCACCAGAAAAGGAAATACATGAAACAGGCATGTAATATGTCAGAAAAATAATTCAGACTAAGGGTCATGCAGTTCATAAACTGGATGGATGAGAAAATCAATATCTTATGTAAAAATCAGGAGGAAATAAAGAGTGATATATCTACAATAAAAAACAATATGGAAGCTTTCACAGTAGACTAGGAGGGGCAGAGGACCAAATTAGCAAATTAGAAGACAGGGAAGCAAAACACACCCAATCTGAACTGCAATTGGAGAAAAAAAAATATCAAAAGACAGGAGAGTTTGAGGGATTGGGACAACAACATGAAACAAAGCAACATACGTATAATAGGGGTTCCAGAAGGACAAGAAGAGGAGCAAGGGTTAGAAAACCTATTTGAAGAAATAATGTCAGAAAACTTTCCTCGATTTGGGGAAGAAAAAAGTCACACAAGCACTGAGAGTCCCAAACAAGATGAACCCAAAAAGACCCACACCAAGACACATCATAATTATAATGGCAAACATTAATGACAAAGAGAAAATCTTAAAAGCTGCAAGAGAGAGACAGAAAGTTAGAAAGTTACCTACAAGGGATCTCCCATTAGATTATCAAATGATTTCTCAACAGAAACACATCAGGCCAGAAAGGAATGGAAGAAAGTATACAAAGTGATGCAAAGCAAGGGACTGAATCCAAGAATATTCTATCCAGCAAGGCTATCATTCAAAATTGAAGGGGAAATCAGGAGCTTCACAGACAAAAAAAGGTTAAGAGAGTTTATCACTACCCAGCCAGCAATGCAAGAAATACTAAAGGGACTGTTGTAAAAAGAAGAAGAAGAAGAAAAAGGAAAGACGGAACATAGGCACAAAAAATAAAAATGGATACAAACAAGTACATATCAATAATGATTTTAAACATAAATGGACTAAATGTTCCAATCAAAAGACATTGAATGACTGAATGGATAAAAAACGTGGCCCATATGTATGCTATCTACAAGGACCCAACTCAGAACAAGAGACTCACAAAGACTGAAAGTGAAGATATGGAAAAATATCTTTCAGGCAAATGGAAATGAAAGAATCCTGGGTACCAATAGGTATAACTGACAAAATAGACCTCAAAGTGAAAGCCATAGAAAGAGATAAGGAAGGCCACTTCATAATACTATAGGGATTGATACAATAAGAGGATATAACTCTGGTAAACATATATGCACCCAATGCAGGAGCACCCAAATACATAAAAAACTTCTGGAAGATATCAAGGGAGAGATCACAAGCAATATGATCATAATAGGGGGCTTTAATACCCCACTGACATCACTGGATAAATCCTCTAGACAAAAAATCAGCAAAGAAATAGCTATCCTAAGGACTTATTTGACATCTTCAGAACATTTCATCCCAAAGCCATGGAATATACATTCTTCTCAAGTGCACATGGGACATTTTCAAAGATAAACCACATATTGGGTCACAGACAAAGTCTTTTCAAATTCAAGAAGATTGAAATCATATCAAGCATCTTCTCAGACCACAATAACATAATATTAGAAATCAACTACAGTAATAGCAATCAAACACTGGGAGGCTAAATAGCATGTTATTAAACAATGATTGGGTTACCAAAGAGATCAAAGAAAAAATTAAAAACATCCTGAAAATGAATGACAATGAAAACACAACAATCCAAAACCTATTGGGACACAGTGAAAGCAGTCCTGGGAGGGAAGTTTATAGCATTACAGGTCTAACTCAAAAAAAGAAAAACTGGTAATAAATTATCTAACTCTACAACTTAAAGAATTGAAAAGAGAGCAAGAAGAACAGCCCAGAGTAAGCAGAAGAAAGGAGATAATAAAGATCAGAGCAGAAATAAGTGACATAGAGACCAAAAAAAAAAAAAAATTACAAAAGATCAATGAAACCAAGAGCTGGTTCTTTGAAAGGATAAACAAGATTGATGAACCCCTAGCCAGGCTCACTAAGAAGCAAAGAGAGAGGACCTAAATAAACAAAATTCAGAAATGAAAGAGGCAAAATAACAGTAAACCCCACAGAAATATAAAAGATTATAAAAAAATTCTAAGAACAAGTCTATTCCAACAAACAAAACAACCTAGAGGAAATTGACATATTCCTACAAAAATATGACCTTATAAAACTCAATCAAGAAGAATCAAAAAATCTCAATTGGCAGATAATAAAGAGGAAATTGAAGCAGTCATCAAAAAGCTTCCAGCAAACAAAAGCCCGAGGCCAGACATCTTCACAGGAGAGTTTTACCAAACATTCAAAGAAGAACTAAAACTTATCCTTCTCAGACTATTCCAAAAAATTCAAGAGGAAAGCACACTTCCTAGCTCTTTCTATGAAGCCAGCATTACCCTAATCACAAAACCAGATAATGACACCAGAAAGAAAGAGAATTACAGGCACTATCCCTGATGAAATAGATGCTAAAATCTTCAACAAAATTCTAGCAAATCAGATTCAGCAATACATTAGAAAGATCATACACCATGACCAAGTGGAATTTATTCCAGGGATGCAAGGATGGTAAAATATCCACAAATAAATAAACATAAACAAATTGAGAAACAACAATTATGTAATCATATCAATTGATGCAGAAAAGGCATTTGACAAAATCCAACACCGTTTCCTGATAAAAATCCTCAGCAAATTGGGAACAGAGCCATCATACCTCAACATAATAAAAGCCTTATATTACAAACCTATAGTTAACATCATACTCAATGGGCAAATACTAAAACCATTTCCTCTAAGGACAGGAACAAGACAGGGATGCCCATTTTCACTACTCCTGTTTGATATGATATTGTAAGTGCTAGTCAGACAAGAAGAAAAAATAAAAGTCATCCAGATTGGAAAAAAAGAAGTAAAATTGTCATTATTCACAGATGACATGATATTATACATAGAAAACCCTAAAGGCTCCATCAAAATACTACTACACTTAATAAATGAATTTGGCAATGTAGCAGGATACAAAATTAACACACAGAAATCTATATTTTTTTATACACGAATAACAAACTCACAGAAAAAGAAACTAAAAAACAATCCCATTTATAATTGCAACACAAAAATTAAGGTACCTAGGAATAAATTTAACCAAGGAGGTAAAGGACCTGTACTCAGGAACTTACAGGATGCTGAAAAAAGAGATAGAGGAAGACATAAACAAATGGAAGAATATACCGTGCTCATGGATTGGTAGAATCAACATCATTAAAATGTTCATACTGCCCAAAGCAATCTATAGATTCAATGCAATCCCCATTAAAATACCAACAGCATACTTCAAAGACCTAGAAAAAACTCTCCAAAAATTCATCTAGAATATAAAAAGAGCCCGAATAGCCACAGCAATCTTGAGAAAGAAGAACAAAGTTGGAGGGATCACAATACCAGATATCAAGCTATACTACAAAGCCACTGTTCTCAAAACTGCCTGGTACTGGCACAAGAACAGACATATAGACCAATGGAATAGAACAGAGGACCCAGAGATCAACTTAAGCCATTATGCTCAATTAATATTTGGGAAAGGAGGCAAGAGCATAAAATGGAGTCAAGACAGTCTCTTCAATAAATGGTGTTGGGAAATTTGGTCAGACATATGCAAAAAAATGAAACTAGATCACCAACTTACACCACATACTACATCAAAATAAAAAGTTTCTGCACAGCAAAAGAAACCATCAACAAAACAACAAGAAAGCCCACTACATGGGAGAACATATTTGCCAACATTATATCTGATAAGGGCCTAATCTCCAACATTTATAGGGAACTCATACAACTTAACAAAAGGAAGATAAACAATCCAATCAAAAAATGGGCAAAGGATCTAAATAGACACCTTTCAAAAGAGGACATTCAGAAAGCCAAGAGACATATGAAAACATGCTCAAAGTCACTAATCATCCGAGAGATGCAAATCAAAACAACAATGAGGTACCATCTCACACCTGTCAGAATGGCTATCATCAAAAATTCAACAAACGACAAGCGCTGGGGAGGATGCGGAGACAAAGGAACCCTCTTGCACTGCTGGTGGGAATGCAGACTGGTGCAGCCACTATGAAAGACAGTATGGAGTTTCCTTAAAAATTTGAAAATGGAACTTCCATTTGACGCAGTAATCCCACTTCTAGGAATATATTCCGAGAAATTAGAAACACCACTTAGAAAGGATATATGCACCCCTATGTTCATAGCAGCACAATTTACAATAGGTAAGATTTGGAAACAGCCTAAGTGCCCATCAGCAGATGAGTGGATTAAAAAACTGTGGTACATCTACACGAAGGAATACTATGCTGCTGTAAAAAAGAAGGAATTCTTACTCATGGATGGGACTAGAGAGCATTATGCTAAGTGAAATAAGCCAGTCAGAGAAAGATAAATATCACAGAATCTCACTCATTTGTGGAATATAATGAACAACATAATCTTATGAATAAAAAATAGAACTCGAGTTATAGAAGCTTCAAGCAGACTGTCCATCCTATGAAGGAAAGTGTGGGGTCAGGGGTAAGAGATCAACCAAAGGACATGTATGCATGCATATGAGCATAACCAATGGACACAGACTAGTGGAGTGGGGGTGAGGGCATGTGCTGGGGGTGGGGGAAGCCGGGGTGTGATCAATGGGGGAAAAAGGAGACTTATGTAATACTTTAAACAATAAAGAATTTAAATTTTTTTTTAAAAAAGAAGAGACTTAAATATTCAGAGAAAAGTCACAAGAAAGAAGGGAACACAAAAACTGGGGTACTATGTTAAAATAAAAGAATGGAATTAATGTATTTAACATATGGTGGGAGGGTCCTTTATTTTGTTCTCTTTAGGGAAAATACAATAAAGTTGTTATGAAAACAAAGTTAGAACAATCTCTTTCATGGCTCGTGCAAGTGAGAATTCCTGATGTTTCAACTTCACTGGTTTCTGGAACCCTCTTGCATTGCCTCTGTAACTGCCTGTCAGTGTGGTTAAGTGGACTGTCTGAATAAGAATCAACATGTTTTGGGGGAATAAGAAAAAGTGAGACTGGAGAAAACAAATGAGGTGCAAAAGACTAGGATTCCAGAATGCTAAATTTAAGCTTGATTCTATATTGGATTTTCCCCCAGAATATCATGAAATGTGAATATTAGTATCTTTAAAAGATGCACTGAGGGAGAGAGTAGTTTTATTAAAGAATGGGGGCAAAGTGAACCATTGCACAGATATATGTGTAAGTCATGAGGTGATAAAAATTTTAACAGACTTCTTGCATTATGCCATAGTAGGAATTATGTTTTTTATGAAAATTACACATTTTTGCCCTGGCTCATGTGGTTCCGTTGGCTGAGGTTGTGCCATGCACCTAGAGGTGGCCAGTTTGATTCCCTGTCAGGGCACATGCCATGCCAATGCCCGGGTTGTGGACTTGATCCCCAGTAGGGTGTGTCCAGGAGGCAACCTATCAATGTTTCTCCCTCTCTCCCTCTCCCTTTCTTTCTCTCTGAAATCAATAAAACACATTTTAAAAATTAAAAAAAAGAAAATTACACCTTTTAAACTGGTGTTAAAAATGACAAAATAAGAATATTGTGTCTGAAGAAAAGATTACATGTGGGAGGAATATTATTTCTATTCAAATCATTTTATGTAGAGTCTTTGAGAACAATAATTAATAAAGCTTTTACAGTTCACAGTCTAATAATTACTGGATAAGTTCGACATAACATTCTTCCTCTGAGATTTTTTTAAACCAAATGTTGAAATTATTAAGAATTTTTCTTTTGTTTTGATGTTGATTGACATGTGCTGAAAGACATAGGACCCAAGTCATCACATTCCCCTGTGTGCTCAGAAGGACCTCAGGTTTCACTGGGAACTGGGAACTCATGCAGAGATAGAGTCAGGGAGTCTTGGAGACCTACGCAGGGAAATGTAGGCAGGCTACCCTAGTTCTTCAACTGGCAAATCAGCTGAAATTCAATTCTTTGGTATCCCAGGAAAACAGTTATGTTTTCTAACAGAACGTCCAGATAGTTCCTTGAATTAGATTAAATCAACATTTAAAAATACTGATCTGGGAGAAGGAGCTTTTTCACAACTCTTAAAAGGCCTTATAAAGCTGTTTTTCTAAAGAAAAATCAGCATACTCTATTAGATATCCTCTATTATGTTCAGGCTTTTGGACAGAATTTGGAAAAAGAGAAATGTTAAATTAAAAGCAAAGACTGAAGAAATATCTTTTAAAAAGCACATACAAAGGACCATCAATGGGTGCTAAAACTATTGGAGAAAAATGTTGAGGAGAATACATTTTTACTGATGAAAAGATATAACTCTTCAGATTACTTACTAGCTGCGGTGGGACAATAAGTTATGTGCAACCTAGATTAGAAGCTTCTTTAAATAACCATGCAGTCATAAAAAAATAGAGGGTACAGGAGCGGTGTCTGGAGGAATTTGAATATAAGTTAGTGTACCAGGAATTAAGTGTATTGATCTCAATATATCAAATTACAATTTGGGCCAATTGCTAGTCACTATGGTTTATGTTAATTTGGCCTGTGACGTGTGTGTGTGTGTGTGTGTGTGTGTGTGTGTGTGTGTGTGTGTGTAATAGTAGCAGCAAGAAGTGGAGAGGACGAGAGAATTGTTCTAAAAGACTCCACTAGGATCATGTCCTGTGTAGGAGAGATTAAGAAACAAAAGAGAGATGGGACATTGAGCCTGCAAAACAAGCAGATATTTACTACACCGTTCCCCCATTTTATAGCCTCTGTTTTCTGCTGTTTGTTCTTCTCCATTTTAAGATACCATTTCTACTACCACTCTGTTTCTCTGGGGTCCCTTTCCGGAGGCCATCAGAAGAAAACTCAGAAACATCTGTTATACAAAAAAATAGTAAGTTTTCCATCCAGGCCAATTTTATCTTTCACAACCAAAAAGGATTGTCTAGGTATTTCATTAAAAAATAAGAAATTAAAAGTAAAAGAAAAGAAAAGAAAAAGCTTCTGTCTTCACCTTTAGCAGCATAAAAAGCAAGCAGAGAGCTTTGAAATGGGAACCTTTTTTAATATGACTTCCTCTACCACATTCTATTTGGGAGTTGGGCAGGGAATTTTTTTTCTCTAATAAAAATCCTGGCTGTTGAGGCTTCTTCCCCTGCCGCTGTCCCCATAATCTTGGTATCTGTATGCTGCTTACCGCTTGTGACTAGTAAATACTACATGCATTTCCAGTTTCCAGACTCTAACGCATGCTGCTCTATTTGGTGAATAGATGTGTGTTTTCATTGGTCTCTAGTCTTAACCCCTCTATTTTTCTGTGTATTGGTATTTCTCTTGTCAAACCCCACCAGTTCTTTTTCAATATATACTAAGATCTTAGAGGCCCGAAACATGGCAAAGCCACGGCATTGTTGCTGGGTGACAAAGATAAAGGCAATGAAGCTCTAGGGCTGGGTCATGGGACTGTGGTTCTACTCTACACGCCTCTGCTGTGCTGAAAGTTCTGGATTGCCACGTGACTACCTGGCTACAGCATCTCGGGAACATTCTCTTTTCCACATTTTGGGACATATAATGTCTTTAAGTGTTTTTCTTGTAGGCTCTTTTGCCATACATGAGAAAATAATCAGACTGTTTATCAATCTGTTGATAAAGAGTTTATTACCCCATGAAAATCTGCCTTTCATTTTCCCTCACAACATTCTTCTCAGGTAAATGTCATTACCTTTATCTATTGCAAGGGCGAGGGCACGAAAAATCAGACAACTCTTACCATTTGTCACACTGCTGTTAGAAATAAGAATGATGGACATAATTATTCCTATTCCTCTCAGGAAAAGGGGGGTAAAAGCTACATTTAAAGTGTCTCTAGAGAATCTAAACATATAATTTTAGAAAGTGGCATTTGAGCATTGAAAAGACAGAGCATAGTTCTATAGATGTCCTTCAAAATTTTTATAAGTCCTCAGAAATATGTTGGTGGAATACATCAAAAATTTTGTACCATTCTAGTCAATGGGCTAAACTTCTACTGATGAACTGAAGAGAAGGTTTTATGGTTGCAGTAATAATACAACACTTTGTACTTCTGATAACCCTTTTATCTGAGGAACCGAAGGCACATTAAAGGAAAGATAAAGATAAGGGGGAATGGGAGTAATAATAGCACAGTTAAAGCAAGTGTAGAAATATTCTGTATAGATCAAGGTCAAGAATTTCCAAAGTGGTTACAATAATGTAACTGCATAGTTCCTGATCTCATACACAAATGTAACAGCCCCTGCAGATTGCAACAGAAAACTCAGTTAGAAATGGAAACTATAAAAACATTCCCCAAAGGAACTGTCTTGCTACAGCTCTTTAGGGCAGACTGTTCTAATATCTTCTGAACTCTGGTACATAGCTTCTCTATTCTCCAGTGAAGTTGGATAATAGTGTCCAAACAGTAAGAAAAAAAATGTCTGCTTCAGATTAACATGATTTAGCACCATAGTCTCTATGAGGGCAATTACATAGAATGCTGACGAAGTTCAGCCACAAAGGATTAAGGTGGTTTTCCAAAGTGTTTCCTGTGAAATTGTAATAGGCATTATGGTTAGAATTGTGCCTGGTCAAATACTTAAGAAAGACTGTTCACAGTTACTCTTGTCTAAATTCAAAATATATTTAGATTAACATGATTTAGCACCATAGTCTCTATGAGGGCAATTACATAGAATGCTGACGAAGTTCAGCCACAAAGGATTAAGGTGGTTTTCCAAAGTGTTTCCTGTGAAATTGTAATAGGCATTATGGTTAGAATTGTGCCTGGTCAAATACTTAGGAAAGACTGTTCGCAGTTACTCTTGTCTAAACTCAAAATATATTTGCTCAAAGTTGTATATCTCCCCCCCCCCCCGAAAAAAAAACACTTAGTAACCTTTTGGGGGATGCTCATGTTTTTTAAAAACACAATTTAGGAAGAGTGGTGTGGTGAAAATAAAATTCCTCCAGACATTAGATCTAGTTGTGATGTCAACAACTAGATGTATGACTATAGATAAAACATTTAGGTTTTCTAAGCCTCAGTTTATTTGCCAATAAAGTGAGGATTTTGTAGTAGATAGCATAATCTTTAGTTCTTTTTGGCAATAAAATTCTGTGATTCTATTTGAAGCATTCATTTAGAGCTTAACATCTGTAAATACACCATATGGATCTTATGCTAAATTCACAAGAATTTATAAGAAAGTTGAATTCATAAGAAAAATACCCATGAGCATAATGATATAGACCTGTCTGCTCTCTCCAGTTCAGGTAAAATTCCTTATTTTTGCAAATGAAGAGTTCATCAATTTCTTTGTTTCCTCATGAACACCTCACTAAGTGTAATTTCTACAGCTATAAAATTGTGTAAAAGTTTGGTTACATGCAATGTCTCTAGATGATAGTACTTACCCTGGAAGACCAACATATTTTATCCAAGGAGTGTCTCCAGCAGTTAACATTCTCTATTTAATTTTTAGGTGTCAGAGTAAAGTTGTTAACTAATTTATCAGTGGACTGAGAGCACGCAGTATTTGTGTTAGCTTGAAAAGCTGCTATAGAATATGGTAGTTCTGAAAAACCTTGAGTGCCTTCTTTGCCACTTCAATCCAGTCTTTGTCTAATCATCCAGGGCTAGGAAATGTGCTCTGAGTTGTATTATCAAGAAGAAAATTCACTCAAATGATCTTTTGGAGCCACCCAAATAGAAAGCTATAATAGAAACTTCCAAAAACATTTCTTGAGACTGTTCACGGATCCATTAAGAGCATAACCCAATGTTTCTGCTCTATAGGTAACATGTGCTCTACTACAGTGATTTCTAAACTTGGATGCACCTCAGGTCACCTGAGAACATTAATCTAGGTTCCAGCAGGACCTATTGTATCAGATTGTCTGAAGTCTTCTGGAATCTTATTTTGTGAAGTGCCTCAGCTAGACTCACCCAATCTGTTCAACTCCAAAATGTAGACTGGTGATAGGTAACCCAGAATGGAGCACCTTGTCTTAGAGGATATCATCTTCTTAAAAATTATTATATTCCTACTTGGCTTATGGAGAAGTGTGCAAATTCTGAGACTTGTTTAGGGTAACTACTGCCGATCTATGGCTAGCTGTGGACATTGTTACTAAGCTATTTGTTGTCATGCCTAACCAATTATAGTTCCTTTAAAATTAAGCAATTTTGGCTATTTGCATAATCTTCTTTCATGGCTATAGTTTATTCACCTGTTAGAGAAAATGACATGCCAAATTTTTCAAAAAAGAATATTAATGTCTTTACATATGAGGGTTCAGACCAAAAGAGAGTGATATATATGTACAGAAAGGGACACATTTAAGTCTCTCTGACATTATTGGTTTGAGTATGCCCTTGATAATTCATTATGAATCCCTCTGAATATCAGTATCTTTATCAATAGAGTGAGAATAAATGGGACAGCCAGGAGGAGAATAGGACAGAGGAGATGACTGCCGATGTTTCAAAATGAAGGGACAATAAATATTGCTTGAATGCCTATTATATAATGCCAGGCCCATTGATTGGCATTTGTAAAGCATTATCTTATATAATAAAAGGCTAATATGCAAATTGTCCCCATGGGCGGGAGTTCGACCGACCAGGACTTAGATGTACACTGACCACCAGGGGGCGGTGCAGAACATGGTGAGCCTCAGTGATGTGGCACTGGCAACAGGCAGCAGTGGAGGTGCTGCTGACCCTGATGGGCCCCAATGAGAGTGGGAACATGGTGGGATGGTGGAGCAGGTGAGCGGGCGGTGCCAGGCCAAAGGCGGGTGTGAAGGGAGTGAGCGGGCAGTGCCAGGCCAAGGCGGGTGTGAAGGGAGGCAGCAGCCGGCAGCCACTAGGGACCCTACCCATGCACAAATTTCATGCACTGGGCCTCTAGTTTCATGTGATCCTCACAAGAGCTTTGAAAAATGTTTATTAATACAGAAGAGTAGAGAGTTAATCAAGAGTGATAGAGATGGCAGATTGGGCACATATATTTGCACCCACTATCCTGACACCCTGCTATTATAATATTAAATGGAATTTTATAAAAAAGACATATATCCACAAAAGCAATGAGAGGGAAACATAGACAACATCTAAGTTTAGAAGCTAGAAAGCAAATGGGTGAATGGTAACTGACTTAGCAGATTCCGGAAAGCTGCATCATAAATCAGCAGTGACAAATTCTAACAAACAAAACTATTTATACCACAGAACCTCCAAAAACCATAAAAATTGGCTACTACAGTTACTTTTGGAAAAGTGTATGAGGCTGGTGCTAAAAAGGGAAGATTGGTTGAAAACTCATAAAAAGGAAGCATTTTGTCACCTTTATCCTTTCTACCATTATGTGTAGCTAGGCAATTTTTCCTCCTCACCTTGACCAAAGGCAGGAAATGTCTTTTCTGAAAAAGGTTGAATGGAGAGATTGCGGCAAAGATGTGCAGTGGAGGGTAAGGATATTGTATTGAACACTGTAGGTATTAAATGGAAGATTACATATGAAAAGTTGAGATCCTCTAGATTTTTACACTGCTTGTCCCCCAGAATACTGGCAGTCAGACTCCCACCCCCCAGATGGAAGATTGGAAAGATCTTCTTCATGGAATTTAACTAGATTAAGAGAGAAAGAAACCAAAGATTATAGCATTTGAATTTTTTATCCAACTTCCCCAGCCAGACTACCTTATCATGCACCCAACAATAAAAAATCCCTTATCATGGGCATTGAGTTTCCAATCAGCTGGTAAGCGCCCACTTTTCATCATGAGCAGGCAATCAGAATCACCAGGCAATGAAGAAAATTATCTTCTGTTAGAGCCCAAGACAGAATTATACAAAAAAAAAAAAAAAAAAAAAAAAAAAAAAAACGTTTGGAGGAAATTGAGACCCTTCATGAAAAGAAAGATTAAAAATAAAAAAAATAGATAAGAGAAGATATCGCTTTTATGATGCAAGGACACAGTGCTGTTATAGTTTTATATTTGAAAAGAAAGTACTTTTGGAAATAAAAAATATGATCATGGAAGTAAAAAAAAAATGCTTTATAAGATAAACCTGAGAAAATCTCTCCTCCAAAAATAAGATAGGTATAAGAAAGAAAAGTAAGAAAATTAAAGGACCATTTCAGAAAAAGAAAATTAAAGAAAAAATAGGGGAGAAAATAAACAAAGCAATAACTAAAGAATATTTGTCAGAACTGAAGGACATGTGTTCAGATTGAGACATTCTACTGAGTAGAAAGAATGATGAGTAAAATGAGATCTGCACTGGGACAATTGTCAGGAAACTTTAGAACACTGGGGAGAAAATATGCAACAATTTTCAAGAAACAAGATTTTATAATAATGACCAGGTAATAAAAATAGAATTGGAATTTTAAACAACATTAATGGAATCTTAAAGATAATGGATAGCTGATTTCCAAATTTTGAGGGAAAATTAGTACCAAAGGAGGACTTTATACCAAATATACATAGAAAGGATAAACTATATTAAGATATGAAATGACTAAAAATAAAACCATGGTATTTACCTCTTAGCATACTTCCTTAGAAAGTCATTAAAGTATATATTCCAGGAAAATGTGTGAATAAAGAAGAAAGAGGAAGACAAAAGATCCAGCGAACATTGGATTTAATTGAAGAGATAAGTAAAGAGACTTCCCCAAAAAGAGAGATTCTACCATAGCTGTTCTCTTTATTTAGACTGCAGCGAACAGAAGGGTACGTAAATGATTACTCCATAAAGATGAAGTAGATGAAATACTAAATGTGTTTCGATTCTTTAAGAGGGATTAAATGATTGGCAGAGAGTTTGGATTTCAACTAGTGATAGAAAGAAAAGTAAGCAAGCTATAAAAAAATTATTAACTGCAGGAAAAACAGATTGTGCTGGAAAGAGAATGACACCATGTATCATATGACTCAGGACTGAATTGGTGTGCATGTAAAAAACACATTGAATATGTGTCTACACAAAATTTTGATATGCCTACATTAGGAGGATGTTAACATGGTTGGACCCAGGTGGAGGAAGGAGATTGAACAAGAATGTGACTCTCATCTTCCATAACTGGAAGTCAATCACTAAAACCTAAATCTGAAATGAAGCAATTAAGTGGATGTCTCTGGGAACAGGAAGCAGGGAGGGTGGTGGGGGAGGAGCGATAACTGATCTTTTTCAAAACAAGTCTTGTGGAAACATTTGACTCTTAAAACTATGTGGTATGTTAATTTGATAAGAAATCATCATATTAAATAAAAATCTGTTTTTTAACATTGAATCTTTTCCAGCCTAGATGCCATTGTGATTTGGAGATCTCATGATAGTTGTTAGTGATGCACAGCCACGAAATTGCCATCAATAATCGTAGCATTGATATTTACGTTAGCACATCCATGTAGGAAATTCTATGAAAGAGGCTGTGAATTTCTTAAATCTTCTATTGCAAAATGATGATTTCACAGATAAAGTAATATGTTTGTGTTTGGTATTGCCAAATATGCTACTTCGTTCTTTTAGAGGCGGCATTTCAAGAAAAACAATTTTCAAAATGAGAGATCAATTTCCAAGGATTGTTGGCAAACCATCTTTGGGTCAGTTTTCTTTAAAAGAAGATTCTGTGGGTGAATCTAAGCATAAAATGTGGGATCTTGAAAACATGAAATAGTTCTTAATTGTAAATAAGAAGAAGACATCCTGTTTTATGTGCTTATAATTCTAAAGACCTCATTGAGATTTGGGAAACTGTCCAATAAGACTACAATGTTGCAAGCTGCTTTAAAATTAAAAAACAAAAACAAAACCTAACCCACTGAATTTTTATACATTTCCCTTGACATTTCAGTTACACAGCAATGATACTTCTAGTACCTTGTAGATATATAATATCAAAGCTTTGTTTTAGAATTTCCAGTCATTAAAATTTTTGTCATACCACAGTCTGGCTTTTATCACATTCTAGGACTAAAGTCTGTTTTCATTTCCACAAAACGGTGGAGGCCTATAAGGGCTACTGGGAGGGCATCACCATTGATTTTGATCCCTGAGTCTAGCCTGCCTTTAGAGGTTCATTCTAATCTTCCCCCAGAAACGTCAACTCCTTCCTATCTTTTAGGGTCAAGTTCATGACTCTTTTCATCCATACAGCATCATTAGACCATTCTAACTGTAAGCATCTTACTTCTTGTATTGCTTTCTAAATAATATTTAAGTTATGTTGTGATTTCTCATGCCATAGAATTAGATGTTAATTGCTTAGTGTATTATTTGGTGTTTTCTTCTATTTATGTTTATCTCTTAAACCCACTAAGCTCTTTTAGGATTAGGGGCCCTCTCCAACACATTTTTATATAACCTCTGTGGTGCCTGCATACAATCAGCACTCAATAATTTTTTGTTCATTTAGCTTCATCATTTATTAATTAATGATGGTGCCATGGTGGATCTGTAGACACAGCTGTGAATAGAAGAGATATTACAGTTTCTCTAATGGACATTGCAATCTACTTGAAAAAAGAGACATGGATAAAATGATGAAACACGTACAATTACATGTAACCTAAATGAGAGGTACACAATGCTTTAAGAGCATCTAGTGTCAGGGAGTCAGGGGAAGCCTTCCTGAGACTTTTGGCAATCTGTTAACTCGGGTAACCTACATCAGAGGGCTTTGGGTGGAGATTTTTCAAAAGGCTGTGTCATATTAAAAACATGAAACATTCAAGCAAATGAGACAAGGTCAGTGTGTCTAGAGAGCTATGGGGAAGAAGGTGATAGAAAAAGAGTGGGAGAAGTTAAAGATGTATCTGGAAAGGTAGAGGAAGATATGACTATGCAGTGACTCATATGTTTGTTAAGACTTTTATTTTTCAAGCTAAATACAAGGAAAACTCATTGAAATGTTTTACGCATTGGGAATACTATATGATTAGTCTTCCATTTTGAAAAGGTCACTCTAGTTGCAGCATGGATAATAGATTGGAGTGTCTAGAAATGAACTCAGGGGGAAAGAAAAGTTAATAGATTATTGCAGTCATGCAGGCCAGAGGTAATGTTATCCTGGAATTGGGGAGAGGGAGTTAAAGAGCAAGAAGTGGAGGAAATTAAGAAATATATACGAGAGAAAATAAACAGGATTATTCTAGATGTAAAAATATGATGGGGTGGGAAGTGTCAACAAATCTTCTTAGAATTCACATTTACACAACTGAAAATACACGCTTAACATTCATTAAGATTGGGAACACTGAATAAAAACCAGGCTTTAGAGGAGACAGAGGATGAGGTGGGCTTTGAAACACACAACGGAAATGCCATAGTCAGGTAGATGGTGTGAAGTACAGGAGAAGAACATGGGTGGAAATAGAAGTCTGCTAGCCATCTTCAAATTGGTGGTGGTTAAAGCTAGCAAAGGATATGCAGTTTAGAAGAGGACCTATCACAAAGCTGGGAGAACCTCTAACAGTTGGGAGCCAGGAGAAGGAGTCACGGGGAGGATTATCCCATAGGAGACTCAGAAAGGAGAGACTAGAGGGATGAGAAGACAATATGGTGTCAAAAAGCTGGGGGAGAAGAGTATTTCCAAAAGAATTGAAGACTCAGTAGTATCAGTATCAATGCCATGGAGAGATCAAGTTTGATAAAGATTTAAAATTGATCATTACATTTAGTGGCATAGGGGTGCCATTGGCACCTTAGCATAAGCTAAGATGAGGTCAGACTGAAATGTGGTTGAGGGAGATGATGAAATGAAGGTAGCAGACATCGGCGACTTTCTGAGAAATTTGCCTGTGAATTGGAGAAGAGCTCATAAGAAAGTGTCGGGGGGAATGTGGAATCAATTTAAGGAATTTTACATATAATAAAAAATTTAAATATGTAATATGTGAATTATATCACAAAACTAATGACATTTCATCTCAGTTGAATTTATAATGAAAATTACGAAAGCATTGTTTGACAATTACAAACAGTGAGTCCAGAAATTCTGTGCTTTGCTAAATGGACAAGGTTTTCAAAGGAGGATGTCTTCGTACATTGTGAATGGAGATTCAGGCAAAAGATATGTGTGCTCTTATATTCACCTAGCCATAGTAGCTTACTATTAAAGTAAATATTGAGTTGGTGTTCTTGAATTGGTGTTTAGTCAGTTATTCTTCAAAAGAATTTTTTTTTTTTACTGAGTAACAATTATTTTGGGATGCTGGTGGTATTAGATAAGCAAGCCAGAAATAGTTCTTGTTATTATTATTAAAAAATAATAATTGGGGTGATGCTTCATTTTTATATGTCAACTTGACTGGGCCATGCAATGTCCCTATATTTGGTTAAAGATTATTCTGAGAGTGTCTGTGCTGGTGTTTTGGATGGCATTATGATTTATATTGGTAGAATGAGTCAACCAGATTGCTCTTCCTAATGTGGGTGAGCCTTATCCAATTAATTGAAGGCCTGAATTGAACAAAAGGCTGATCTGTCCATGAGTAAGAGCAAAGTCCTCTTACCTGACTGCTTTGAACTGGGACATCTCCCCGACCCCACCCTCCACCCTGCATTTGGACTTGAACTGGGTCTCAAGTCTGCCAACTTTCAGACAAAAACTTATACCATCAGCTCTCTTATTCTCAGGTCTTTGGCCTTAGAAAGAAACTACACCATTGCCTCTGGATGTCAACATGCCTACCACAGTTCTTGGATTTCATAGCCTCCATGATTGTGTGAGCCAGTGCCTTATAATAAATTTATTTTTCTCTCTACAGACATCCTATTAACTCTTTTTCTCTGGTGAACCAGACTAAAACAATGATTTTATAATTATTTCAAAGGAGAAGTTAAGGATATCTCAGAAACATAAAACACACAACAGAAGACCTAACACTGATTTAGGGTTAAGAATAGTTTTCTGATGGAGTGATATTTAAGCTGAATGGTGGGTTGGAGTAGAGGCAAAGATGAAATGGAAGAGAATATGTGGCAAGATCCTAGAAGATGGGGGTAGGGAGAGGCTCAAACAGTATACTCTAATAAAAGTTATTTCTGAAGCTGTGTAACCATCCCTTACCTGCAGTAAAAAGCTTGGTGTCATTCATTTCAGGAGATACCTTCCTGAAGTCTTCCTATAGGCTCAGTGCTTTCTGGTGCAACATGTTGCTGTCAATGGAACACTTTTTCTGTTCATGTCTTCCGCCCCCTAATTTAATGCCTTTACCTTCTTAACTAAGTGATTACATGCTCTGTAGCTGTAATTATGGTTTGAGGTGTGTCAACAAAACTAGCATAGATTTATTTTTCCTTCTACACAATTTCACAGATTTATTCTTGCTGTAGATATTAGCAACTTCAGCATACCTTTTTTTTTTTCCTTATTAAATCAAGAACTTACCCTTTTCACTTAAAGGTAGCACTTTACGGCTACTTTTTGTCCTATCTGAATTGCCATCATCACTGCCCTTGTGCTTTGGGATCATTATTAAGTAAAATAAGAGTTACTTGAACACAAACACTGCAATAATGTGGTAGTCCCATTTGATAACCAAGACAGCTGCTAAGTGACCAACGGGCAGGTAGCATCTACAGTATGGATATGCTCAACTAAAGGATGATTCACATCTCATGCGGGCAGAGCAGCCAGATTTTATCACACTACTTGGAACTACATGATTTTAAAATTCATGAATTATTTATTTCTGGAATTTTCCATTTAATATTTTCAGGCCACATTTGACCTTGAGTAACTGAAATCATTAAATCATGGAAAGTGAAACTGCAGAGAAGGGGACTACTGTACTTTTAAGGATTGTCCAAAACTTTAAATAATTTTATTACTATAAAATACTTTTAGTAAGTGAACAGTGGCATTTCAACATTGTCATCCATCAAATCATGTACTTTGATGCTGGTTCCTTTATTTAGTCTTTAATACGTTTTCCAATTGCAAAGAAATTCAAGATGTTGTAAGTAGTTTGGTGATGGAGATGAATAAAAGTTGTATACTTTGCACTTAAGTGAAGCAGTTATCAAATAAAATCTTCATATAAACTAATTTTCCTGGGGAGCATTTTTTCAACTTTTGTTTACTTAATCTGCCTTTATTCTATCTCTGTGCCTATGTTCTAGATACAAGTCAACAGGGCTTTAATTCAGGTCCAACTTTGCTTGCGTGTGTTGGCCTTTTATACCATAAGTGCCTTTGTGATACCCAATGTGTAATCACGTTCAGTGAAGATACATTTTTTGTTGGTGGTGGAAATTATAAAATGCTGGAAGCAGCCATCTTTGACATGTGCTACAAGTGTTGGAAACTAAAAATGATCCATAGAACGTTGCACTTTAGTATGCTGAACTTTTAGCCTTTCATTTCACTTGTTTCTTTGGATCTAGTACAAAGGGAAAAGTAAATGCTCAATAAATGTTTTTATATTCTGTCCTAAATTTGTATTAGGGTTTTAGTAAATAGTTGTAGAACATATAGCACAAAGATTGGAGACTACACATCAAGGGGGAATAAATTCATATGTAAAATTTTAGAGTGTATTCAGAAACTTGTGAAGTAAACCTTACCAGAGAAATTTCTTGGTGTGAGGGATAATTAAAACAAATGTGGACTTCCTAGATAAATAAAGTAATTAAAGGAATATTTATGATTTTGTTTCCATTTTTACAACCAGTTTTATAATTTTTTATTTACTCTTAATTCCCAGTACAATATTATTTTATCCTTGGTTTCAGCATCCATTACATTGCACTAAGGTTATTTATTGGATCGGTCATACAGTCATTGTACATTTATGGGACATGAAGTCAATCACAGGTATATAGGTAATCTTGATTGAGTGGTTTACACAATACCCATCTCTCTCTCTCTCTCTCTCTCTCTCTCTCTCCCTTTTAATTTAGATGTTGGAAAGCATGAATTATTAATGATCTGATGTTGAGATAATTTCATATGATGGGTTTTATAATTCAGTGCTAATAATAAATTTAAGGTTTGGCCTATTTATGCTTTTGTTCTGCTAGTTGGAGACAAAAAATTAATAGAAATGTCAATAATGTACACATAAAGAAATAAGCTTGATTTAAGCATTATAGTCAATGAACTCCTGAAGATACATAAAAGAATTGGCTTTTACATATCTAGATGAGAAAAAGTTGAGTAATATTATAATTTATTTAAAGCCCAGAAAATATCACACAAAAATTAGTGATGAGCTTGTGGCTACCTCAAAATAACAGGAAAGTGGTTTAAATAAATAGCAAAATAGACTTTGTATTCAGTATAAAAAAAATCCCTCCACAATGACCAGTGAGTTAGTTCATTACCCATACATAGGGTGTCCCCCCAAAATGTATACATACTTGGAATGATTATAAAGTCAGTTCATTTTTAAAATTTAAAGGAATCTACAAAATTGAATAATTTTTTTTGTCAATGCCTATTTTCAAACTGATGACTATCTTGGTCAAGGCATTGCTGATAGCATGAAGTACTGAAATTGTAAACATCCAGAACCATTTTGTTTGGTATTTATGAGCTCTCAATCTGTCGCCTGTTGCTGGTTTTATACTGTAAACTTTATCTTTTATGTACCCCCATTAAATGTCTAGTGGCACTTTAGGATAAATTTTCTTTGTTCAAAGCTTAGTCTGTCTTCACCAATTATTTCAAATCACTTAAACCTGAAAAGGAGTGAAAATTAAGTGTGTTATCAACTGTTAAACTGTGTATACATTTTTGGGGACACCCTATATTTAAACCAAACATCAAATAACCTGTTTGACTAAACTAAAATACTTATTTAAGATTTTATTTTACTGTGAATTATTTGGCTAAAATAAACAAATAAAACTATTATCTTTTGAATTTTTAAATCAATACAATAATTACTAAATATTCAATTAAATTTCCCAGAGACAAAATTTTAATTATTGGTATAATATCTGAGAAAAATGATAAAGAGAATCAACTGAAAATACCTTATTTTAAAAGAATGAATTGATAATCATGTATTTTAAATGATGTAAAAGTTATTCCAGTAAGTAGAGAATAAAATGTATGGAGTTTTCTGCCCAGCACATAATTTATACAATATGAATGTTGTAGAACTTTGCAGTCTTTTTAAAGAACTCAAAATAAACCTCTACCCCTCAAACATCTGTTTCCCCTCTGTCAATTATCTTCTTAGGATGTTGGCCACATACATTTTCTATGGAGCTTTGACAATTTAAATATTAAAGCTCATGTTGTTAGGTTCTTAAAAATAAAAATTAGTAATTCACTAATGCACCTAGAATTAAAGCTAGACCTCAGACACCAGTATGGGTTAAACCAGAATGCTTCTCATTTGATTGAATGATTTACTAGCTACAATTGATGATGGAAAATATTTGCCCTGGTTAAAGTTGGGCATTAAATTTCATTTTACTACTAGAGGCCCAGTGCACGAAATTCGTGCATGGGGGAGAGGTCCCTGAGCCTGGCCTGCACCCTCTCCAATCCAGGACCCCTCG